>NC_056731.1:1768685004-1768992142 GCF_019279795.1 Protopterus annectens
CTGTAGTTACCCAGGTCCATTGACACCCCACCTTTGTGCAGGAAGATTACTGTTGCAGTCCTCCATTTGTCCAGCACAAAACCTGTTTGTGTGGTGATATTGAATATTCCCTTTAGATGGCTTGACAGGCTCTCTCTCTCAGGCTGGCCAGTAGGCTACCTGGTATGTTGTCTGGCCTCACAGAAGCAGTTTTCTTGGCCTTGGAAAGTGCTTTGAAGACTTATTCTTGAGAGATTGGATACTGTTTAATCTGGGAATGTAGGAGGACTGGGTGTAATGTTAGTTAAATTTATCCACTAGTAAATTGGCTATACCCTGTGTGTGTATGAGATGACATTTACTTTTAGCTTTGTGCAGTGCTGAACATTGTTTCTGAGGTTTTTAGCATAGTTAACAAAGACCTTATGGTTGTGTTTTGTCTGGGTGGTTATTTTTACCTTACATCTTGCTTTGGTTGATTTGATCAGGGACTGGAGTGCCTTGTTATGTTTAGTAAGAAGATTTTTGATGTTTTGAGAGTTGCATTTAATATTGCATTCAGTGAGTTTTCTTCTTTTGTTGTAGAGCCTGTTTATGTTTGTGTTACACCATAGACATATATTTTTTAATTTGCCATTTTATTTACTCTAGGGGGGAAGATGCATCTCTGCAGCTATTCACATGTGCATAGAATTTCATGATGAAGGTTTCCGCATAAGCAGTGGGTTCATCAGGTTGGAGTGGGGGGGGGGGTGTTGAATTTAGCCAGGTCATCACTCAGTTTTAGTAGATTGGACTTTACATAATCTCTGATTACTGAGGTATTAGAAGAAGATTCCATCTTCAGTCTTATGGAGAATGTGACTGACTTATGGTCCAATTTGATTAGGTAGGAAGTTATAACTGGTGGGGAACAGAGCTTCCCCATATTACTGAGGACCTAGTCCAGGATTTTGACTCCCTTAATTGGAGGAGCAGACTAACTGGACCAGAGAATTTGTAGTCAGAAAGTCCAGAAATCTCTGGGCTTACATGTTAGGGAGATGTACAAGTCTCAGAGTTGATGGAAATAGTTGAAGTCCCCTAAGAGACTGGTGTTTAATGTATAGAAACTCAGTACTAGTCTAGGAGGGTGGTGTGGGCCAAGGGAGGCATAGAAGGATAATAACATAAAACTCCTCCACATCCAACTTACCACTGTCAAAACTCCCTATCACATCATAGATAACTATTAGACCTCCTCTATGCTGGTGACATATTCTTCATCATTTGTCTATTCATGTAGTCCAGTGAGGTATGTCTCATGCAATTTACTCCCATGTGTACTATGAATGTGCCATATGTGTACTTATGGAGCAAGAACTTGAATGCATGAGTGATGTGATGAATCCTGGCACTGGATAGACAACTAACCGTGACTCCATCCTTATTCAGCCTGGTGAGTGGTACATCATTGTGACTGCTTCTGGAGTTTCTCATAACTTGGCAGTTGTGTTGTGTTGAGGTTTACCTTACTGGGCTTTTAAGCTGAGAGACTAATAGTCATACATGCATGTTTCATAATGGATGCTGCCTGAGTTGAGGGTTTGTGAGGTTGCTCAGGATACATGTTTTTAGGTTATATTTGGGAGGCCTCTGTGGTTTAAGGAGGTTACTTTTAAGAGCTTCAGTAGAAGTAGGTCTGTGTGTTTGGTCTGTATTGTGTGTGATAGGTATTGAATGGTGTTGTGTGTTGCTGACAATCAGTTTGCTGTTTGTAGTAGCTGCATGAAAGCTTTGCCTCCAATAACATTGTATAACTACTTCTCTTTCACATTGTGTTAAGTAGTAGGTGGTTCTCAGTACACATGAGACAATTGCTACATTGTCTCAGAGTGTTCATTTCAACCAAGATGGCTACAGTTTCTGTTTGTTTGTTTATTTTGGATGGTGGTCTAGGTCATTGTTGAAAAGATACTGTTATGGATCAGTCCACCAGCTTGGCTGACAAATAACATTACATAAAAACTGTGCTGGTCCGGCCCCAGAAGACCTCGTCGTTATGTTTTGCAAGCTGAGTGGTTCTCTGTGTGGCTAATTCTGTCACAGATGCATTGCTACCAAATAACCATATGCAGAAGACCTCCCAAGCGGTTAGATTCAGAACAGCTACTGTACATCAGCACTAAAATGTTCAAGGTAGTACTGTTTAGTCTAAGAAATGTGAAGCCCTGCCGTTGTTTTCCTTGCTGCAGTACTGTTTAAGCAGTATTGCAACTATAAGGAATATGTACATTTTGGCTAAAACTGCAAAGAAAATAGTTGTATGCCATGATGTGTATGTACTTTTCTCTCTAGCAAGCTATCTGAATTTAATCATAGTCATGTGTTAACTGCTTAAGGGACATCATCCACTGTGAATGTTTTTCAAGGCATGCCAGGTGCAAGGGTTAAATTAATGTGCATGGAAAATTTAAATTAGCTAGTTAAGTATGTTTTTGGAATGTGGAAAACTCCAAGTGCTCATAGATTAACATGTTTGGGCATATAGGAACAACACGTAGATTACACAGTAACTGGAGGCCATGAGTAAACTTTGAAGTTGTTAGTCACAAACCATTGCCACTGGTATGCTTTTCCTCCCACATTTAATTCCAGTGGTGCAGTGATAGTGTTGTCACCTCACAGCAAGAGATTCTCTGATTTGATTCTCAGCTGGAGTGCCTTCTGTGCAGAGTCTGCATGTCCTCCCTGTGTTCGTGTGGGTTTCCTCCCACGTTACAAAGACACGTGTCTGGAGTATTTCTCCATGGACCTTCACTGAACATTGGCTGCGTTCCAAGTTGGACTTTCCCGGTTAACAAATGTTAAATAAATAAATAATGCCACCATGCAGCAGAATATCTGATGGCACCATCTAATCAGCTTTACTTCAGAGATTTCCAGTGTTGTCTGCATCAGAAACTTTGAAGTTTGAAAGTTAAACTGGGGGATACTGGTGAATAGTTAAGGTTGCCTGCAATGTACAGTACATGGCCATTGTTGTCAGTGTATTAAAATGTTATATTTAACATTCTGTCTCAAGAGAAAAGTCATTGTCATTCGCAGTACTTTGCCTCCATACTAAACCAAGCATTGCTTCCATTCTTTGTACTGTGTGCTTATCCTATAATACAAGATAAACATAAAATGTAAATTCAGTCTTGTTCAGTCCCTTTTCTTTTATATAGAACCCCCTTCTCCCAGAAAAAATAATGTGTATTATAATATTCAGACTTTGCCTCTGACTCTGACTTATGAGGGGGATTAAGGCCTTCCTAATAAAGGCAAATAACTCCTTCCACTGCAATTAAAGATTTCTCCAGGATGCACTTCTCATGGTAAAAGACGTTTGCACCATCTTACATACATATTTTGTGTCACTTTAATTATTACAGCTCTGTAAAATATACATGTTATTAGGTACTGTGTATAGCATTTTATAATCACAAAATGTATTGTAAACTTTGGCCCACATCTCTTCTTTTATGTACTTTAGTGTATTATACCCAGTACTACAGAATTGTTACTTCTTTATTTTAACAATAGGCTTTCAGGTTTCCAAGTCATGATTACTTTAAGTTACATAAGCAGTAGGTAATTGTCCAAGTCTACCAAAAATGTGTGTGTATGTGTATAAGTGCACGTGCATAGTGCATATACCACACTCATAAGTAGACTAGCACTGTGTTTTCTGAAGCACAAGTAATTTATTTTTTCACCTTTTTACAAATATCTAAAGTACAGTGTCCGCTAACCATGGATTTGAAATTCTGAAATGCTTCAGTACCATATTACTTTTATGAATTATATCAGATTCTACTTCATTTAATGGAATTTGCTTCAGTTGCTCATTGCAGGCAAAGATGTCTGACTATGCTGTTCCTAAATGAAGATAGGATGAAACTGGGAAGTTTGTATCACAAAGTGCATGATGAATTCTGTCCTTGTGTCACAAACTTTTTATCATTCCTACATGTCTCAGCTGAGTCATAATCCGAAAGAAGCCCATCTTCTGTACTTTAGAAGAAAGAATGATTTTTGAAAAGGTAGCGTGATTTTTTTACTCAGTGTAACAGAAAAATGTTAGTCAGATGGCTTTTCAGTCAGTATTAGTGTGTGCTCTTCTGAAAATTATTTATATTGTTTTATCTTGTAGATGCTTGTTGAGCAGAAAAAGCTGAAAAGACAAAGTCAAATTTTGTTGGAAAGCACTGCACCAAATCAACAGTTACAGAAAGCTCTAGATGACATCGCTAAAATTACACAGACTCTGGAACAAGAACGGATTCAGCATCAGCAGAAAGTAAGGCTAGCTTTACACATTTTTATTTGCCTGTATTTTCACCATTGGTAGAGTAACGGCATTAAACATGCATGTGTGTGTGTCTTTCCTTGAATGGTGTATTTTACCAGAGTATATCTGAAGTAAATCCTGCACCATCTTAACATTTACAGAGTACTGTGCACATGAATCCATGCAGTTACAAAAATGTATCTTGCAGCAGAAAAAAAAAATCCGATGTTCAAACAACAGATATCTGGTAGTAAATATTTTTTGTTTTTGGTATATACTTTAAAGAATCAGTACTTCTTAAAGTCAACATTTCATGTTGTTTAATAGTATTAATTCTCTATTCTTTCAGAGTGCCAGCACTTCTCTCACCTTTTTCCATAACTAGTTGATGGCCCCATTTAGTTTCATTATCTAGGGGCTAGTGTTTGATGTTTGTCCTGCTGAAGTCCAGCAAGCTCAGGGGACGATATCTGTGTTTACTCGATCCGTTTTTTGAAATTAACTTAATCTGTGAATGCGGGTGGTATTCTCATGACAAAAGTAAATGTAGACACAAGTAATTGTTTCATATCTGGATAGGAGAGGACAGAGCTGCAGTATTAAGAAAAGGTCATTTGTGTTATGAGCTACGTAGAAAACAAGTGAAAGAAATACTGTTACAGTTTTTTAAGGTGGGTGGGGAGTAGTAAAAGTATCCAGTGTGTATCACAATGTGTTCTGATCGAGACAGTATGTCAGATGATGGATTTTACAGATGTAACTTCCTGCTGCAGAGAATTAATTTACCAAGTATCTAGTGTGGGTGCAAGTGTGTACATTTGTTTGTTTCTATGACTGGGAAATGATTTACAATTAAATGGCTGAAAATGTAATATCAATGTTTTAAATCTCATGAAGTACATTTCATTGATCCCCCACCACAACTAATCTAGTAACTCTAGAACCAAAATATTTTATGCAGCTTTTGTATCCTTCTAGATGAAGTAGTTTTATAATGTCAGTTCAGTAGTTTGTGATCTCAAAAGTGCAGCCATTTTAAGTCATGCCAGCCAGCACACCTTGTTGTCAGGCAGCTGGGCAGGGAATGAGAAGGGAAGATGGTAAGACTGATAATGAGAAATCAGAAAAATAAAGACAGACAGGAAGGCTAAGACATACATGTATGGGTGCAAGCTGCCCTAAGAATGGAAGGGGTAGGCTCCACAATAATTGTGTGTATGTGATGGTGGATGAGACCAGAATACCTGGAGCTAGGATAACATCAGACTAGAAAATGAAGGTACTCTGAATTTGGGGACTGAATCTCTGGAGGTGAAAAAATAGGGATGTAGGGATTAGAGATGTCCCTAGATAGCCATCACTTTTGTGAGCCAAAGAGGACATTAGCACTGCTGGAAGGCAAGCCAATCAGGCTACAAATAATCCTTTTTTTTTTGCCATCTTGGATCTTTGTGAATTGTGTAAGCAGTATAGCACATCTCCTTGCATTCGCAAAGTATTTTTTCACTTTTAACTGCTTTGGGTGAGTGTACAGAGCATAGAACTGCAGATTCAAATAAGTAAAAGCAGGAAAACCATGAGGAAGGCAGAACTGTCAAAGCAAACAAGACAGTATTTAGAGGATCATTTTGATTCTGAACTGAGAGGTTAGCACCATTTAGTACCTATGGTCAGCATACTCATGTAAAATAGAGCTGGAGAAATATACCATATCAGTACAAAACAGACTTTCAGAATTATGGACTGCATTCAAACAACTAAAGGTAGGTAGCAAGAAATTAAAACAAAGAGGAAAGGACCAATGAGTTAAGTAAGCATAGACAGGGTTAATGTTTGTGGAGGTATGCATATGTAGTATGTGAGTGAAGAACAGTACATGATGAATTTAGTAGTACAGGCTGGCTCAGAAATGGAGAGGGAAAGGTGTATAAGGTGCGTAATGGTGCAAGAGATTGGTGGGAATCAGAGAATTTGAGGTTTGAAGATAATGGGAAAGATTCAAGGGATGATACTGACAGATGCTTGACCCCACCCACTTAATTTTAATCATCACACTGAAATATCTTTCTGATCATTATACTCAAACATTTGAAGTTAAGTTACTGGACCTCTAACCTCCTCAAAGTGAAACCTGTTTATCCACTGCAAAAAAATCTTGATTTATGAGAGTTTCAAGTCTGTTTTAGTCCAAAGACCATGTACGCTTTAACAATACCACCCTCAGTTTTTTGCTTCCTTTCTCAAAGAAAGTGAGGCCATTTTTTCTTTGGGTATGTTTGAGTACACCGATGCAGTTATCTTTGTTTAGTTTAAAGACTGATATTGAATTATAGTGCCTAATATGGAGACAAAATTTATTCCATAGAAGGGGAAGGTGCTGGATGATGAATTTGTCTTTCAGTTGTGTTCTTTTTGTCTCCTGGTGATGGCTTGGGTATCTTGTTCTAATGTTAGCTGAGCTTTTGACTTAATGAGATTTAGAAGGTCAAGGAACACAGGGATCTATTATGGTGAGGTAACTGATGCTGACAGTCTGTAAAATACTGAGTACAGCAACAGGTATTTAAGTCTGTTCTGATAACTGAGGTTCTTAAGACTAGAGATCTTTTTTGTTAGGAACCTCTGAGTTTTTTTTTTCAAGTTTTTGAGATGTAGAATGAGAAAGAAAACTGAATTGAGTGCTGTGCTGTATAATGGGTTTGATAAGTGCTGAATGTAGTGGAAAAGTAACATATTTGAATCTATATGAAATACCTTTGGTGACTAGTTGTACAGAGTAGAATGACTCCCTGACTATAGTTATCGTGTGATGATCAAAGGAGAGGGAACTTTCAAAGCAAGTATTCAAGCCCGTCTACTTTTTTGTTTAGTAAGGGTGTTTTGTGGGTGATTTCTATTTTCTGAAAGAAAGTGTTACCCTTTTTAGCATTCAATTTAAATGCATGTCCATACACCATGCATTAACTAGGGTAAGCTGTTTCTGCAGGGTAAAGATACTTAAAGGGATTTTGACAATAACACCCAGTTTGCAGTCATCTGAAATGTGGTTAACCCGAAACACTGGTTATCATGCTTGAGATCTGAGGAGTAGATGCCAAGTTGGATAGAACCCCATATGGACATGTGGGAGATTCCACTGGTTACATTAACACTATTTAATGAGGCAACTACGTCAAGAATTATGTGAGTTCTGTCTTTCAGCCAACTGTTTTTCCTTCTTGCCACATAAGGATCTGTGTTTAAGGATGGTGGTTTCCTTTACAATGCCAGCAATGAGGTATGGTATCAAATGTTTTGATCAATAAGCTGTGCGGACAGCATGACCATTGTCAAAAGCTTGCGTAACCCTGTCAAAGAAATTAACAAGGTTTAACAGGCATAATTTCCCTTTGAAGAAGCTAAATTGTTAGAGTTCAGGCCTAATGAGATTATTAGTATCATAGTTAATAAGATCAGTTCTGATAAGCACCCATAGCTTTGCAGATAAAACTTGTAGGGCTGATTAGTCTGTAGGTCTATAATTTCCAAGGTCTGTCATAGGGCCACCATTGTGAAGGAGCATCAGCAAAAGTGTGCCAGGATTTTAGAACATAGCTTGTAGCTAAGCTCAGGTTAAACAATTTATGGAGAGGTTTGTCTAGAGCCCCTTTGGTGTTGCTTAATAAGCATCCAGGTATGTTGTCAGGATCTATGTAGTAAGAGTTTTGGGGTTTTATAACACTTTAAAAATGTGTTCTTTAGTAGTGAAGAGATGACATAAGGGATTCTGGGATGATGTGTAGTTTTCGGAGAACTTGTTTTTTAATGCATTTGTGATGTCATTGTGTTAAGGAAAAACTTTAGAGTAATATTGAGTGTTAATCCTTAGTTTTCTAATATAGCTAAAGAATAATTGTTGGTTATCTTTCACTTCAGAAGCTTATCACCATTTATAGCTGGATTACTAATCTTTATAATGCTTTTCATTTTCTTGGTGACATTTTTATATGGTCTTCATTCTGAGAAGTTCTAGCATTACTGTATATTTTAAGGACTTTTTTTTTTCTTCTTATAAAGTTTGTCTTTTGACTACCAGAGGCTTGTTTTTCATTTTTCTGTTGTATTTGTCTCTAGTCGGGACTGCTGGATCAATGCATTTGTCTGCTTCTTATTGAAGTCGCCTGCTGTGTTAGTTTAAACAGTAGTGATGTCGTAGATACATTTCAAGTTCATTAAATAATTATATAAGGTTCACCCTTATGGAGTCCTTAAATATAGAGGCTTTGATTACAGGTGTTATGTATTATTTTTATAACATTTTCCCAATTTACGTACATTATGCATAACATGTTTTCTTTCTTTATAACAACTGCTGTTCAGTACACCATTACATAGGTTCATAGGTGTGTACTAGGCTTATGGCCCTGAAGCCTTCACAAGCCTAGCCCACAAAAGTGCCCTGGCATCATGCCACCCGACGTTGACTCCCAGTGCCTCCATCCAGTAGAGCCACTGGAGTGATCCCTCTTGAAGAGGGCCAGACAGGTGCTCTGCTTGACAGGTATACAAATACTATTCCAGAGCATGGGCAGTCTCTGGGTGATGAACCTGTCCCACCTGCATGTTCTGTTGATTGTGGTAATAAGGTTGAGGTCTCTGGAGCATGTGGTGCAGAGGGATTGGGATTTATTTAGGTGTAGCATTTCTAGCAGGGCTGGGTCTGACATGGCTTTGTAAGTCAAGCAGAGATCGTCTCTAAGTAGACGATAAGAGACAGAAAATAGCTGAAATGTCTTGAGTCTGTCCATGTAGGACATGTGTTTAAGGCCTAGGATTCTCTTTGTGATGTACTTCTGTGGCCTCTCCAGCTATTGCAGGTGTCTAGTGAGGTACATGCCAAATGGGGCATTATATTCAATGTCTAATGAGGGATGAGTAGAGAGGGATGATGACCCCTTTCTTCCTAGATGCGAAACCTTCGGTTATAAGATGTGCCACACAGAAGGAATTTCTGACTCCAGTGGTGATGTGGTGGTTGAAGGAGAGGTTGCTGTCAACCTGGGTTCCCAGATCTCTTATAACACCTTCAGTGTTCAGTGGGCTCCTATCGTAAATTGCTCAGTTCCTGCCCTCCCTTAAAATTCACTCCACCACTTGAACGTTATTTTGCATGGATTGTTCCCACAAATCCCATTTATTTCTTGGTTACAGTAGTTAGTACTTCAAATGCAATTGGGTTAGATTTTGATTTCTATTTTCTTAGTAATTGTGTTTTTGGCAGCAAAGAGAAATAAGCTTAGTAAGGCCGTACTGTGTCTAGGCAATTCATTTCCTCTCTCCCTGCTCAAAAGAAACATTGCCTTAGTTACAGACATTTGAGCCTTCAGGATTTCTGATAGAGTGCTTTGTAAGAATTTTTTTAAAATCTGGCACCTTTATACACTTCCAAAAAATATGTTCCCATTTGCCTCTTTCATCCCCATCACACCTCTGACATTAGCTGTCTACACGAGGAAAAATTCTTGACTTGCTTGTTGTATAAAATACCATTGCAAATACTTCAATCAAAAATCCTAAACTTTCTGGACTTTGTTGCATACTTGGAAGCCATACATATGTCTTCTCATTGTTCTCTTGTAAATTGCTTTCCAGTCTGTATTCCTGATCTTTTCTAACCTCCTCTGATTGATTCTTACAGCTGTCATACAATATTTTGTATCCCCTACTTATTATCCCTTTTTTAAGCAGCAGCTTCTGTTCTAGATTCAACTAAAAACTACCTGATCAGGTCTTGCACTTCTGACTTCCCTATCCCTGTCTGTTTGCCTGTACTCTGATATCAGTCCCTTCTAGGGAAGGCAATTTCTAGCCTGCAGTCTAAATGTTTTCTTGGCCTCAGTCCATTCTGTTACCTTCCCCCTCTAGTTATTTGCTCCCAGCACCTTAGTTCCTCTGACAGTTTTCTCCAGTAAATTCTAGCTGCCTCTTGCCTATTTTCTGTATCCCTACTTAGTCATTCGTATGACTTAGTTCTTAGAGTACTTTCTACATCTTTGTGATTATAATATTCTTTATGGTGGTTGGTACTCTCCTTTAGGATATGCATCCAAAATTCCACTCTGTCCTTATTTTTTGAGTTCTGCTTCATAATCATCCCTTTCCACTTTGAATTATAACTTTCTACTTGTGTCATGGGTATGAATATGAGCCTTAAATGTGTAGCTTTAAAATATCCCTTCAGCTCTGGTAATCCCAAACTAATTTGTTGGGTTGGGAGGATCAAGTTATCCCACTTAAATCTTGCTTTTTTCCTCTCCCATATAAATTTCTTCAGTTCTTTATCTTTATCCACAACTTCTCCTTTGGTTGTTAAAATTATACCTGATCTGTGTATAAAACCAAAGGGATTAACCATTTTCACTGCTTGTATCTTAGTAGCCATATCATTAAACAAGAGTTTCCAGTTTCTTGATTTTTTGTATTATCTTTTGTTTAGTCTCTTCCCACATATTGTTAGCTACCATAACAGAAGTCTTTTTAATGCATACTCCTAAATAATTCATCTTATTGTGTCTCAATAATTATGGGTATTGCTGAACCAATTTGTGTGTGGGTACATAATTTACGCTATAGCCTTTGTTATACCTTCATTAATTTTGTAAACTGAAAATACTTGAAATATTCCTGAACTGAGATGTCCTTTTCTGTATTTATCAACTACAAAATATCTGCAAATAAAGCCAACTTTTCTTGATTACTATACCAATTATGTCCTTCAATTTCTGAGTCCCTTGTTATGTTCTTCATATCGATCACTGTTGCAGTAGCCTTAGTCTTAGGTATATAGGTTATATCCTGCCAAGGACATAGCAGCTGGCCAGCTTACAAACCTCAAGGCACCTTCCACACAGCCAAACTGTTGAGCAGCTCAAGCTAAGCTGACTGAAAGGCAATTTTGTGTGCAAAAATCTTCAGAGCTTTACTACCGCTGAAGAGTATGCTCCTCTGAGGCTTTTGAGGATCGACAGTCAGCTTGTGCTTTTTTTTGATGAGCCGATAAGTTCCCTTTGGGAAAAAAACTTCCATTGTCTTAAATTTTGTTACTGTTTCATTACTTTCCTCTTTTTAAAGCTAGGACTGTTGTTATTTAATAGACTGTTTCGAGAGTGCAACATTCTTTTAAACAGAGCACTAATTTTCTTCTGTCAGTTTAAAAGTACTGTAAACTAATTGTAAACATATTTTCTGTGTAGAAATTGTTTATTTTTGCATTGCAAGGCTGCCATAATATTTTTTTAAGAAAATGTTACTAATTTAGCATATTTCCAATCTTTACACAGGAAGAAATTCAACTTCACATATTGTTATACAATGATAGGAATACATTGAATCATTTAAGCAATCTTATACAGTTAGTACATTAAGAATCTTGGTATTTCTGTAACATTTCAAGGTTATACCAACAACTAAAGGTCTTGCTGTGATATATAGATCTTATTCTGATCACTTCTTTTTCAGCTTTTCATAGCATTATTATTAAATTTAAAAATTCTTTAAAAGTAAGAACTAAGTTCCATTTCAATCTTTTTGGAATAACTATTCTGGCAACTGGCAAGAGAGCCCAAAAGAGTTGTTCATGTTTGGGTTTTATTGATGCAGGAAGTGGAAGAATCATTATTATTACTACTCTATGTCATACTATGTTAAAGTGCTTTTTTACTGTGTTTTGTTCTGTCAAAAAAGTCATTTTTGGACTGATAGTTTTACCAGTATTTGCTGCTTGTCTTCCATGGGAAGGAGGCGCCATTTTTGGCTTGATCATGGAACAGACTACCGGTACCACTGCTGGTCCTTATTCCAACCAAAAAAGAAAAGTTAAGCAACATCCTTTACCACCACAGCAGGATAGCAATTTACCTCAGCCGCAGATGGGTGACTCTGCAGTGGTCATTTGTTGTACCTCAGATCACTCATCTTTACCATGGATCCCTCTGGTGTAGCACCTTACAGCCAGTATGGACCAGACGTTATTCACATCCTCTGCGGCTGTTGTAGTCCCCTCTGTGGGCAAAAGGAAAGCCACTGTTATTGATCCTGGGAGAGGGAACAGGGAAGGTTTTCCTGATTTGCAAGAATGCTGTGCCCATTACTGGAAAAGCAGCTGCTGCCATTAGTAACATTGTTGACCCTATTTTTCTTGTCAAAAAGAAACAGAAAAACGAACATTTATCTACCCAAACTCAGTTTTTTTTGGATGAGAATAGTTTACTGGGACTGGCTCAGGGTTTAATTCAGGCTAGTGATACTTCTTATAAAGAAGTTTTTGATAAAAGAAAGAAGTCCTGTTTTCCTAAAGAGATTCAAGATTCTGATTCTGAACAGAAAGATGCAGGGATGGGGTTCAGGGTTTTGTCTTCAGATTTCAGATTCAGACTCAGAGGGGAACTCAGTTTCTCAATCTGTCTGTGGGGGTAGAATATTGCCCAGCTGAGAATCTAACCAGAGAAACTTACTGTAAGTCAATAACACTACCTACTTCGCCACTGTGCTGCCCTTTCTAGGTTCCCCTGATATATCCTCACTGTTGCAAATCAAGTTCCGTTCCCCACCTATAAGTAATATTCTCTGCTGAAAGCTGATTATTTCTCAAAAACGTCTCCTAAGCTCCATAATAGCAGTTTTGATGGAATATAAATACATGACAGCATAATCCTCCCTTGCCAGTAGTCCCTTACTACCACAAATCCACCATTATTGCTTTGTATTTCCTATTCTATCTGTATTACCCCTGTGACAATCAATATTGTCACCCCTCTTTTCCTTTTCCCTGACATTATGCTGAACATCCACCTTGAAACCTTTTCTTTTTTAAATCCACATGCTCATTTATTTCCATACACGTCTCCTGCAGTATTGCTATTTGTACTCTGTATCTCTTAATATAATTCAATGTTCTTTCCTTTTTGTATATACTTGTAAGACTATTTACATTCCAAGATAGTATGGATAGAGTAGTCATTATGATAAAAACTATTGTTTCCACCTTTTGTACATGACAGTTTGTTTTGAATATGTATTTCCAGCTTTTATCTTACATGCCCACACTAATTTTTAGCAGGCTGCTCTTTTATATGGTTGTTTAGTTTTTTTCTCCATTTGAACCTATGCTGCATTTTAAAGACTATTTGCTTTAATGAAAATACTCAAACAAAATCTAAATACATTTTCAGAAAACCTTTATCCCCTGATAACTTAGAAAATACACACAAAAATCTATATTTTCAACAAATGAAGTTTAACCCTCAGACAGAAACAATTTCACCCACAGGCATTACCCAGTTTAAATGTGAAGGTTACCAGTGCTGAAGAACATGTTGCAGCCTGTGTACCCACTTACACTGACTGTTGTCTTTTCTTTTTTATCTCTATTCCCCTCCCAGATGTAAAAACAGATTGTAGGCTTTCAGATAACATTAACTTTATATCCTAAGAAAAATTACATTGGCTACCTTCAAATAAAACTATTTTGTACATGCATTGTTTTGTAAACTGTATTAAAACATTAAGGCCACTGTGGAGGCTGCTATCTGTTGTTCACTTTTCATATATTCAGACTTTATTTTTCACGTAACTTCTTGCCAGTGTATGTTTAAATTTTCCATTTCCATTGGCAAAGATTGCTGAGAACTCTGAAGATTAATTGCTGATACCTGCAGACAGCTCATCTCCTTGTAATTGCAGTCAACAATGGGAAAAAATTGGCCAACAGCTTTACAGATGTATGAAGGAATCTTTGTAAAGTTCACTCAGTACAGAATGTACAAAATTCCACTGGCCAACAGCCTTAGGCTACAGACTTCTTGTCTCCTACTGAGAGCATTTGATAATTGAAAAAATAAGCTAATATTTTTGCAGATGCAAGAAACTTAACATTTTCATGTGTGTCATTATTTTTTCAACTATATTTGCTTACAAAAAAGCTTGATTATATCGTAAGGCAGGGAAATTAATAAAGATCTACCCAGTTATCTTAATTCTGTATATAATGTAATTAGTACACTTTTACACCCCACCCCCACCATGGCATCCTCAGATCACATATTAACATAAACTTGCTTCAGTCCTACGTAATATTATATTCATAAAGTAGCATAAAGTATTTGTAAGCCAACAGAACAGGAAAATGGAGATTTTGCTAGTAGAGATAACTGCAGGTAGGGGTACAGAATATAGACAAGAAGGGGCTGGAATATACTGGCGAAAACTGGCAAAGGACCCAAAGTATTAGGAGCAAATAACTAGAGAGGGACAAGTAATAGAATTGGAAAAAGCCAAAAAGACATTTGGACTGCAGGCTAGAGACTGCCTTCCTTCTCAGGGATTGCTATCTGAGTTTAGACAAAGTGAAAGGGACAGGGGAATCTTAAGTGAAATACCTGCTTTGGTAGAGTTTTTAACTGAAACTAGAACAGAAATGTCTGTTAAAAAGTGGGTAATTAGAAAGGCATGTAAAATACCTCTTAATGACTGTATACTAATCAAGTAGAAGAAGTTGTAAAAGATTGGGAAGAGAGATTTGATAAGTAGTTCAAAAGGAAACAATGGGAGGGCATATGTATGGCTTCCAAATATGCAATGCAGTCTAGAAGATTCAGGATTTTTGCTTGGAAGTTTTTGCGTAGGTATTTTTATACCCAAAGCAGACTCCCAAGAATTTTTCTTTAGCTAGCTAGCAATTGTTGTGGGTGTAATGTGGAAGAAAGAGGCAACTGGGAACATGTTCTGAAATTGTAATGAGGTGGTAGACTTAAAAATGCCTTACAGAGTGCTCTGTCAGAAATATTGAGAAAGCAAAGTGGTGTAATTAAGGAAGTAATTTTTTGAGCTGGGATACAGGATCTGAATTGCCTAGTAAGGCCTTGTTAAGTTTAATTATGATGGCTGCCTAAAAAAACAATTACTAGACAATGGAAATCAAAGTCTAAACCAACCATATTTGAAGTATTGAATATTATAATAGAAATAAAGAACTGGAAGTGTGTTCTTTAGAAAAGGGTGGAGCCAAATTACATAGAAAAATAGAAACTGTGGGAGCAATACATGCAGAATAATGTTTTGGAAAAGTAGCAATGTTTGAGGGAAGGTAAGACTTGATCAATTTATGTAATGTTGAATTGATGGCAAATATTACAAAAGAATGTATAATGTATAATTTTTGCGACTGAGAATTTGTTAATATGGTTTGTTTCTTTTATATATAAATGTATGTTTCCCTGTATCTTAAGTAATAATTCAGTAAAGATGTTTAAAAAAACCTTAAACTTGCTTCTCTCCAGCCTTTCTTCTCATGTTATACTATAAAGCCTGTATTTCTTACACCTCAGTTTCGGTTTTCACACTGAGAGAGCTGAAATTAAGCTGTTGATCACTGTGCAACCATCTTGGAAGTCTGGGTGATATAGTGGTTTTGAGAGAAATTGTCATGCATTTATAGTATTTAACTGGTGAAGAAGAAACTGAGAGTGTGGAGCAGGTAGAGGCAGTATTCTTGAGAACCAGATCCAGAATGTTTAACCTCTAGTGGTTTAGCTAACTGTTTCTTCCAGAGAATTGTATTTATTAAATCCAGAAATCTGTGACTGTACACTGCAGATGTGTAGGTGCTGCAGTTTATGGCTAGATAATTGACATCTAGGACTGTGAAGTTCTTGCTTATAGGAATACATTTTAAAACTTATGGGAATCTAACAAAATCATTTGGAGACATAGAGGTGGTTCTGCATCATGTTGTAAGCCTGTAGTGTGTCTTGTCCTTGATAAACTAAAGTTCTAGGAGCTCTACTTGTGCTTTTGGGTATTCACCTTGATGAGATATGGTCCTTGACAAAGGTGGGAACAGCACCATGTTTCCACAAGGCTTGAAGGCATAGTAAGGCAAAATCCAGGTATGGAAGGTGTGTTTTTCTTTACATTTATTTTCATAACTGCACATACATGGACATGTTCAAGATGCAAGAGTAATTTTACTGAGACTCCTGGTGTTGAGAAGAGCCAAGTATATGTAGTTCACTGTAGAGATAGACGAAATGTTCAAGATGCAAGAATACTTTTACTGAGACTCCTGGTGTTGAGAAGAGCCACGTATATGTAGTTCACTGTAGAGATAGACAAATTTCTTAAGTTAGGCTGCCCATTAGATGTCGCTATGGGGGAGGCAAGGGCTTTTGCCAGTTTTCAGTAGCCCATGAATGAGAGATGCAAGCTGTCCCTTGCAAAACAAACAGAACTGTTTATCATCTCATTCCAGACTGATACATGCTGGATCTCAGTCGAATGTCATCAGTTAAGGCAGTTGTTAAAGCCAGTTATCTATATACAATTAGGCATCATTCTTGGTGAAGAAAGGGTTCCTGTCAGGACCAGTCTTACCTGTATCCATCAGATATTTGGAGAGTTCCAACATGTCTCTCTGCTTGTCCCTTAGGGTTTTGCATCCACATGTGCTACCACCATATTATAGTCATACTTGTCTCAGAAATGGTTCTGAAGGCCTTTGTATTAGCTGTGATCCTAGCACCTGAAGGGCAGCTGACAGTAACTGTATCCTTGTCCAGCCTGATGAGTATGAAATCTTTATGACTAACAGTTGAGTTACCAACTATGAATAAATTTTTTTCAAAATGTAGTGTAGCATTACTTGATTTGGAGCAACTTGAGAAACTTCCACTGAGGTCTTTTGTTACAAATTCTTTGGCAAGGATTTTTTTACTATATCAATATAAAGTGCGCCTTTGTGATGCTCACTGCATATTAATGGTCATGATAGGGATGCCACCATATTAGCTAAATAGTTACTTCTCTCACAGCCATAGAGTTTTATATATTGAGTAGAAATTCAATATCAATAAGCATGAAGTAGTTAACTACACCTTCTTAGGATACCAACTGCTGCGAGATTGGCAACAGAAGGAGAAAATGTTTGCTAGCCCTCCATATTGGCAGCACTTCCAGTGTTTTTACTGGCAATACACACAGGGAAGAGGGCTTGATGGACGACTGTCAGAATAGTACAGTGGTGTCAGCTGAGTTATACACAGCATACTGATTCTTCCAGCACAGCTAGAAGCAAATCAGAGTTGCTGAGCTAAGATGAAATAAGTGGAAGGTAATTCTGCCCTGGGCACAATCAAGTAACTGTCAATTAGGTGAACAAATGACTGTATGGGAGAATTAATTTAAGGAAAAAAAATGAAAATGCACTCAATAGCCACTGTTATGCTACAGCTATGGTAGTGATGTGCAGAGAGCAGCTCAATGCACATCTGTGTTATAAACCTACAGTTAAAAAATCAAGAGACCAGATAACCAACTATCAAAGAAATCTGTAAGAGTTGATGGTGTACAGAGACTTGAAAAATCACAGCAATTAGCCCTCTCTCACAAGAATAACTCCTTAATTTTCCAAGATGGACTCCAACAACTGGTTAAATAAGAAGTTTCAGTTAATGTAAAAATAATGCTCTTACAGTTGAAATGCGCTAAAAACAGTTCCTGCAACAGGTCAATCAAGTGCAATAAAATATTTGCTTTCCTGGTCAGTTCCCCTAATAACGTGGACATCCTCCGAGAGGGTCTCACCCAAACAAATGACTGGTGCCAGAAACGTGGCCTGAAGCTGAATACAAAAAAATACATCATCATCCCCTTTGGGGAGAGAGATGTCCCCACAAATTATCACATTAATAACATTCTAAGCACGCAGTCAGTAGTGAGGGATTTGGGCACCCAGATTGATAGCAGCCTGACTTTTGACCACCATGTTGCTTCCATTGTACGGAAAGCTTTCTACATGGCCTACCTCATAAGTAAGGGTATCTCATCCAGGGACAAGGAGGTCATAACATCCCTGTATTCTTCCCTTATAAGGCCCATTATTGAGTACAATGCCCCATTCAGCATGTACCTCGCAAAGCACATGCAGCAACTGGAGAGACCAGAGAGGTTCCTCACCAGGAGAATCCAGGGCCTCAAAAATCTACCATACACAGTTAAGCTAAAAGCCCTATGAGTCTGCTCTGTTTCATACAGACTCCTCAGAGGTGACCTCTGTCTAGCATACAAGGCAGTCTCGGACCCCACCTTGATGGGACTGCTGCATATCCACAAGTCAAGCTCCACTCGAGTAACCCACACATGTGGCCTCAACCTGGTCTGTGACATCAATAGGACTTGCTGGCGGGACAGATTTGTGTCCCGGAGACTCCGCCATCTAGGGAATAAACTCCCTCTCCCCCGTCAAGCAGAGTACCTCTTTACCTCCTTTTAAGAGCAATCTGGATAACTGGATGGGAAATAGAAAATAAATTCCACCCCTTGTTCTTGCTGGAAAGGGACATTGGGTTTCTGTGCATGGGCTAAACTCTTGGCTAGGCTTATAACGGCCTCAGGGCCAATAGCCTAGTAACTTCCTATGATACTGTAGTGTAGAGGTATTTGGAAATTGTCAGTTTTGATGGAAGATGTCTCCAAACCTGTGCATAGAGGTTCAGAATAGTCTGGCCAGAAAGGACAGCAAGGGTGAGCTTCCCATCCTGTAAATGCTGTAATACTTTCCTTTACGAATGAACAGCTCACTAACTTTATTCTTGTGTCTTACCTTTACTCACTTTGTTTCTGAGCTTCAGGCTTTTAAGGACAGAGATATTTTACGTGTTCTGAATCTCTTACTAGATTAATCATAACATGCTCTATGTAGTAGCCTCTGAGATGCCCCTTCACAGTCTGTTCACTTACAGTCATTTTAACAGATGCACACAGTGGTGAACTAATATATACTTCATACTCAGTAAATTAACATTGCTTGCTGTTTACATTAGCCAGCAGCCAACAGCCCCCCCATTTATCTTATCCTTATCTAACCCTTACATCCAACTAGCTTCCCTCTTCTAACAACTAGCCTATCCCCCCCCCCTCTTGTAGCCTGCTACCCCCTGTAGACGGACATTTTGCCACTATAAAATACTGGCCACTAGGTAGCGATTTACCATTAGCCTCTGTATATTCTTTTCCCCACAACTGTTCCTTACCATAACCCCTACGCCATACTTTTTCTGCCTCTACGTTTCTTGTACTTTCTGTTTCACTCTCTCACCCTTGTCCTAAGGTATCTTTCATCCCATTCTATTACTTCTGACATCCTCCTTCTTACTAGCCTCAAAACTTACCTATATATTCTCTCCCTTTTAGACTTACCTGTAGAACTCTCCCACTTCACAGATTGTCATCTTTGATAGTCTATTCTCCTGTCTCTACTCGCTCCGTTCGCCCTTTGGGCTCACTCCACTCCCCACCCTGCCCCCAATTTCCACCCGCCCCCAGTGTTCCTACATTTATTCCCACTAGATCACACCCCAATTGCTCCACACCCTATCATACAAATCACATCATTACCACACCCTACCCCTCCACAGATAACTCCCCCACCATTACCTCCCCCTTTCAATATACAATACCTAGTGACACTCCTCCTAATCTATATATACAACTTACCTCACCTTTAATTCCAACTCACCAACCAATAGCATGTCTAAATTAATCATCCCATACCAACTACACCTATTAATATTGATTGCACTCACAACTGCTCTAACTACTACCTATCTCTTAACCTCCTATGAAAAGCCTCTTTTTTCTAGCATTCCCTTCCAAACTTACTTCAACACCAATACAAACATTCTCTCCAAACATTTTGTATTCTATCTGCAAACCTAGATACCTACTAGCCAAATTTAACAGACTAGTGCACATTAAATTCAACAACCAAAAAACTAAAAAAAACATTTGACCCCTATTGTAAGCCTCACCAAATAAATTACTATATTCTCCTCCACTCCTTAATAGACGGAGACATTCATCCTAACCCTGGCCCAATCTTTACCCCTACCGCTGCAAACTGCCACCAAGATAAAACTTGTGCCCTAATAATACAAAACCTTCCAATTCACTCTCCATTGCACATCTTAATATACGTAGCATCTGTAATAAAATCACCCAAGTCCATGCCCTCCTTGACGTCCACCAATTTGACATCCTTTGTTTATCTGAAACATGGCTAAAACCTATAATAAAAGACAATGAAATCACCCCCCCCCCCGGTTATAACATAACTCGACTAGACCGCATAACTAAAAAAGGTGGAGGGGTAGCAATTCTCTACAAATCTGAATTACAAGTTAGCACTGTAAATCTTAACGAATCTCTAATTAATAATGCCGAAATAATCATCTCCAAACTCCAGCTTAACCCACATAAAGCTATAAATATCATCTGTGTGTATCTTCCCCCAGGAAACAATATTAGCTTACTTGAATACATACTCAATTGGCTTTCCCATAATCACCCACAAGAAACCATAGTCTTAGGAGACTTCAGTATAGATTGGACTTGCGGTACAAACCCCACTTCCCATATAAACCTTTATGGCTTCTCTCAAACTATAAACTCCCCTACTAGAACTAATAAACTCAACAATAAAGACAGTACCTTGGATTGGATACTCACGAATAATCCTCACCAAACTTATACCACAGGAACTCTTCCAGATGACCTAAGTGACCATTCGCTAATATACATTATCAGACATAAAACCAACCTAACTCTCCCTAATACTTTTAGAACTGTACGTACCAAAAAGCACTTTAATTCCAAACTATTCCAAACAGAACTAAAGCAATGTAATTGGACTCTACTGAAATCTCTCCCTATAAATAAAGCAGTTGAATACTTTAACTCTACATTCTTAAAAATCCTGGACCATCACGCCCCATTACGATCTACTAGAAATAAAATTAAACCTGCCCCTTGGCTCTCTAATAAAACCAGGCAATTAATCCATCAAAGAAACAAATCCTGGGCAAAATGGCGTACTACTAAGAATCATGTAGATCACCAAACCTTCAGACAACTCAGAAACAATACAAAAAAATCCATTTTACTAGACAAAAAGAACTATTACCACCAGTTATAACAATCCTCCCTCAAGTATCCACAAAAATTTTGGACTAGCATTAACAAACTGTTTAACCCAGGACAATCTATCACCCCCAACCCACTAGGCTCGAACCCTGAAAATCCAATACAAACAGCCAATGCCTTTAATTCTTTCTTTACTGACACTATCCAAACCCTTGCAAGCCATCTATCTCCCAATACCGCTAACCTGCCCACTCCCACTAGCTATCCACCCCCTGCATTTCATTTACAACCAGTGTCCACATCCTTTATCTGCTCCCTTCTACATAAACTAAAACCAACCACGCCTTCAGCCGACAAACTCCCAGCAGACTTTCTGCAAAAAGGGGCCAATGCCATTGCTTACCCCATCTCTGTTCTCATAAATAGAACTATAAATAAAGGTACTATCCCATCTATCTGGAAAATTTCTCACATCATTCCACTACATAAAGGAGGTAACTCCAATGACTTCTCTAACTTTCGCCCTATAGCTCTACTCTCCCCCTTGCAAAGATAATGGAAAAATGCATTCACAAACAACTTCTTAACCACCTTCTCCATCACAACCTATTAGCCAACTGTCAGCATGGATTCAGACCTTTCCACAGTACCACCACTGCCCTGCCATCCTTCACAAACTGTAGCAACAAAACCTGCAATACAAATTTTCTTTCCTCTGCAGTTTTTGTGGATTTATCTAAAGCTTTTGACATGGTTAATCACCACCAACTTCTTCTACACATACTGAAATCTCTTTCACTCGACACTCTATCCATGACTTGGTTCACATCTTACCTTGAAAACCGACATCAAGCTGTACTGTGGCAAAATAAACTATCTAATCATCTTCCTATCTCCCTAGGTGTACCACAGGGCTCCATATTAGGTCCACTCCTGTTTTCCATCTATATCAATGACCTTCATTTAGCTATTCCACACTCCACCTGCATCCAATATGCAGATGACTGTACAATAATCTGCTCAGCCACCTCCCAAGCCGAACTCCAGTCTGTTACCCAAAAGCTTTCAATATTGTTGAGCATTGGTTCTCAAACTACTGCCTCCTCCTAAACCCCCAAAAAACTAAACTGCTACTCTTCACTCCAACCCATAAGTCTTCTCCTTTACATTTTACCCTCACATCCAATAATGGTACTCTTATCTCTCCTGACCTAACCACCAAACTCTTAGGTATCACAGTTGACAACAACCTCAACTTTGACACTCACATAAATTCCACTATAAAATTAGTTAACAGAAAACTAGGATCCCTCTATAAAATTAAGCCCTTTCTTACACCACTAGCAAGGACTGCTATAGCTAGAACATACCTAATCTCAACCCTACTATATGCCTCTCCTGTATACACTAACCTCTCTAAGAATAACCTCAACAAACTTGCCACATCTTATCACAATATTGCTAGATTTGCTACCGGCTCTCCGTTCAGAACTCATCAGTGTCTGAACCTAAAGCAACTAGGCTGGCTAGAATTTCTTAACCAGCTTCAATTCCACCAACTTTACAATAGCCCATAAGACCCTGTATCAACCCTCTAACACGCCAGTACTCTCAAGCCTTATTATACCTTATAAAAATCTCAATAATATGCGCTCCTCACACAAAAGGTTGATTAATACCACCAAAACTAAAAACTCAGCAGGTGACTCCTTGTTTTCTAACGCTGTCGGAAAAGTATGGAATCAACTACCTCCCAATCTCACATCTCAGACCTCTCTCTTGCTTTTTAAAAAGAATCTAAGGCTATTTCTTAATCAACACTGGTTATGCTCCTGCACCAACCCTGACTAACTTCTCTCCCCTACTCTAACATTTCATTCTACATCCTATACCTTTCCTCCCTCTTTCTGTTTCTACATAATTTGTTTTGTACACAAACCCCTAGTTATTTTTATCTACACTGAGAAATATACTCAGTAACAAAAAAAAAAAAATATATATATATATATATATATATATATATTTGTTTTTATAATGTCATTCTTAACAATTGATGTTTTTTATATTGTTTCTATATTACCCTCTATCAGTGTTTTTATAATACATCTATGTAACAATTTGTTGTTTTTTATAATGGCTCTGTCTTAACCTAGACGAACTCTGTATGATTCCTGGAGCTTTTCTCCCCGGGCCTCTACTGAAAATGGACATGTATCCAGTTAGACTAGCCCGGTCAACAAATGTAAAATAAAAAATAAAATAAAAAAACATTATGTAGGTACAGAGTCAGAAAAGTGACACTTTCTTTTCAGAACAAAGGAATGTAATGAAGGGCTCTCTTAAGGCAAAATGAGCTTTGTTCAGGTAATTTGCCATATTGCATCACTTTTTATTACCAGAAGTCGCACGGTTTCTTGAGTACTGCAGTCAAGGTTTATAGAAATGGACAGCTGATTATAACTGCTTAGCTTACAGAGTTTTACCATTTTTCAGCCTTCTGGATGAATTTCATATCCTGCTTAACCAGCAGCATTTGTTGTTTACAGTACTACATTATGTCTGTTGTATGCATTCTTGAATTATTTCACTGTCTTTAATGTTATCATCTTTGCAGGAAGGCTGCTTAAATCATATACCACGCTCTGTCTAAAAATAAATTATTTTTTACTGTTCCACCTTTTATCTTCATGTTGTTGTGTGCTGTCGCTATAATACACTTCTTATTTAAAGGGAGTACCCTTGACTCTGTAAGCCCCTTTATGATAATTAAATGTCATGTCATTGCCACCTCAGCCTCCTTTCTTCACAAATGGTCATGTATTAATTACAGATGATAGTTAATGTGAATAATTGAAGCTGTAGACAATGCCATTAAACAATTGACTGAATTGTGACATTATAATTTATTATAATTAAATAACTTTTACAGTAACTTTACTCATTTTGTAGTGGCAGTAGTTACTGTAATCGGTAGGGGTAATGGTTGGCTTTGTCTGCTAGATAAAGTCAGGATTTTTGTATGTGTATTTATGTAGGTTTGCTTAATGTACATTCGTGGTGTAATTGTATATATGGACACTGAGGCTGTCTGTGCACTTTTTATCACTGTGAGTTGTTGAACAGTTAAGTTTTATATTTGTGGGAACATGTTTGTATTAACTGTTAATGCAAAACTGAAACACCAGTAGTATATTGCTTCAAGACTGTACATAATGAATCTTTGTCTTTTTATGTACTTTCCTGTCAAGACCGAACTGTTTTCTCGCCTTGCCCTTTTAAGCCTATTTTCAGTCTGTGTCTTAAAAAAAAGAAAAGAGTGAGAGAATTCTTAAACTGTACACTTTTCCACAGAAGGTCTTACCATTTGTGTTATATAGAAGGATAATACCATGATCTGATGTTGTCATTTTCATTCCTTTTGATGTGATAGCATGCATCCTGAGGAAGCTCTTCCCTTTACCCACAATGCCCTATCCACTTAGCATACTTCAGATTGAGTTTGCTGTCCATAGGAGTACAATGTCTTAACAAAACTCAAGAAGGTATAAAAATAGAAAAAAAGACCTGGATCCCAAAGAGAGAACAACAGTGCCCAAATTGAAACTCTTAGGCCTATCCAGGAGCAAAGGGAAGGGGGTTAGGAGGGCAGAAGGTTGAGGAAGAATGAAAATGGACAACACAGATCTAACAGTATGGTGAATAAATATCTTTTTTATCTGGTGTTGTCATTTTCGTTCATTCCTCAACTGAGTCTCCAGCTAGCTGAACCTTGGGTAGTCCTCATGGAAGGATATTATGGAGTAATGTGGAGTCAGAAACCAAATCCAGTTTGCAATGAGCAATAAAATTGTGAACATTGGACCAAGTGGCAGCTGCACAAATGTCATTTATGGAAGCCCTTGATCAAAAATCTGAGGATATAGCCACAGACTTTGTGGAATGAGCTCTAGGAGGCTTAAGCAAAGATAATCTTGTTTTACTATAGACAAAAGGGAATCAAGTCAGTTAACCATTTGGCCAGTGTAACTTTAGAAACTGACTTGCTTCAGTCTGTTATGTGAGAAGGATACAAACAACTGGTCAGTCTTCCAGAAATCTTTGGCTCTATGGAGATAAAAATGAAATTGTCTATGAACATCCAAAAGATGGAGCATGTACTCTCCCTTGTTGGAAAAATTTGGAAAGAAAAACAGGAGGTTAACAACCTGGTTAATAGTAGACTCGGAAGCTACCATAGGCAGGAAAGATGGGTTGGCTCTCAAGTCACCCTGTATTTGTAGAAAACCAGATTTGGAAGATAGAGCTGGAAGTTGCAATACTCCTCTAGCTGATAGAAAAATTGTTTTCCAAAACAAACCTTTTAGTTCTGACCTGGCTGAGGATTCACAAAGGCTTTTGGTCAGAGCTTGAAGCAAAATAGTTAAATCACATGAAGGAGTAGGAGGATCCTGTAGTGGAGGTATAAGTAGAAAAGCTCCTTTGAGAAAGGCTTTACATAATTTAGAAGAAGCTAAGAAAGAATTATTTTTACCTAGATGGAAATTTGAAATGGCAGCCAACTGGACCTTAATAGTAGAAAAGCTAGCCCCTTCTTTGAAAGTTGAAGCTAAAAAATCAAGTACAGCTGGTACAGGGGCAGAAAGGGGTTCCAGATCCTTGTTAACAGCACAGAAAAACAAATTCCTTGCATTTATCTTTGTAAATCTTTCTAGCCGAAGCTTTTTGAGAAGATAAAACACGACGGACCAGGGAGGAGAGCCTAGCCTGTCTAGCAATCAGTAGAACTGGAGAAACCATATAGTCAGTTTCAATACTGATACGTCTGGATGAGTCATACCTGTTGGGTGAGACAGGAAGTCTGGATTGGGATCCAGTGTTCAAGCCAGATGTAGAAGATGAGGCCAGAGGAAGGTGAACCACATCTGATAATGCCAAAAAGTTGCTGTGATGTCCAGTTAATATCCCATCAGACTGCCACTAATGATTGTGATGTCTGGCTAATATCCCACCAGACTGCCAACAATAAAGTGATATCCCTCAAAACGGGTCAGTAATTAAGGAGCCCATATTCACACTACTGACTCCAGTGTGGGAGTGTCATGAAAAATACCAGAGCACAGAGCACACAAGAGTAAAATTCCACAATTTCCTTAAGAGCACAACAGGAACACACACTATTTTTCCTGGGGCTGGACTATATACCTCTGTCCACCCAAAATGTAATCCCTTATCACACACTTCAGAGCAATGTGTTCTAACTTAAGACCTCTGACTCACTCACACTCAAGTTCAGATCTCACTCACTCAAACACTTATGGGAAGCCTGACACAGATTTCAAGTTGGGTCCCCTCCCCAATGCAAATGGTAAACACTGCCACCAGAGTTAGATAAGTCTACACGCCCTTCAAAGGGTGATCAGTTATTAAACATTAAATATCAAAATAAAGGATAGATGTGACTAGAAGCAGTCAGGCATTCGAGTTGACCTGGAGAGTATCAAACAGGAGTAAACACTCTCTAATCTCTAAAGAACACACTGGTTGTCCAGCCACAGTGTAAAGTAATGAAAAAATTTAATAATAAGAAAAATGATTGCAAGAATGTAAATCAATAACTTTCAATAAACAGCAGAATTCAGTCACCAGAAATATAAAATAAACTGTAGAATAGAAGTCCATCACCTTTGAAAAACTCTGTCTAAATAACTAAATTTCCTAATCTAAACTGTCCCTGGTCTAATCTAAAACATAACAGTAAGGCCAAAGGCAGGCTTACAGTTTTTTTTGTGAGTCTTTTTTTTTCCAGGTATCCACTGACTGCATCTCTTCACAAACTGCTCAGCATTTGACAAACTGCACTCCTTAACAATCTCAACTGTCTTATTTTTAAAAATAACAGCTGTTTGAAAAAGTTATTTTTCCTGTCAGTCAGCTGTTCAAATAATCACCTAGCAACCATGAACATTATAATGACATCATCTACTGTTCAGCTGATTCTCCACAGACAGTTTGTACTTTAGAATCTCCCTCACAATCATGTGCAATTAGAAATGTTTTAAAACACTGACAGATTAGTTAAACATTTTGTATAAACAGGGTGATACTCAACATTTTAAAAAGTTATGTACACTGTCACAATTAGACATGCTGGCATACAATACAAGTTAATCTGAGAATATACACAAATCTCCTGCCAGACATGCTAACACAGATAAGTGTTTTCATTTTCTTTGCGTTTACCCCCTCTCCATGACTCAAGCACAATTTTCAAGTAACCCTTGAAAACTGATTCTTGAGAAAAGTGGGTCTTCCTAGGAATAATAACCTTCTCCTCTCATAGACGATCCATCCGCATTGGCATTATTAACCCCACTGCAATGTTGCATGGTCATACCATATGCTTGCAATCCTAGACTCCACCTCAGTAATTTGGCATTTTGCTTACTGACCCTTTTAAGGGTTATGATCTGTGAGTGCAGTGAATTTTTTCCCATAAATATAGGGCTGCAGCTTTTGCAATGCCCACACTATGGCCAAATACTCTTTCTCCACAGCTGCATAACACTCTTTTCTAGGTTGGAGTCTATGGGTCAGATATATCACTGTCCATCTGTGGAAACTTGGATAAGTACAGCCACCACCCCATAATGTGATGCATCTACCTGTACAGTAAATTCTGTATTGTAATCTGGGCTGGCTAACACAGGGAGTCCTCCCAAAATCTCTTGGAATGCCTATTCACAGTCTGTGGTTCACACTACCATGTCTGGTTAATTCTTCCTAGTTAGTTCACTAAAGGTAGCAGCTGTTGTACTGTAATTGGGCACAAATTCCCTATAGTACCCCACTGTCCCTAAAAATACTCTCACTTGTTTCTTAGTAACAGGAACTGCCCCCTCTTGAATAGCTTCCATCTTGTCAGGTTCTGGCCTAATTTTACCACTTCCCACTCTGTGTTCTAAGCAAGTTATCTCTGCCATACCCACTTGACACTTACTGGTTTTAATGGTTAATCTTGTCCTAATTAATCTATCCAAGACCTCCCTAACATGTTGATCTGCAAATGCCTATAGCATAGGGTTCATAGGTGTTTACTAGGCTAATGACCACAAGGGCCTTCCTAGCCATGCATCCCAAATCTCTGACAAGTTCTGGTACCCTTGGTAAGTCTATGCATGGGCCTGGGAGATGAACCATTTACAAGTTGCCTGTGCCCATTAGAGACATAGGTGCCAAACCAGGGATGAATTTCCAGTTTCCCATCCAATTATCCAAGTTGCACTTGAATTGAGTTAGGGAGGAACTCTGCTTCACGTTGATGGGGAGGCTGTTCCATAGACGGGGTAGTCTCTGGGATGCATACCTATCTCTCCAGCAGGTCCTATTTATATCACAGGCAAGGTTTAAATCTTTAGAATGGGTAATTCTGGTGCTTTTTGTTTTGTGGATATGCAGGAGGTCCATCAGAGTGGGGTCTGACAATGTCATGTGTGGCAGGCATAGATCTCCCCTCAAAAGCCTGTAGGAGACAAAATACAGGGAAAGGGCCTTGAGGCGGTCTGCATAGGACATATTACTTACTCTTATTCTTTTAGTGAGGAACCTCTGTGAATGTTCTAATTGTTGGATATGCCTGGTTAGGTACATAACAAAGGGGGCATTGTACTTAATGAGAGGTTTTGTGAATGTCAAATACAGTGTAACAATGACTTCCTTGGACTTAGATGCCATACCTTTGTTTAAAAGTTGCGTAACATAGATTGACTTCCTCACCACTGTAGACACATGATGATCAAAGGCTATATTACTATATATGTGTGTCCCTAAGTCCCTGACTACTGGGTGAACTCTAAGGGGGATGTTGTCAATATGATGGTTACCAGGGATGGATGACTTCCCAAAGGATACTGTTATGCATTTCTTGGCATTTAGTCTTGGTGCATGGCTCTGACACCAGTTGTTTGTTGGTGTTAGCCCCTCATGGAGAACATTTGTGTCAGTTTGAGATTCAATGACAGCTCCTAATTTGCAATCATCTGCAAATGTAGTCAGCCAGAGACCACTGACATTGGCCTTGACTTCTGAGAAGTAAATGCCAAAAAAGAGCAATCCAAGGACTGATCCTTGAGGAACTGCACTTGTAACTGGCCTCTTTGTAGATGTCGACTCTCCATTTCTAACTTCTTGGGTCCTGTCTGTGAGCCAGTTGGCTAGCCACTGTGTGACATATGGGTTTGTACCTAACCTCTTCAGTTTGTCAACAATGCCCAAGTGGGGTATTGTGTCAGATGCCTTGGCCATGTAAAGATAGGCAGTGTGAATGATTTTGCCTTCATCCATTGCCTTGGTGACCCTCTCAAAGAGGTCCACCAGGTTGAGTAGGCATGGTCTGCCCTTGATGAAACCAGACTGGGTTGGGTCGAATGTCTGGAGGTTTACTATATCTCTATTGATCATCACCATGATAATTCTTTCCGTGGCGTTACATATAAGACTAGTACGACTTATGTGTCTGTAGTTTCCAAGGTCTGTAGATGGCCCACCTTTGTGTAGAGGGATGACTGTTGCCTTTCTCCATTCATGAGGCATGCAGCCTGTTTGGAGGCTACAGTTAAATAGCAATTCCAGAGGCCTTGATAGGTCATGTTTCATGCTATTTAGAAGGATATTGTCTGGTCCCACTGATGCAGTGTTCTTGGCCTTAGAGAGACCGTTAAGTACCTGTTCCCTAGTGATAGTAGGAGGAGTTATATTTGATGATATTTCGTGAGGAAAGGTTGAGGGGGAGAGAGGGGTAAAGCTGGAGATGAATTTATCAGCCAGGAGATTTGCTGCATCTTCTGGCTCAGTATAGGTGGCTTCATTTACAATGAGCTTTGCACACAATTGTATATTGCCTTTGAGGTTGTGGACCTAGCTAAAGAATGCTTTGTGGTTATCCTTGGCCCTGGGAGGCCAAACTTACCTCAAATTTGGCTTTGATAGTCTTAGTTTGATGAGAGTGCTTTTATCCTGCTGGGTGCGGCACCTGCTAATTTTTGCCATGATCTTTTCCTCCTGTCATCTAGCCAATTGATTTTGTGATTCCACCAAGGTAGAATTTTGAATTAGTGCTGTACTTCTTACTGGTGGGTACAGCTGCCTCTATGCAGCTACTAACATGCTTGCCCAGAGTTTCCTTGAAGAGTTCTGCAAAGGCAGATGTGTTCTCAGGGTTTATGGGGGCTTGACATTTTGTCAGGTTTTCACTTAATAGCAGGAGGTTAGCCTTCGAATAGTTCCTGAATATTTCAGGTTTAGCTGGGGGTCCAGGTTTTATTTTTACTTCAAAGGAGACCATTTTGTGGTCTGACCTTACCAGGGAAGGTGCTACAGTAGAGGGTGTGTAGTGGTCTCCCACATCGAGGACCCGATCCAGTATGGTTGCAGCCCTGGTTGGTGCATTGACTATCTGGTCCACTGAGTTTGTGTTTACAAAATCCCGGAATCTCTGTGCATGTACGTTTGGTGTTGTATAGGATTCCCAGTTAATAGTGGGGAAATTAGTCACCCATGAATATGGTAATGGGTTGGATGGTTAGTGTTTCTAGTACGTTTAAATACATGATATGGGTTTCCTGGATCATAGAGGGGGACCTATAACTTGCAAGGAAGTGGTATTGGATTTTACCTGTGGTGATTTGTACAAAGAGCAGCTCAAGTACATTTTCCTATTCAACCAGCCTTAAAGTATAGGTATTTTTAATGTAAATAGAGACACCTCCACCTTTAGTCCCTGCCTGTGAAGTATTTTGCCTAAATGTGTGGAAAGCATCAGAACCTTGCACTGTTGGTGTGCTCTTTGCAGCTTTAAACCATGTCTCAGTGACTGCACAGAAGTCAGCATTCTCTAGGGTGAAGAGAGCTTCTAGGGGAGTGGAGTTTTTTGTTTAGACTCCTAGCATTGAGCAGTAATAACTTTAGATTTTCTTGGTTTTAATTTGTTATGTTGGGAGTACTTTCAGTTTGGCATTGCCTAAAAAGGCACTGTGGGGGAAGACAATGTTTTAGCTAATATTTGAAAGCCTAGAGGGGAGAGGTGCAGACCATCCCTGGTAAAGCAGCATGGTCTGTTGATCATCTTCTTCCATGCTGACAAATATTGCACCCCCTTAGAATGACACCAGAAACTAAACCAGTTGTTAAAGTCAATCATCTTTTGTTCATATTGTGGCATCATCCTTGGAGAAGGTAAAATGCTGCTCAGTGCTAGGCTCATACCAGCCTGAGACACATATTCCAAGAGCTCCATGATGTCTCTTTTCATATAGTCTAGGGAGGTACGTCTCAGGTCATTTACTCCCACATGGACTATGACTGAGTCATATTGGTAATTGTGGTCCAGTGACCTGAGTGCATGCGTAATGTGGTGGATTCTAGACCCTAATAATTAACTGAATCTAACTTTCTCCTTACTCAGCCTGGTGGGAGGGACATCAGTGTGTCTCACGATAGAGTCTCCAATGACTAGAGTGTTGGATTGTGTGGTGGCTTGTTTTATGGGCTGATAAGTAGAGGCTCCAGGAGATGTAGTTCTATATGTTGATGTGGGTGTTGTTTTGAAAGAGTGCCTTTGGGGCTGCTGAGGATATTTGTTATGTGTACTTCATCTAGGAGGTCGGTGGTTTAGGAAGGTTACATGTAAGTACTTTAGCAAATATGGGTCAATATGTCTGCTTTGAATTATGTTTTATGGGTGCAGCATGTTTACTATTGACAACCTTATTGACATTAGCAGTACTTTTATGTGAGAGCTTTGCCTCCAGTGACATTGTGTAAATACATTTCTCATGTACCATAGCAGTTTGAGAATTAACTGGTTGTCAGTAAACATGAGGCAATTTCTACATTGCTTCAGGATGCTCATATCCATTAAGCCAGTAATGGAGATAGTAGGAAAGTTCATATCCATAGCAACAGACCTTTTTTTATTGATTAAACATTTGGAGTGAAAATATCAATCACTGTCAGGAGTATTTGGTTTGCAACTATGTGGACAGTGTTTGTCACTGCAAACTAGTTGTCCTGTGTGCAACTATGTATTGGAGACATTCCAATCATTCTTTTACAGGGAAATGTCACTCAAGGTGTCTGAGTCTGTACAGAGCACTGCCAAACAGTTGAGGGGAAACTAATACATAGACCCTGAAAATTTAACCATGAAGTATTTAGGCAGATATTCTGAAGTTAGAAACAAATCAAGCAGTACTTACTGAAAACAAAGAATAGCTTGTCAAGAATGATGAAAACAGGGGAGTTACATGAATGACTACTGCCTGGCTGCTAGTAATGACAGTCTCACCACAGCTTCACTCTGTTGGGATACAGTACTCATTTGCTTTTTCTCTCACCAGAAACAAAATAAAGAGAAGCAGGCCACAGCCTGTTTGATGATCTATAGTCTTGTCCCAGATGATGCAAGGGTCTGTAGGCTTGTAGCCATTTTCTGGTAGATTCCTCAAATAGCAACCAGACCAATCAGGAAGGTTAAGCACAGACACTCGCTCTGCAACCAGAAACAGTCAGGAATTATGCACTCTGCACCTTCTTTCACCAGGATCAGAATATAAGCATAGATTCCAAGCTCTCACCTATAAAGCAGTTGTTAAGCTTTCTGGTGATCAGCAGTCTCCAGGAAATAATGTCCCTGTACTTCTTCTCTCACCAGGAGAAAACAGAAGCACTAATCCCAAGATGAATACTGAGAGGCAGAATGTGGGATCTCCAATAACTGGTGGTCTTGCAATAAATGTTTTAAAGGTATGATGAAAAAAAAAAAGTTTTATCCTAAACACTGCAGTGAGCACTACGCAGTTAGATATGAAAGTGGGTAACTTAAGTTTTAGCTGTCCAAGTGGAGAGAGACTATTTTTAAAAGAGCAAGATGGACTGAAAAAGGGGATGGGCACTTTTGTATTCTGGGGCTATGTCATGCAGTGGGATGGCCAATAAATTTGAGTAGTTGAAGGGGAATGATTTCACAAAATGATAATTTTGAGCTTACTCACACCAGCCAGTGAAAAGAGAGGGAAGGAGATATGTGGTCACATTAACATAAGGGGCAGGCAACTAGAAAGACAGTGGTGTTTAAAAACACAACCATAACAGGGTGAGAGGGTGGGAAAAAATTCTGTATGACTCGCAAGAGACACAGCTGTGGTCTCTTTACTAGTTTTATGCAACTAAATGCAGAATACAAGTAAAACAGTGTAAAGAAAACAAATCACAGTATACAAAATAGAAAAAGGTAATAAAGTAGTATAAAATACAAGAAATCGAAAGCAAACTAACCTTTCCCTCAGAGCACGCTGTGGCAGAGTCCGGGTGAGCTTTTCAATGTAGACTTTAACCTCCCCACAAGACCATTAGTCTGGGGGATGGTACTGGGTGGTCTTTAGATGTTTCACCCCACAACGCTTCCACAGACAAGTCAGCAGGTCTGACTTTTGAAGTTGGTACCTTGGTCAGTCAGTATTTTCTGTGGAGAACCTACTCTGCTGAAGATTTCTAGCAGAACATTTGCCGCCTCCTCTGCCTCAATAGATTACAGAGCCACCATCTCAGGATATCTGGTAGCATAGTCTACTGCCACCAAGATGCATTTCTTTCCCGTAGAACTTAGAGAACTTAAGGGTCCTACAATATCCAGGGCCATTCTCTGAAACGGCTTCTCTAACAGGCAGCGGCATGAAAGGAGCCTTAGCCTTGTTCACAGCTTTACCATCTTTTTCACACTGTTCACAAGTCCTACAATATCCTACCACATTCCTCGCAATCCCGGACCAATAGAAATTTTGCATAATACATGTCTTAGTTCGTGTTTTGCCCATGTGACCTGAGAAAGGAATGTTATGTGCTATGTCTAAGAATGGCAGACAGTAAGCTCTAAGCACTGCCAATTGCCATATTATTTCAGCTTCTAGCCCACCTCCAGGAGTCCACTATCTATACCACAAACCTTTGTTCCAGTATAGAGACTCCCCTCTTCCTTGAGCCTCAGGTGCCTCCTTAGCCATCTCCTTCAAGCTTTGTAATGTAGGATCTGTAAGTTGAGCCTGCCTCAACTCTACCTTCATGACCTTCCCTAGCGCCCTTTCCGCAGGAAGCCTAGTCACTTCTGACAACTGCGCCTCACTGTCACTCTTGAGTACCACCACTCACCTTCATCCTTGCAGTCACCATGTCCAAGGGAGAATCAGTACCCAACAGCAGCTGTGGCTCACATTCAAACTTACTGCTACCAGATAGCACCTTTTCTGAAACAGCTACCACACCAGTCCCATTTTCAGGTATCAGATCTTTCTACGTCTCTCCCAGACCACCTGGCCTACATGCCTTTCTCCATGCCTGACTGCATATCAGCGCAGTACATAAGGTACTGCATTATCAAAGTCATTCCTTATTAGGACACCTGCAGGAATATCCTCAAACACACCTATCAAAGTCATCACAATCCCTGGGCTGAGGAAAAGCTTACTGACATTTACAGTTTCTGGGGTCTGGTTATGCCCTTCCCCATTACCTCCATCATCCCCTCGAAGGGTAAGAAGCTCCACTTCATGCTGATGTTGTCTCTCATTGTCCTCAGCTTCTAAAGGCCTCAGTCTCCCTTAGGTCTCCAGCTGTTTGGTCTCCAGTTCATATTGGTGCAGTTTCTCCTCAGCCTCCAGTTCATATTGAAGCTGCTTCTCCCTTTCCTCAGCCTCCAGTTGTTGGTCTTCCAGGCACAGTCTCTCTAACTCAAGATGAATTCTCGGGTCCTCTGAACAAAAGGTGGACTATCCTGTCCCGGCAGGCTGCACATCCCCAACACCAAACTGGATATCCTCCAAATGGCTGGTCTGAGCTGTGGCTGCAACCAAAGCTGAAATTATTGCTTCCTTGGTCAGGTTGGCATGCACCAATCCTCTGGCTTCACACTCCTTAGCCAACTGGATCTTTATCAGCTTGCTAAAATATTCTGCTGACATCATTGCCTGCTATCCCTGACTATCCCACTGAAAAAATAAAAACTGTGGTGGATTGAAATTCTGAATTCTGATTACCTTGTGGCTGTCAAGAGTGCACACCTTAATGACAACTACCCACAGGCGACTGGAATCCAATTAAAAATCCCACTAAGCTGCCACCAATAAAATGTGATCTCCAGTTAGTATCCCACCATACTGCCACCAATAAATGTGATGTCCGGCTAATATCCCACCAGACTGCCGACAATAAAGTGACATCCCTCACTTAAAACCCAGGTCAGTAATTAAGGAGCCTCAATCCTCACTACAGCCTCCAGTGTGGGAACGTCACGGAAAGCACCAGAGCACAGAGCATACAAGAGTAAAATTGCATAATTTTCCTTACGAGGACAACAGGAACGCACACTATTTTTCCTGGGACTGGACTATATACCTCTGTCCACCCCAAATGTAATCTCTTATCATACACTTCAGAGCAGTATGTTCCAGTTTAAGATCTCTGACTCACTCAGTCAAAATAATTTCAAATTTCACACACTCAGAGTTATGGGAAGCCTGACAGATTTCCAGCTGTGTCCCCTCCCCGATACAAATGGTAAATGTTGCCACTAGAGTCAGTCAGGTCTACACACCCTTCAAAGAGTGATCAATTATTAAAAGTTAAATATCAAAATAAATGATAGCTGTAACCTGAAGCAGCCAGGCGTTCCAGGTGACTGGGGAGTATCAAATAAGTATAAACACTCTCTAAAGAATTCACTGATTGTCCAGCCACAATGTAAAGTAATGAAAGAATTTATTAAGTAAAATGATTGCAAGAATGTAAATCAATAGCTTTCAATAAACACCAGAATTAAATCACCAGAAATATAAAATTAAACTATAGGATAGAAGTCCATCATCTTTGAAAAACTATAAGTAACTAAACTTGTTTAATTTAACTGGAGAATACTGTCCCTGATGTAATCTAAAACATAACAACAAGGCAAAGACAGGCTTACAGTTTTTTTTTTTTTTTTTTGGCGAGTCTTTTTCCAGGTATCCACTAACTGCACTGCTTAACAGACTCAACTGTATATTTTGCTGTTTGAAAAAGATAATTTTCCTGTCAGTCAGCTCTTCAAATAATCACCTAGCATCTAGGAACATTCTAATGACATAACCTACTGTTCAGCTGATTCTCCACAGATAGTTTGTACTTTAGAATCTCCCTCACAAACATGTGCAATTAGAACTGTATCAAAACAATGATAGATTCTTTAAACATTTTGTATAAACAGGGAGATATTCAACAGTTTAAAAACTTATTTACACGTATACAATTAGACATGCTGGCATACAATACAAGTTAATCTGAGAATATGCACAAATCTCCTGCCAGACATGCTGTCGTAGATGACAGTGTTGTCATTTTCTTCACAGGTCCAGTGAGGATAACTGTGCTGTTCAACTAGTATGCTTTCTGTAGAAATTTGGGGATGAGTGGTAATGGTGGGTAAGCATGCAGAAAACTGAAGGGCCAATCATGGACTAGAGCATCTCTCAGTAACTCCCTTGTTGGATGGATCAAGGCAAAGAACCTGCTGCACTTGTTATTGAGGGGAGAAGCAAATAGGTTGCAGCATGGTCGCGCCCATCGATGGAAAATTCTCTCCACCACTTTGACATTGAGAGACCACTCATGAGTCATCAGAATGAACCTGCTTACTTTGTCCACAATCACATTGGCTTTATCCGGTATGTGTGATGCTATTAGAAAGTGTCTGGAAGAGATCGCCTATTGTCACACCCTCTTTGCTTCACAACAAAGAAGATAAGATTGGATTCCTCCCTGTCTGTTGATGTACTAGATTATGGACATATTGTCCATGTGAACAGTAATCATCCCGGAGGGGAGAGCCTCTTGAAAGACCTGTAAAGTTAAGAGGACTGCTCTCATTTTCAGGACACTGATATGTGTCTTGGCCTCTTCTGGTGAGCACGTACCTTGGACTGACCTTCCCAAGTAGTGTTCCTCACCCCAGTTGGAAGGCATATAGGTCATTATGGCCGTGGACAGGGGAGAAACAAATGGATGGTCTTTGGAAACTTTGATTGAAGCCACCAAAGAAGATGTTGTTTGCAAGCTTGTGTAATCTTAACTGGGGTGGTTAAAGGCTGCAAAAGAGTGGACTAGGATACTGTGAGGGTCCATTGTAGAATTTGCATGTGAAACCTGGTAAAGGATCTAGAGTGACAGCTGCTGCCATGGATCCCAAGGCTTGTAAGATTAGTTGTGCTGGGAGAGAAGAATGCAGAATTACTTTCTTGACCTGGGATCTGAGTATCTGGATTCATGTTAAGGGGGTTATACGATTGACCGTGTCCAGACGAGAACCTATGAACTCCAGACTCTGCGTAGGTGTGAGTTGTGACTTGTAATTGACTCTGATGCCTAGATGGAAACACAACTGGAGCAAGTAGCCCCTTGCCTGTAGATGTAGATGCCTGGTAAAGGCAATTGGGAGCAGATGCCCTGCAGGGGCAGTTAGGAGCTAGTCATCTAGGTATGGAAATACTCGGAATCCCTGCAATTTCAGGTGAGCTGCTATCACCGCCATGCATTTGGTGAACACTCTGGAGACTGTTGTGAAACCAAAGGGCAATGCTCTGAACTGGTAATGACTGACTTCCAGCCAGAAGTGCAGATATATTCTGCAGCACCTGCTCATTTTGATAGCATGCATCCTGAGGATCTGTCAAGCATATCCAATCGTCCTGCTGCAGTAGGGGCAGAATGGACTGAACAGTGACTGTCTGGAACCTTGAATATTGCACAAAGTGGTTTAGTTTGCTGAGATCCAGGATGGCTGTCAAGTCCCTTTCTTTATTGGCACTAAGAAGAATCTTAAGTAGGTCCCGGATCCTCTCTGGTCTTGGGGGATCTTCTAGATGACTCTTTTTTTTTTTCCTAGCCTATTTTCTGTTTCTAAGGCTGCTGCTTCCCTCTGACTGGGTGGAACATTGGATTTATTTTCATTCTTGGAGGGGGAATTGGGAAAATGGTATGATGTAACCTCTGGATATAATTCTCTGCACTCAGGAATTTTTTGTTATGGATAGTCAGACTCTTTGGTGCAGAGACAAACACTCCCCAACTGACTCCAGAAGACAACAGTCAGACAACCTTTCAGGATCACTGGTAGAGCTTAGTCGAGAAGGAATCCCGGAAACTGTGGTTCTGTGGGCCACCTCTGCCTCAGGAGTGGTGTCTTCCATTAGAATCTCCCCTTCTGTCTCTGGGAGAACTATTTCTTCATGAGTCTTGAAAAGAACTCTGGAATTTATGGAACCAGATCTTTCCAGTTCCTCAGTGATTCCAGGAAAAGGGTCTTTGAAGGGTAGAAAAACGTATCCCTACTGCAGACAAGGTCTTTCCTTCCTGCTCACATCTGGAGAGTGTGTTGTTTACTTTATGGCCAAATAAGAAAGATCCATCAAATGGAGCATTGATGAATGAAGACCTAAAGGGCTCTGCAAAGTCCCATAGGTGCATCCAGGCATGTCTGTGCCTGAATCTGCCGCCCTTGAAGTACCTTTCACTGAATGGGAGATTAGCCTTATCAATTGTAGGGTGGCCAGTTGCAAGGACACTCTATTTTGGTCCTCAGCAGACATGGACCAAGAAAGAGATTTGGAGAGTTCTTTAGTTAAATATCTTTGTATTCTTGTAAAATGTACCAAATAATTCAATGACCACAGAGCAAAAACTGTTGAAGAATAAATGTGCTTATCATATCTGTCCAAGGCCTTGGATTCTGTGTTAGGGGAATGGACAGAAGATCTGTGCTCTGCAATCTCTCTTTTCATGGCTGCTGCCACAACCATGACATCATCAAAGACCTCCTTGCTCCAGTGTGTCTTGTCCTTGGGAGGGGCAAAAAATGTATCTGGACATTTAGGGATGGGTTCCACAATATCAGGTCCCTTCCACACCCAACAAGAAACAAGGTATACAAGTTCATCAGCCGAGGGGTGGGGGGATCACCCAAGATGTAGCTGGGCCAGACCCAAAAGCCTCCAGGAACATCAGCTCCTCTTGGGAAGGGGTATCGGAAAACCAACTACTTTTTAAGAGTTCAACAATGTCTTCAAATGAGATGTCTTCAGGTAGAGATCTGGGGAACCCTTCCCCTTAATCAAAATCGGTGTCATCCATGAAAAATACCTGAGGGGAATCTAAGTGTCTCCTTTTACACATTCTGTTCCAAGGGACCTTATCAGTGGAATGGTCTTGTGAGGTATCATAACTGATGGGGGAGTCATGAGGGACTGACTGGAGACTTGAATGGGCTGGCTGTCCCAGTGGAATGGAAGAATGAGGCTCAGACCAAAGACCTAAAGGAAGTAAACTGATCTCATCTAAGGGGGTTAGGGATGCCCTTTCTTTAGTCAAAGAGAAGGCCCTCTTCACAATCTCAAAGGCAGAGAGCTTAGGGGGAGACCAAAGCCAACTGTAGCAGAGCCAATATCTCCTGAACTGCCAGCCCTTGTGACCCTATAAACACTCCACCTGAGGATGGAGTTGGACCAGAGCTGTCCAGAGAAGAGGCTCTGAGGGGCAGGGACAGCTTAGATAACGTTGGAATTGACTCTGGTCCCCTGGATCCAGCAATGACAATTTAGCTTTGAGAGTACTCTGGCTCTGAAAGGACTTGGAGATGGACTGCTCAGGGAAGTGACCAGAGTCAAAGAATGAATTGTCTTCAGATCAGATGAGGATACCTCCAGGGATCTCAGATCCAAGGGCTCTGAATCAGCAGGTCAGATCAAAGGAGGAGAAACCAGAGGTGGACTAGTAACAGGCAGGCTCATGGATCTGATGGGAGACGGTGACTGGCTGGATCTGAGCTCTGAGGGGTTTCTTCATCATTCTGTCCACTTCAGCCTCTGACTAACTCCTGGTAGACCTGAGAGAAGAGATTGTGGATGGAAGGTCTAGAATGCTGCAAGAAAGGGGAAGGGAGCCAAGCAGTGGCTGCTCATGATATCAGACTGCAGGAATGCAGCCCCCCCATCTGTGAACCACAGTGGTACAGTCCTACAAGTCCTCCATACAAAGTGAATCTGGACTGCTGCCTTACCAGTCCGGATTCAGGAAGCAGACTGCTGATTCTCCATTAGTCTATGCAGTGCTAACCGCATAGACTGGAAGGGGATCAGACTGCAAAGTCAGCAGTCTTGGAACATTCCCAGGAAAGAGCCGAGAAACCAGAAGTGTGCATTCTGGCGCGAATGCAGGATTACTGAAGCTGTGCTGTTGGTTTACCGATTGCAGGAGAAAGCTGTGGATTGCATTGATTCTATCATTGCTGAAGGTATGAAAGCTGTGGATTATGGGAGACTCAGGATGAAGAAACAAGGTACGGACTGGAGAGACTCAGGTAGTGTGTGTGTGTGTGTGTGTGTGCATGCGTGTGTGTAATGCCCCAGTTGGTTTATACTGGTGGCTAGAGAGAACTCAGGATACCTGCTGGTAGTGGTTACAGAGTACCTCAGGCTTGAACCCTGTACCTTGTGTGCAGGTAACAAAAGCCTTAATTCCCTACTCAGCACCATTTGTGAAACTTTTGCAGATTTTTGCCTCATATTATGTTCTGCTCTGTTCCTCGTAAAATCTGTGGTTTTTGAGTTTTTAATTCCTTAAATAGTTGATGATGCAGTGGCAGCATTATTGCCTCACAGCTAGAGGTTCTCTGGTTTGATTCTTGGCTGGGGTGCCTTCTGTTTGGAGTCTGCATGTCCTCCTTGTGTTTGTGTGGGTTTGCTCTGGTGTCCTCCCATGTTACAAAGACTTGTGTCTACAATATTTCTCCCTGGGCCTCTGCTGAAAATTGGCTTTTGTTTCAAGTCAGACTTTTCTGGTTAACAAATGTTAAATGAATAAAATTGACAGGCATTTGAATTTCAGACTTCATATTCTTCAGAAAGTACATAGTAATGCAAAACCTTTTATTCTAGCAATTTTCTAAGTTTATAAGATGAATATTTGAAATTTGTCCCTATTTTTGGAACTGTATTCCCCCATTATTGGCTTCATCCAGTTTTTTTTCTGCTAAAGTTGACAGCTGTGGTGAGAACTGAATTCACTGAATATGTTTGAGGGCTGTATTCCCCCATTACTGGCTTTGTCCAGGTGTTTTGTGCTAAGAGGTTGACAGCTGTGGTGAGAACTGAATTCACTATATGGTAGCCATTTAAGTTTCAGTCTTCCTGTCTTTCACAAAACAGCTGATATGGCATAGTGGTATGTTGCTCTGACTGTTTTGCATGGGGTCCTGGGTTCATGACTTGGCAGTGAAATGCATGGTGGTAAAACAGCATTTTATTCTAGCAACTTTCCAAGATTATACAAGCAATGTTTAAAATGTGTCCCTGGTTTTTGGGATTTTGTCCTTCCCCAATACATTTTGGCATTTTCCAGATTTCTTGTGCTACAAAGTTGAGATACAGCTGAGTGTCGAGTAGATTTTACAAGGAGCTGAGAGCTGCAGGGGAAGATAGGTTTAGTGCTGCTTATGCTGCGACTGCTTGCATTGTTAATTGCTTGCAAGTGGTCTACTTGCTTTGGATGCAGAAGGCTGTGGGTTCTACCCCCACAGTATGTAGATGCTTTGCTGATATTGCACTGTATTGCAAATGGGGTGGATGCTGCCTTCTTGAAAATGGCCTCTTTGGCGAAGATAACTATGAACCTGTCCATTATTTGCCATCCATTCCCTATTTCAATATTACTAGTTTATCATTTTTTTAATGTAATATAGGCAGTTTATTCCTCAAGGGCAACAGACACTTTATTTGTAGATGAAACAATGAAATATAAAGTTGTTTGCTAGCAGCAACCTGTTCATTAGTTCCATATCTTTTTAATGTGGAATTATTTAGATGACTTTTACTTCTGCAGAGATTGTGCATACTTACTGATACTGGTGGATTGTAGAAGTTTGAGTAGACTTTTATGATGGAAATATTCTCAATTGGGCAGTTTTGTAATTATTGGTGCATGCATTTTGTTTCATTGTTTACTGGAAAAATGTTCAAAATAATAAATTTAAAACACCCTCTAACAACTGTACTGTATTATACAAGGAATGTAATTTAATGCAATCAGGAAGGTGAATCACAGAGCACATGTATGTTGTGTGTGCAAGGGGCCTATATCATTTGAAAATAGCCCAAACTTAATCTTTATCTGCCACTAGCCAAATGTATTTTCTTTGAATGTGGGTTTCAATGCTGTTTCAATGAATGTGAGTTTCGAGGGCAAATAAGTTTTAATGCTGTCTGTTTTCATTGTGAGACTACATTGCTTTGTTTAGCAGATGTCTTAGTGTTTGTGCTGTAAAATGCAAAATAAAACTTCAGATGAAGTCCAAATCATTGTAGAAGTAAAGCAGTAAGCACATTAGTGTGTATGGTAAATGGGGTAAAATAGCCAAGTAATGGTTCTTTGGAATGGCTGCAGGGGGGAGGCTCCATTCTACCATGGTTTTGTGAGGGGGAAGGGCTGCAAACTCAGACAGCCCCAGCTGAACTATACCTCTCAACTGTCCAGATTTTCACAGATTGAATAGATTTTTGCTTCTTATCTTTGGTTCGTTCCTCATAAAATTTGTGTTTTTCTGGTAAATCCTTTAGGAATTAAGTCACTAAATAATGACAAGCCACTGAGTTTCATACTTCATAACCTTCAGAAAAATGCATGCTAAAGCAAGACCTGTTATTCTATCAACTGTGTCAGTTTACACAAGAGCAAGTTTTAGTACTGTTTATATGTTCCCTCACTATATTTGGCCTTGTCCAGATTTCCTGCAGTAACAGGTTGAGAGGTACGTGCAAATACATTGCTTTATAGAATTAGGCATATACAAACCTCTCAACTGTCCCCGATTTTGGCTCAAAATGTTGCTCTCCCCCTAATAATCCCTCCGCAAAATGGCAATTTTAGAAGAAAATGTGGAGGGTTTACAGTTAATAAATGTAATAATCAGAGTTATAGATTACTTTTATTTCAGAAATGCATGTAGATTCTTTTATTTTGTCAGCTGCTCAAATTAGCAGTACTAATATTAAAAATGTGTCCCTTCTTTGACAGGTTCTCAGCTGTATTGTGAGGCTATTTTATATTTTTGTATCACATTTGTGGTCCATTTTTCATAAAATTGTGTTTTTTTGGCAAATCATTAAAGACTGAAGTTAGAAAATAATGACAGACATTTGAGTTTCAGATTTCATACCCTTCAGAAAATTCATACTAATGCAAGACCTACTCTTCTATTATCTTTCTAAGTTTATAAGAGCAATATTTAAAAATTGTCCCTATTTTTGGGCCTTTGTCGGATTTGTCCAGATTTCTTGCTCTGAGGTTAAGAGGTATGACAAATGTGTCAGGGCCATCACAGTCAGCCAGAGACATTTCAAATTGTGACATACTTGTACCCCACTCCCCCATGAAGTGACTCTGGATGTGTCCAAGCAAGGCAAGGAGCAGTTATGCAGTGTAAATGTGCAGAGTATCCCCCCATCCAAGGTAGACAAAAATACTACAGTGACTTTTCATCTGTGCTTGATTTTGCAAAATGTTCTGATTTCTGTCATATTTTATATTGTTGATTTATGCTTATTATTATTCAGAAAGTGCCTGTTGCTCTGTGTTTAAGTAGCAATGCTTTAATGACCATCAGGTAAGCTTGTCTGAGATTGTAAGATGCAAGTAAGCTTCAATAAGCATACTGTAAAAGAATTGCCAACATTGAAAGCCTTTCTGTTGTTGTCATGCAGAGAATACTTACATAACTAGATAACATATAAACCTTGTGTATTGAAAAGCATATGACAGTATTTGTAATAAAGGACAGGATTACATTATTTTAAGAAGCTCATTACATTTGTTGGAGGCTTGCAGTCATCTTTGCAGGCTTTACCTGTAAACTAAACAGAATGCCAGTCTATCATGTGTGGTCCATAACTTGTGCCATAATCCTTTAAGCAATGTATCTTGAGATTGTTTCTTGTTTGCTTTTTATTTTTTACTTTGATCATGTTTTCCCCATGAAACAAGTAGATAGTTGTTGTCAGGCAGCAGGTCTTTTTTTTTTTGGATAAGAAACATTTTTACATGTGGGGGTATCACAGAGATTGCTACTTTCAGCATGTTACTTGGCACTTTAATAAAGCTGAATATAAATTATAATTAGAACTGCAGTGCAAAGAGTAGTGGTTTGAGTTGAGTGCTGCTTGTTTTTCTTATACTTGATTTTGACTGACATTCCAGTAATGTATTTAAAATGTAATTTATTTTTTCATGCCTCACAACCTTTTTGTTTCTATCAAGATATTAAGTAGGCTGTCATGCAGCCAATGCATTGAATTTTTTTTTCTTCTACACTTCATTTTGTCTTGAGTGGACTCTCATAATGACGGTTTAGCACCCAGGGCAGCGTATTTAATTAAAGTTACAGTTTTTGTGGTTTTGAGCATAGCTCCCCCTTTCTAGTTGGCTGCACCCCTTCCCATTGACCCCACCCATTCAGCTGTCCCCTGCAGCCCCCCTTTAATTTGAAGTCACCAGCTGCCACTGGAGCCAAGATGTTATTGGAACCAGTAAGGTAAGAGCTGACTGTATCCAAGGTGATTTAGATTTTGGAGCAGAGGGATTCAAAGTGGTTGGATCTGAATTTTGTGATACTTTTTGAAGTGGCTCAGAGAAAGGAGCTGAAGAAAGTGTTGGATCTGGAGATGTCTTTTGAGAGTCTTTGTCCTTCGGAGCTGAGTCAGGTTTCCCTTTGTCAATTTTCTTTGATGGGGTTTGAGCCTCAGCTGATGCAGAGGAAGAAGTGGAAGGCAGAAGGTCCTTCAGTACAAGTTTGTTTCACCTGTCTGAGTGCCCTGGAGTTAAAGCTAGCACATATACAGCAATCTGCATCTAAATGGGCAGCACCCAAGCAGTATACTCTATCCTGGTAGGCATCTGAGTTAGCTGTTTTATGCCCACAGGTGATGTATTTTTTGAAGCCAGTGCATTTATCGCCATAAGGGCATACCTAAGAAAGGAAGGCTGTAGAAAATTTCAAACAACAGTAAAGAAGTATTTTTACTTTTTAGAATGAGAGACAAGCTGCCAATAATGGTAGACATGATTTACCCTAAAAAGGGGTAGGAAAAAAAAATGAAGAAAAACAGGAAAGTACCAGCAAGGGTTGTTGTTGTTGTGTCTTTCGGCTGTTCCCGGTTAGGGGTTGCCACAGCGGAACTCCGGTCCGCTAATGATTGGTAGTTAATTTTTATGTGCCGAGTTACCAGCCCTGACGCACAACCCTCAACAAAGGTAGGCCCATTCACGCATGTCTCCACACAGAATAGACGCTTTAGCTGAGAATTGAACCGGACAGCGTCTTACTGTGAGGCGACAACTCTACCGCAGCACCAAGGGTACTATACAGAAATAACAAATTTTCAGTAACAACCGCAAATGAGGACTAGTGAAGGAAATTTACTTTAAAAAGAAGGAAGGTGATAAAAAAAGATCAGCAAGCAAATAGACTGATAGGAAATAAAAGAAATTCAAAGAACTCACTATTTAAGAAATCACCAACAGTTCATGAGCAAAAGGATTTGCATCTGTAGCAATGTGGCAGCAAGTGAGATCTGAAGTATGTTAGTTGGATGGGACATTGTGGGTAAAGGGAGGAGCTTGAGAGTTTGGATCCAAGGATCTGGTAGAAGCAGCCAAGTCAGGTCAGAGATCCATCAGTTGAGAAAGAATGAAAATGGACAACACAGATGTAATGTAATATACATAACTATTTTTCTGCTAGAGACGACACCCATTGTTACATGTCTGACCTGCCTTATTTGCTTCTTTGTCACAACTCCATACTTACTTTTATCATACAGGACATGCTTATGCCAGACTTCTTTTTGTTTTTGACTATTCCATCCCAGCTGTGTGTATTCCTTTTGCAAGTTGTTAATCATTTGCAATGCTTTGCCATACTTTGCATTTTTTATTAAATTTATGCTATTATGTTTTAGGTCATTGTTGTAGTCATGAATAGTGATTGTTCATTCTTTCATCATATATATGTATATATATTTGTGTGTGTGTCATCTTTGTTGCAGAACTTTGTGTTACAAGCAAAATGGTATACCTTCCTTCTCAATCTTCTGTAGTACTTCTTGTATATATATCTTAACAATTCCCAATATTATTCTAGCATGTCCAAAAGTCAGTTGTCAATCGCCTCTCCAATCCAGCTGGTGAATCTGGGAATCTTGAGGCAATGTTACAACTGCCTCATGTACACAGACAACCCTCTCCTCCTCCCAACAAATTCCAACACGTGAGAGATGCAACCATATAGCCAAACTGGAGGCTAAGCTCTCTCAACTCAGTACTGGCATAACCAGTCAGGAGGAGAAGGAAACCACACTCACTACAATTCCAGTCTCACGTAGACCTACAACGACAGCAAACCAAACACATAATCACACAAAAACATACTCGGAGGCTCTAAATAAAGATCTGCCTAAGCAGCAGAGACCTCCAAAGCAGACACCCAAGCAACCGCTACCCCAAAACAAAACACGTGCAACACACATCTCACAAAGCCAGTGTGCTGAACAGTCACAGCCCTTAAGACTAAACAACACACCTGATAAGCTTGTAATAGGTGACTCTATCGTCAGGCACACTGACATCCCGCTCACCAGGCTGAACAAGGAGAGGGTCACGGTGAGCAGCCTGTCGGGCGCTAGGATCCGCCACATAACACAAGCACTCAGGTCACTCCAAGGCAAGTACAAATATGACTCAGTCATTGTCCATGCTGGTGTGAATGACCTGAGACGTACCTCCCTGGACTACATGAAAAGAGACATAAAGGAGCTCTCTGAGCATGTAGCCCAGGCCGGTATGACCCTGACCTTGAGTAGCATCTTACCCTCACCAAGAATGATGCCACAATATGAAGACAAGATGATCAATTTCAACAATTGGCTTAAGTACTGGTGTCATTCAAAGGGGATCCAATGCCTGTCAGCTTGGGATGATATGCTCGACAAGCCACAATGCCTTGCTAGGGATGGCTTGCATCTGTCACCCCTGGGCTTTCGGATATTGGCAAAGGCTCTTGCTACCCCCATAGTGCCTTTTTTAGGCAAGGCTCAAAAGGCAAACCCACCTCCATAGGTATCACAAGGGATAAGAAACTGAGTAATGCTACTCAACGCCAGAAGTCTAAACCTCAAGATGCACGCACTTGAAACTCTCCTTAGCATGGAGAACATCGATATCTGTGCAGTAACAGAGACCTGGTTCAGGGCTTCCGAGAGCACCCCAGCACTACCAGGTTATACCTCATACCATGCTTTTCGGCCCCATAACTTGGACCGAACCACAAAAGGAGGGGGAGTATCGATATTCATCAAAGATACCCACACCTCCAGGTTGGTGACAAAGCACGAAGCATCAGAGACTATCCATGTGCAACTAACAGTGGGTAAAACTGCCTTCCAGTTTATAGCCTGCTACAGACCACCCTCCCAAACCCAGGAACCCCACTCGGCCTTCCTGAGAACACTGGAAAATATGAAGGTCTCTCCAAACACCATTATATTGGGCGACTTCAACTACCCAAACATAGACTGGAAGCATTACTCTAGCTCCAACACCCTAGCCCAAAGGTTCCTAGAATTTATAAACTCAAATGCTGTAGAACAACTTGTTACCACTCCCACAAGAGGGGAAAACATACTGGACCTGATCATCACCAACATGGGGACTCTATGCTCCAGACCAGAAGTGTATCCCTCACTGGTAAGATCAGACCATAAACTAATCTCACTGGATATTCACATCCCGACCCCACCCCCTGCCCAGAAAACCACAGTGAAAAACTTCTCTAAAGCAAATTTCACACTCCTCAAAACCGAGGTGGAATCCTTCAAATCTCCCGGGCCTGTGGAAAATACGGCCCAGACCATAGAATTCTTTATAAATGCATTCTATGAATACCTTCAGGAATGCATGGATCATGCAATCCCAAATAAAACCAAGACCCAATCCTCCAAAGGCAGACGTCCTGTCTGGTGGACCCCAGCCATAAACAAACTATACAATAGAAGGAGGAAGCTACTAAATGATAGAGCAAAATCCCAAAAAGGGAAGGCATCACTGATCAGTATTAGCAAAAAACTACGGGCACTCATAAAATTGTCTAAGGCCAGCTTTGAGAGAAAAATTGCACAGGACACTAAGGATAATCACAAGGCTTTCTTTAGTTATGTTAGGAACCTGGGTGGTAATTCCCAGATATGCTCAGAATTAGTCCAAAATGACAAAAAATACACTGAACCCACAGACATTGCCAACATCCTAGCTGACAGGTTCAGCGCAAACTTCTCCCCTCCTCCCCACCAAAAGGGCAAATATCTATCCCAGCAGAGTGCTGCCCCCTGACATCTCAGATGCTCAGGTAAGAGCCGCCATCTCCAAAGCAAAAAACACAGCATCAATGGGACCAGACGGTGTACCTGGCTGCGTCTTACATGAACTCCAAGAAGAACTAAACCCAAACATAAAACTACTGTTCAATCTTAGCCTTACTACAGGATATGTGCCCAAAGAGTGGCGTACAGCAACAGTGGTCCCTCTCCATAAAGGTGGTGCCTCAACGGATCCTGGAAACTATCGCCCCATAAGCCTGACTAGCTTGGTCTGCAAAGCTATGGAAAGGATCATTATGGACCTCATAAATAAAGATATTGGGGATCTACAGACACTGGATCCTACCCAGTTCGGCTTTGTTAAGGGCAGATCCTGCCTCTTAAACCTGGTTGATTTCTTTGAAACAGTCACCAAGTCCATTGACGAGGGGAAGGTGGTCCACACAGCCTACCTGGACCTCGCAAAAGCCTTCGATACAATACCCCACTTGGGCATTATAGATAAGCTCACCAGCTTAAATATAAACCCCTATGTCACTAGATGGATTGCAAACTGGCTCAAGGACAGAACCCACATGGTTAGAATTGCTGGAGCCATGTCAGACTCCAAACCAGTTACAAGTGGTGTACCACAAGGCTCAGTCCTGGGACCTCTCTTGTTCGGTATATGTTTCTCGGAGGTACAGGCCAACACAGAAGGACTGTGGCTGACCAAGTTCGCAGATGACTGCAAACTGGGCACCATAATCGACTCTCCAGCCGACACAAGCATCCTCCAAAAGGGCCTCATAGAAACAGACAACTGGTGCCAGAGCCATGGCCTCAAGCTAAATGCCAAAAAGTGTATAGTCATCCCCTTTGGCAAAAACAAAGTGCCCACAAATTACCACATAGGTGGTAATCCATTAAGTACAGAAGAAGTAATTAGGGACCTGGGGACCCAAGTTGATAGCAATCTCTCATTTGACAATCACGTGGCCAAAGTGGTTAGAAAAACATTTTATATAGCCCACCTAATCATGAAGGGATTCACATCTAGATCAGGGGAGGTCATCGTGCCTCTTTACTCATCCCTCATCAGGCCCATAATTGAGTACAATGCCCCTTTTGGGATGTACCTTACCAGACACCTGCAGCAACTGGAAAGACCCCAAAAGTACCTCACCAAGAGGATCAAAGGGCTCAAACAGATGCCATATAATGCCCGGTTAAAGAAACTCCAGCTCTACTCAGTGGCATACCACCTGTTCAGAGGCAATCTGTGCCTGGCGTATAAAGCCATGTCCAACCCGGAATTAATGGACATGCTGCACCTCAGAAAATCCAAATCCCATCGAGCTACGCGCTCGAGAGACTTGAACCTCAGCACTGAAATAAATAGGACATGCTGGAGGGACAGATTCATAACACAGAGTCTCCCTTCACTCTGGAATAAAATCCCAGTCCAGATTAGGCAGAGTCCCTCATTGACTCTCTTCAAGAGGAATCTTGATGAGTGGATGGGAGATCGTAGGTTTACCCCGGGTATCACTTCAGTGTCACTGTTAGACAGAGGCACAGTATACTAACCTCGAAAAAGGGCATAGCAAAATAAATTTAAAATGGGTGGCAAAAGCCAAACACATTCTGGCTAGACTTATGAATGCCCTAGGGCAGATAGCCTACTATGAACAAGGATCAGTCCCGTTATTGATACCTGTGATAAACTGCTGGTAGCCATCCTCTCATCTAAATTGAGCCCATTTACTGTGAAACATTGTTTTTTTGCTTAACAATCTTTGTACTCAGTATCACTATATAGTGAAGCATTCCAACGTTGTGTAATTTATTCACTGACATTTTGTGCAATGCTTAGCCTGATGCCTTGCTGAAATTTGTCAACCACAATTCAGGTTGCAGAATCAAAAAATGTGGTAGGTTTGTCTGGTATGACTTTACTGATTGTGAAGCCTTGCTGCCTCAGGTCATTTACCCCACTGTTTTTGTCATTACTGTCTTTTTTTTTTTTTTTGCAGTGATCCCCAAGATGTTCTTTCACATGAGGGTTGAGCAATACCTCATATTATGTTTCCAAATGAGGGGTGTTCAATAACTTAGCATCTGCCTTCAGTGATTACTCCAGGAATGTGTTCTGTGCACATGTGTACATGGCCACTAGGTTATCTGTACACACCTTCATCAAGCATTATTGTTTGGATCTGCACTGCTGGGTTTGTCACCCTCTGGGAAGTGCTTTCTTGAATACTTCCTCTGGGCCTACTAAACAACTAGGATTGGTCCCCTTGTAATAAAATACAGAAAAAAGAGGTTAGTAACCTCTGCAATGGTTCTTCGTGCAGTCTTTCCCTGTTGTATAGTGCTTGCCTCCCATTGTTATCCAGGAGTTTGCAGTGTTTTCTTTCCAGCAGTTTCCGTACATATAGTCAAAGACTGGTTTTTGGATTCTAACTGCAAGAAATCAGCTGGATGAAGTTGTTTTGCAGATTGAATGTAAAGAATGAAGTCACAGTAGAATCCCTGTTGGTGGGAGGCCACCGTGAACATTCAAAGGGGTTTCTACTTTATCCTCTGTTGCGTGACCATGCAGGGTTTTTTTTTTTATATTCTTTTTAGTGACCATTTCAAAACAGTATCATCACTCAAAAACATCAAAAGATTTTCTTTTTTTATTTTATGTTGCCAACCCTGTATAACAGTGCTTATTTAACATTCTTCTTTTTATGTTGTATATACAACCTTTAAATTTCAGCACTACAGTATAAATTCACGCTTTTGTTTACACCAACTCCCGCCCTTCTTTGGGAGAGAATACCATCCATTTTTAACTTCATCCCCTAATAGTGCATATACCCTTAATGGAACAGAAGATCTACATTGTAACACCCTCCCCTAAAAACTGACAAAACCTGCTTATAGATATTATAAATACCGTTATTTACTGTACCTGTTCAATACTTTCGTCCATTCCTCCTTCACTTTTATCTACTTTTCTTGTTTGCCCTAGCTGCCAGTACACACCGGTATGTTTTCAAATTATTGATCTTCACCATCTTTTCTCTCCAGCTTACCTGTCCCTTTCAACCTTTAGCTATAAGTCTCCTTACCAATCCAAACGGGTACAGTAACTGCACTTTCTCCTGTTCTCTCCACCCATCCTCCTTATCACCTACTCCAAGAATATGAACTTCCAATATTTTGGGACTCACTTCTCAGACACACTTTCCTGTTCTTACACAATAGTACTATAAATGTTTAACTGCCTAGCATTCCCAAAACATATGCAGATTTCCTGCCTTCTCTTCTTCACATCTCCAACATCCCCCCCTCCACCTTCCACCTTCTCTATAACTATATCACCTGTGCAACCATGTCATATACTGATCCCATAAAATAAGTACAGGTTTTAATTTATCGTACATTCTCCACATCAAATTCCTTTCCTCTGTCTTAATTACATCCTCCACCAGTTCCCCCAACTCCTTAATTTCCTCATCACCTAGCTATATTTGCTCTAAACTAACCTTGTGTACATCTTTCTGCATTTATGTTCTAGTTGCACATCCCTTCATTTTTTAAGTACTGATTTCTATTACTACTTCCTGAATTGCTTATATTATACCAGCCGTTACTATCCAGACCTTGCCAATTTCATTTGCATAAATTTTGGTCGTTCCCCTGCCTTCCTGCTGAATATTTTCATTCCTTCCTCCTCACTTACTGTGTAATTCTCCTCCTACACACTATATACCAAGTCATATACCTTATCCAACCCACTTTTCTACCATCTTCTACAATTCACCTTCTAAAACAAATACTAACATCACTGCTTTCAGATACATCTGGAGTTCAAGCATTACCCATCCTGCCAGTCTTGGTCTTATTATTATTTTTTTTTTGCTGTTCATTACCCCATATTATTCCATACATACCTACCACAACTTTTCTGTGTCTTCTGAATCCACTTTGTATCTTCTTCTTCTGGTGGGAGATGCATATGCATGTATAGTATACTCAGTAGTGCAACCATCTTCATCATTTTCCCCACATTTATTCACACAAGCAACATATTAGATTTACTAAACCATTTAATCAGCAACTATTAACTTCAGCTAACAACTCATTGCTATTTTCCTGCAATGTCTGATTTGGTCCTTCACACTCTTATACCCAGACACTTAACCCTCTCTTTCCTTTCAACACTATATAGAGCATGTCTGTTGTCAAAATGCATTTATTTGTAAGCAGCCTAAAGAGTTTTACATTTACATGGCACACTTTCCAAGTACTCTTGTACCCTCTTTGATAATACTTGTGTCACTAAACAAATAGATTAGAGGGCAAAGGGAAGCCTTGCATTGTACATTTCCCTACTTTCACTGTCATTGCTAATTCCCCATTTACTAGTGACCTGAACTCAAGGGAGTCGTACAGTGCATTGATCCATCCCCTAAACCTTGTCCCCATCCTTGAAACAACCAGGAACACACCAAGGAAGAAGAAACAACGAAAAAGGATCCACCAAAGAACAATTTATTGCAGAAATTTTTCTCTCTCTCTGACGTCTCGGCCTAAGCCTTCAAGGAGTACTTTCTTGTCCCCATCCTTGTCTGTTCCAAAACTCAAAACAGAAATCCCCATTTGACCATGTCAACTACATTGCAAATGTCAAAAAAGACAACCCCTGCCTGGTTCCATCTCTCTCTGTCAGCCAGTCTCTTGAGTGATGCATTTCCTCAGCTGCTACCAATGCTCTTCAGTTGTCCTCACCTTGGCAAACCCTTTTTGCCCTGTCCTCGTTAGTCTAGGGAGAATTCCTTGTACCCCATTGGCAAGGATCAAAGCTAAGATTTTTGCATCCATGTTAATAAGAGAGATAGGTCTATACATTCACAGTTAAAACATTTTGTGTTTGTGTTCCCCCTTCATCAGCAACTCTACTCTGGCTCTAACAAAAAAAAAATATATAGTAGGTCCGCTTCTAGTTTGGAATTATTATTGTGTATGTTTCATAAAGTCTTCCTTGCTAGGTTGTCCCATCCCATATAGAAATTGCCTGGTAGCCCATCTTCTCCTGATTCTTACTCACATTCAGATATCTACATACTTATCATGGTTCCCTAGCTAGAAATATCTTATTGTAGAAGCCCCACATTGGCCCCTTCTTACCTTCCTTGCCATTTCTTACAAAAATGTCTTCCAGTCTTAGCTCTCCTATGCTCTGTCTCTGCTTTCTCTCGTGTACGTTCCATGCTAAACACAGTCCTGACTTCTCCCCATACCCACCATAAATCCTCCTTATTTTCTTGTACTTTCTCTGTTACTGTAGTTTCTCTCTCCAGTATTTGAGTCTTTACATTTTCTTCCTTCATAACTACGTCCAAATACCCCAGCCCTCTTCTCTGTCATTATCTTCTTCTGTATTTTCTTCAATCGAAATTCATTCAAACTTCCTCATCAGAGTACTTTCCTGTCTTTGCCAGATTTATTCCAGTGACAAATCCACCCTTTCCAGGCAGACTTAACTGCATGTTACCACATGTCTCTCTTACCTATTGCCTGTATTGGGTTCATCCCCATAATCTCCTGCAACATACTTTCACTTTCTAGTCATCTTTCTTCATCATTCCACAACTAGGGTTTCCTCCCCTGTCTTTCCCCATTTTATCTTCCTTCACCTTAACCTGCAGACTCCCTAAAGCATGAGCCAAAAAATTCCTTTCCACTTTTTCTTTTTTCCATTTCCTTAACTGCCCATGTTGTATTTTCCCTTTTAGCATAAACCTATCATATCTACTTGCTTGTTTCTGTTCCCCTCTGGAGAAAGTAAATTGTCTCTTTTCCTTTGTGCCTTCTCCATCATATATCCATCTATCCTTGTGTGCTTCTAGAGTTGTGAGTGGTGAAGGGCTTAACACCCACATGGGAGATCAGAAGATGGCTTGCTCCCCAGTATTTATTTCCATCTTGGCAGTTGTGATTTTGGCATAGTATGTTCTTGATCAGTTTTAATCAAGTATTTTTACAAATGAATATGCATCAGTTTTTCACAGAGGAAGTCTTTTCTGCCATTAAACCTTCCAGGTTTATTAACTTATGTCCTTGTATCTCTTGAGTGTTTTCTTGCAGCCAGATCATGGTTAGAAAGAGTTCCCCAAATTAGGGGTCCCAAATATCCATTATTCCAAGTAGCAGGAATACTTGTGTTGGCCAGATCAACCATGCGTCCACAAATGTGAGCACTCCAGAAATTTGAAGAACTATTCAAAAGGCCACACCAAGTCATTTTAGAGGACCCTCCTGAACATCAGTTGATATAATGCATATACATAATCTGCTGTTATATAATCATAGTAGTTACATCTAGTAAAAGAGTGGACTAAGTTCACATTGTTGCTTTTATTAATTAGTATTGCCTATTGTGCTGATTTTTTGTACTGCTTTTATGAGATGCTTTTGCTCATAACTCTTGCATCTGAAATATTTTGACTTGCAGTTTCTGTATCACTGCCATGATTGCCTCCAGATAACATGTGTAGCCATGTTTTGTGGTTGTAATTCACTGCATACTTGTTACCCAACAATAACTCTAAACGTTTATCTCAGTTTCCCATCTTTGTATGAGTTTAAACTAAAGTTTCCGTTAACATGCTGTATACCCTGGTATTTCTGAAATTTCATTTTGAAAGGTAGCTAAAAGTGAAGGGCTGCCATTTATATGTGTGACATTTTTAAAACAGAAAGCATTATAACAGGCCTGGCTGTTAAAATGATGTAAAAAGTGCCATGTTTGAACCCATGACAGTCAGTTATTGCTGAAAAATTCTCTTTATGCTTTAGCACAACTTGATAGGAGAAAAGTTTAAACATCCATGGAAGTTAAAGAGTCTGTCCTAGCTTTCCTAAATTGTCTACCTGTAGTAAAGCGTATTATTATTTTACTGAAAAACATCTTTAGATAGTCGTCGTTTTCATAAGTTCATTGGTGTATACTAGGCTAACAACCACAGGATCTTCATACGCCTAGTCGTGCAGCTCAAATGTTCATCCATAAGTTATTTGTTTTAGACATTTTTGTAGGGTTGATTGTTGGTTACAACATGATTTACTGACTACCTCTGTCCATCAGAGACATGGGTGCCAGACCGGAGTGAATTTTCAGTTTTTCATAGGTTCATAGGTTCATACTAGGCTATCTGCCCTAGGGCATTTATAAGCCTAGCCAGAATGTGTTTGGCTTTCGCCACCCATTTTAAATTTATTTTGCTATGCCCTTTTTCGAGGTTAGTATACTGTGCCTCTGTCTAACAGTGACACAGAAGTGATACCCGGGGTAAACCTACAATCTCCCATCCACTCATCAAGATTCCTCTTGAAGAGAGTCAATGAGGGACTCTGCCTAACCTGAACTGGGATTTTATTCCAGAGTGAAGGGAGCCTCTGGGTTATGAATCTGTTCCTCCAGCATGTCCTATTTATTTCAGTGCTGAGGTTCAAGTCTCTTGAGCACATAGCTCGATGGGATTTGGATTTTCTGAGGTGCAGCATGTCCATTAATTCCGGGTTGGGCATGGCTTTATACGTCAGGCACAGATCGCCTCTGAACAGGCGGTATGTCACTGAGTAGAGCTGGAGTTTCTTTAACCGGGCAGCATATGGCATCTGTTTGAGCCCATTGATCCTCTTGGTGAGGTACTTTTGGGGTCTTTCCAGTTGCTGCAGGTGTCTGGTAAGGTACATCCCAAAAGGGGCATTGTACTCAATTATGGGCCTGATGAGGGATGAGTAAAGAGGCACGATGACCTCGCCTGATCTAGATGTGAATCCCTTCATGATTAGGTGGGCTATATAAAATGTTTTTCTAACCACTTTGGCCACGTGGTTGTCAAATGAGAGATTGCTATCAACTTGGGTCCCCAGGTCCCTAATTACTTCTTCTGTACTTAATGGATTACCACCTATGTGGTAATTTGTGGGCACTTTGTTTTTGCCAAAGGGGATGACTATACACTTTTTGGCATTTAGCTTGAGGCCATGGCTCTGGCACCAGTTGTCTGTTTCTATGAGGCCCTTTTGGAGGATGCTTGTGTTGGCTGGAGAGTCGATTATGGCACCCAGTTTGCAGTCATCTGCGAACTTGGTCAGCGACAGTCTCCGTGTTGGCCTGTACCTCCGAGAAATATATACTGAACAAGAGAGTTCCCAGGACTGAGCCTTGTGGGACACCACTTGTAACTGGTTTGGAGTCTGACATGGCTCCAGCAATTCTAACCATGTGGGTTCTGTCCTTGAGCCAGTTTGCAATCCATCTAGTGACATAGGGGTTTATATTTAAGCTGGTGAGCTTATCTACAATGCCCGAGTGGGGTATTGTATCGAAGGCTTTTGCGAGGTCCAGGTAGGCTGTGTGGACCACCTTCCCCTCGTCAATGGCCTTGGTGACTGTTTCAAAGAAATCAACCAGGTTTAAGAGGCAGGATCTGCCCTTAACAAAGCCGAACTGGGGAGGATCCATTGTCTGTAGGTCCCCAATATCTTTATTTATGAGGTCCATGATGATCCTTTCCATAGCTTTGCAGACCAAGCTAGTCCAATGGTTGAAGTTGTGCTTAAATAGAGTTTGGGAGGGACTTTGTTTTACTTGGATGGGGAGCCTGTTCCAGAGAAAGGGAATTCTCTGAGATACATATCTGTCTCTCCAGCATGTTCTATTTATGTTGCAATCAAACCTTAGGTCTTTAGAGCTAGTAGATACCTTCCATATCACTGTTGCAGTATTCATTACATTAGAGATTCGCTACCAATGGTAGCCAGACATTGGGCCAGTATGCCAAAGCCTTAGGGTGTAATAGGGATGTTGTACATCACACATCACGGTGAGGGGCATAAAGGTGACGTACTGACATACCTTCCTTAGAACTTCTTTGCCACCAGTCCAAACGCCATCTTCGATCATCGATCTGAAAGCTTATTTGTCTGCTGGTTGCCAAGCCATTTCAGATAAGTGCTTTATTGGGGTGTTTCTTCTTATCTTGCCTTTTATTTTTTGTTGTGGGGTTACATGTCATTCAGAAAAGGGAAAATGCCAGTGTGGAAGGCAGATTCCCCATCTTGAACTGTTTGTTTTGCTTAGCTGCTTCTCATGACCATATGTTGTGTATTATTGTGAGATGTTTGTCCTTAAAACTCTTCATAGTCATCTTGGTTTGTACATCAGATTACTCTGTTGCAACCTATTAGGAGGCCAGCATGGCTTTGGCTTCTTGCCCAAGTGTCTGCAAGGGTCCAAACCTCCTATGATGTTTAGAGCGGATGTCCCTTTAAAGAAAAAGCAGAAGACCAAGCATATTTCATCTGCTCCTAAAGATCCTCAGCATGAATGGCAGGATTTTACACAAGGGTTATTTAATGCTGTTATGGCTTTGAAGTCCCCTCAGGGAGTCTCTGTTCCTGACCCCCCCCCCCCCAGTCATCTACTCATCTTAAGATGCCTACAGAGCAGGACTCTTCTATTGAGGTCTTAGACTTTGATGAAGATTCTTTGGCCTATTCCTTCCCTCTCCATTGAATTCTGGTTCTGAGGAGGACGACTCTATTAGTCCATACTCTCTCGAGGAGATTTCCTTTGGAGTTGCTGTGTTTCATATGATAGAATTTTTTTAAGTGGAGCTACATGGAAGTTTTTGATCAGAAAAGGTGTTAAGAACGCCTCCAAATTGAGACTCCTAATTCCTCTGCTGTTCTTCCTGTTTGTTGGACACATTTGCAGCTGCTTCAAAGGCTCACGATTCCCAGTTCTCTGCTCCTAGAAATCCTGATAGGTTGTATAAGATGCCTAGTGATTGTAAATTTCTTTACAAGTGCACATCTGCTGACCACTCTGCTGTTTATGTTCCTTATGATGAGCCTGTCAGTCTTTTGCCTTCTACTAAACTGCTTCTCTCTGACAAGGACAGTCGAACAGTGGGAAGATTGGGCAAAAAGGTGTACACTGCTGCTACTCTGGCCTTTCGGACTTTGAATTACCAGCCCAAATGACCAGGTATGTTTTAGCCCCTCTATCTCAAACTTTTCAAGTTATTAAAGATCTTCCAGATTCTGAGGGGAAGTCTTTGGCCCTCTCTTTTTTGGGTCCTCTTCTCACCATTCCATTAAATGTAGTTATGATGCAGCTGCTGAGCTTTTTAGCCCTTGCAGAGAAGGGTAAGTCTATGCAGGAGTTAAGACACATTTTTCACCTGTTCCCAAATTTCAGAGGAATTATCCTTCCAGGTCTGCCTTTGTACATAGATAGTCTTGTCCTACAAAGGTAAAGAGTTCCAGAAGGGCTACTCCTGCTAAGTCTACTCAAACTCCTACAGCTCAGAAGCCTCCTTTACTAGACAAACCAGGTTCTAACTGGTTATCTTCTTCCCTTCCCTCTAAGCCAAGTTCCTCTTTCACTTCATCATTCCCTTTCCCTTCACAATTGCTTAAGGATCACTCAGGATTCTTGGGTTCTATCCATCATTCATCAGGGCTATTACATGGTTTGGAAATGCCTTCCTCCTTTTTTGGGCATTCCTCAACCTCCACAGCAACAGCTGCCCTTTTTTTCCTGAATGTTCTTCAGAGCCTTTTTTCTCAAGGTGCTATCCAAGCAGTTTCTGCTCCTCAAAATGAGAAGGTGTTTTATACCAGAATGTTTCTGGTTCCCAGGAAAGAAGGCACCTGGAGAGACCCATTGTGATCTTTCCTAACTCATCACCTTCTAAAGGTTCCTCCTTTCTAATGCTATTCCTTCAAACCTTATTTTCTCTTCTTCTACCTTAGGCTTTCCTAGTCTCTCTCTGAATTTCAAGAATACCTGTTTCCATTTTCCTGTTCATCCCCATTTCAGGAAATGTTTTTGTTTTTCTGTTTCTTTCTTGCATTTTCAGTTCTCTGCTTTGCTCTTTGGCCTTTCTACTGCCCCAAAGGTCTTCACCAAATTTGTCATTCCTGTGATTATTTTTTGCAGGTTGAGGGGGCATAGAGATCTTTCCTTATCTGGATGACCTGCTCATTCAGGCTTCCTCTTCCAGAGACCTTGCTTCAGCATTTTCACCATGCTGTTTGCCTCTTGTAGAACTTAGGGTTTACAGTGAATTTTTAAAAACCCTTCCTGACTCCTCCTTAGGGTCATGTTTTTCCTTGGATGCTGACTCCAGACCACTCCTATATTGGCATTCCTGCCTCTTCCCAAGGCTTTAATTCTGACTGCATTTTTTTAAAATCCCTTCTTCTGGTCTCCATTACATTCAGGGAATTTTTAAGGACTCTGGGGTTCATAGCTTCCAATATTCCCATGCTGCTTCTAGCTAGGGTTCATATGAGAAAGCTACAGTGGTTCATAAAGTCAGTCAGGTTTCAACATTCCCATCCTTTAGACTTTCCGATTCCTCCTTTTCCATGCCTCAAGCTAGAGTTTCAGTGGTGTATTCATCAACTGTCTCTCAACCCAAGACTTTCCTGTTCAGCTTCCAGTCCCCTCACAGGAACTCATTTCAGATGCTTCAGATGTGGGAGGGGAGCTTCTTTTGACCCTCTAAAAGTTCCGGGCCTTTGGTCCCTTCATCAGAGGAAGGATCATATCAACATCAAAGAGACGAAGGCACTTCTTCAGGCTTTCCATTCTTTATTCCTTCCAGGGCCCCCTCAAAGTCCTTACAGACGATACCACAATGATGTGGTATAGCAACAAGAAAGGGGGATATGATCTTACCTTTTGTGTAGACTAGCTCTTCAAGTTTGGGCTCTGGCCATCCAGTATCAGGTAACTCTTTAGGCAGTCTATATTCCTTCAGAACAGAACATTGTGGCAGACTCTGTGAGCAGGTCCACAAGACAGACTCATGAATAGATGCTTCACAGAGATGTGTTTCAGGACATTGTCCACCAGTTGGGGTAGATCTTTTTGCCTCCTCTCAGAACAGACAACTTAATTTTTTTCAGCAGAGTCCCATGTCCTCTAACTTAGAAGGTGGATGCCATCTCTTTTTCTTGGAAGGGGATGTTTCTCTATGCCTTCCCTCCCCTTCCTGTCATGTCAAGGGTCCTGTGGGATAGAACAGGACTCTCCCAAAACCATGACTCTCCCTTTTGGCCCAGACAACACTGGTTCCCTCTTCTTCTGTACTTGGCCAAGGGCAGTCACCACATATTACCTTACAGGATAGACCTATACACATAAGATTGGGGGGTCTCATACATCCCCACTTGTCCACTCTTCAGTTGACACTGTGGGTGATAGGGTTTCAATCCCTTTTCAGAACCTTTTTTTTTCTGAGGAGTTTCTGCAGGAGGCTATCGAACCCACTACCAAGAAATCACATTTATCTAAATGGAAGAGATTTTCTGTTTGGTATCTTTCTCATAACCCGGATCCACATTCTGTGGAAGTTCCTTTGGTTCTCTCTTATTTTTGTGAATTGCTCAATGCTGGGTTGGCATACTCTTTAGTTAAAGCCCACCTTTCAGCTGTTTCTACTTGTCTGCCTTTGACTCCTCCTTTGGCTTCTAGATTTGAGATCAAACAGTTTCTTAAAGGCATTCTTCATATCAGGCCTTCCAGGATGCCTATTCCTGGGACCTTAATTTTGTTCTTGAAAATCAGGCTCCTTTTGAGCCTGCAGTTTCAGCTTCCTTGCAGCATTGTACTTGGAAGACTGTACTTCTTTTGGTCCTTACTTCAGCTAGAAGGGTGTCTGAGCTTCAGGCCCTTATGGTTGTATCACTTTTTTTGTTTTTTCATAGGGGCATGATGTCACCTTGTACTAATCCTTCTTTTATACCTAAGGTGGTTAGTGAGTTGTCTTTTAATAAGTCTATTCATTTGCCCACTTTTATCCCTTCTCCGTAGTCTGCAAGTGAAAAGGTTCTTCACACACTGAATTTGCATAGACAACTCTGGTATTATTTAGATAAAACTAAAACCATTTGTAAATCTGAGCAATGTTTTGTATCTTTTTATCTTGTCTTTAGGTTTGGCTGTTTCTAAGGAAACTATTTCATCCTAGATCTCTAAGGCCATTTACTTTTGTTACTCTTTTCATGGGAATACCCTTTATTCTTCTGCTAAGGCTCATTCTACCAGGGCTGTGGTTTCTTCTGGTGATTTTTACCATCTCCATCCTTGATCCAGCTACTTGGACTTCTGTACATACCTTTACCAAACATTAAAGTTGGATATGGTTTCCAGAGCTAGAGCTCGATTTGCCAGGGCTATCCTGCATGGTTTTCCTTGGAGGCTCTGGTGGACCTTCCTCCTGCCAAGTTTCCTCTTCAGCTTTTGCACTCTTTGTAGTGTAATGAATACTGCAACCGTGATAAGGAAAGACATAATACTGTTGTGTAAAATCTCACTGTAACAGTAGATGTCCTTCCCTTTACTGTTCTGGATGCACATGTTCCTCTTTTACTCCTGGGGCTTTTCACTTCTGAGGAAGGTATGTCCGTACATCATCTTTATGTCTTACGCTGTGAGCGGGGAAAATACGTGTGACATTCAGCATCCCTGTTGCAACATAAGGCTTTGGTATATGGCCGAATATTAGTTACCCTTGGCAGGGACTCCCTAGTGTAATGAATACTGCAACAGTGAAGGGAAGGACATCTACTGTTATGGTAAGATTTTACACAACTGTACTTTCTGATTGTTTTGCAGATGTGCAAAGGGTTCATCAGAACTTTTTCCAGGGAATGCCTTGTATGCTAGGCATAGATCACCTCTCAGTATTCTGTTTTAAGACTGTAGTTATAGTAACTCCAATGGCCCTGATAGGTCATATTTTAGACTGTTCAGGAGGCATCCTAGTATATTATTGAGGCCCATTGAGGCTATGTTCTTGGCCTTAGCAGGCACAGCCAGGACATGCTAATTATTTATAGTTGGAGGGGTTATGTTTAAAGATATTTCTTGGGAGGTGGCTGGGGGTGAGTGGAGGGTAAAGTTGGAACTGAATTTATCAGTCAGCAGGTTCACTATATTGCACTACTGGGTGAATGTGGCACCACCAACCACTAGTTCAGCACACTGTTGTGTGTTGACTTTGAGGTCTCTGACATCACTAAAGAGGGCCTTATGTCTGTCTTTTGCCTGGGAGGCTAGGTTGACCTTACAATTGTATTTATTGGACTTAATTAGCCCTCATAGCTGCCTGTTTATTTTGATGTGAGAGAGATCTTATCTTTATGGGAGCTACCCTTCCCCTTTTTTTGCATAATCTTTTTAATCTGCGATGCCACCAGGGTGGTTTGTTTTAGTATTGGACTTTCTTCTGGTAGGTATAGCAGCTTCTATGCAGCTATTGACGTGTTTGTATAGAGTTTCTGTGAACAATTCTGCATAGGTTGCTGTGTTTTCTGGATTTGTAGGGGCATTGCATTTTGACAAGTTATTGCTTAATAAAATGTAGTTTGCCTTGGAATAGTTTACAGTGTCTACACCTACCACATCTTTGTGTACCTTTCATATTAGAATGTCAACTATTTGTACCTAACTTTCTAATATCTTTTTAAAATTAAATAAGGTCTTGTATTCAGGTGCAGATATAGTGGTCAATCTAATATGAAAGGTACACGAAGATGTAGTAAGTGTAGACTGTGTAATCACATTTATGAGGATCAAGAAATACAGCTGGAAGATCTTGGTAAACGCAAGCTGGTTTTGAAATATGGTAATTGCAACAGTAGTGGCTTAATTTATGTAGCAAAATGTAGCTCATGCTCTGCTGTTTACACTGGTAAGAGAGAAACAAACAGGCAAAGGGCATTCACCGGACTAGAACTAATTCAATTTATTGTAAGCACTTTTGAATGTAAAAATTCTCAAACTTCCTCAGACAAACACAGTTGTTAACTGACTTAGTTTAAATAACCCTCCACATCAGTGACATCATATCTTGTAAAACATTTAAAAAGATATTGTCCATTAAATCACAATGTAATCACAAAAACATATTTCATTCTACATAAAGTTCATTTCACCTTTAACTAGTAAATAAGTGCAGCAACTCGACCAAAGCAAACTTTTAGTTATGTACTCACCATAACTTCAGATGTTTGGGATCCATCTCGCCTACATTCTGAATGATGGGTTCGGAGCCGATCCCTCGGCTCCGACTCGGCACGCTTATGCCAAAGAGCGAAGTCTCTTATTGGCTGAGCTTACTATATCCCAGGATGCACCACTACCAGTCCCCCAGATCTAGTTTGTCCGCATACATGCACACATGCATACCCTGCTTATATAACATCGTCAGATGAAACAAGATAAAACAGTTGAACTCAAAACCGTTCAATCTCTTCTGATCTGCAAGGCAGGGGAAGGAGGGTGGGTATCAGGAATGTAGGAGATGGATCCCAAACATCTGAAGTTATGGTGAGTACATAACTAAAGATGTTATGTGATCCTATCTCGCCTACATTCTGAATGATGGGACAGCCCCTAGCACCTGAATCCTGGGTGGCTCACTGGAAAACACTCCTGAGTACCGTGGAACCAAATGATGCTCGCCCTTTAGATGCCACATCCAATTTGTAGTGGGAAATGAAAGTGTGCGGTTGGACCAAGTAGCCGCAGCACAAATTTCCGATATAGCGAGCTTGGAATGAAAGGCTATAGAAGTAGCCATAGCTCTGGTAGAATGAGCTTTGATAGATGATGTAAGATGTTTATTCAAGAAGAATAGGCCTGAGTTATGCAATCTCTGATCCATTTTGAGATTGTAGCTTTTGTGATGGTTTGGCCCAATTTATTATCTGAGAAGGACACAAACAACTGGTCTGACTTACGGTTGCTGAGTCCTGTCTAAATAGAAGCGTAATTGCCTGTGAACATCCAATTTATGGAGAGTGTATTCTGCTTCATTAGAGAATTTTGGAAAGAAAACTGGTAGTTCTAGAGATTGTTGAAGACAGAAACTAGAGCAGACCTTTGGGACAAAGGATGGATTAGGCCTAAGTGATACTCTATCCTTGTGGAAAATCAAGTACGGTGGTTTAATAGACAGGGCTTGAAGCTCTGAGACTCTTCTTGCAGAAGTAATAGCCACTAAGAATGCCGATATCCAAGACAGATATTTTAATTCGCATGTAGCAGCCGGTTCAAAAGGGGAGATGTTAATGCAAGCACCAAATCAAGATCCCACGGAGGTGCAGGATGAAAACTGGTGGTCTTAACAGACTCGCACCTTTAATGAATGTTTTGCATAGTCTGCTGCTCATCAAAGGAGGATCCGTGGATTCATGGAATTTAGAGATAGCAGCTAGTTGAACTTTAATAGTTGAGACAGAAGATCCCTGATTAAACAGGGATGTTAAGAATTTCAAAACCTCTGGGACAGGAGCAGTGATAGGGTCTAAGCCCTTGAGTTGAGCCCAGATAGCAAACCTCTTCCACTTACTGAGGTACAATTTGTTAGTGGTGGGTTTGTGGGTCAAGATAAAATGTGAACAACTTCCGGTCTAGTGTGTGACTTCTAACTAAGGTTGGAAGTGGAGGAGCCAAGCTGTCAATTTCAGAGATTGAAGGACTGATGCCAATGTCCCGACTGATGGATTAGCAAAGGATCAGGTCTAAGGTCCACGGATCGCCCACTGCATGCTTTTCAGGTAAGGAAACCATATCTGACGAGGCCAGTATGGGGCAATCAGAATCATTGAAGACCCTAGTTGAGAAGCTTTTTGAATAACTTTGGGAAGGAGTGGAATTGGAGGAAAGGCATAAAGTAGCCCTGTTGGCCAAGGTTGTGCTAGAGCATCCATGGCTGGTACTTCCTGATGTGGAATCAAGGAGAAGAACCTTTGGCACTTGGTGTTTTGTGGAGTTGCAAATAGGTCGCAGCACGGCCCCCATCTCTTGAAAACCTGGGCTGCTACTGTGCGGTTTAGAGACCATTCGTGAGGAGAGAGAATTGTCCTGCTTAATTTGTCCGCCAATACATTTGACTTTCCCGGGATGTGGGTCGCTACCAAGAAGCGGTTGGTAGCTACAGCCCATTCCCACACTCTCATGGCCTCTCTGCAAAGGGGATACGATCTGGTCCCTCCTTGTTTGTTCAGATACCAAACCACCGACATGTTGTCTGTGTGGATGGCGATGATGCCCTGAGGAAGAAACTTGTGTAAGGCCTGTAGGGATAGAAGTACAGCCCTCATCTCCAACACGTTGATGTGGAGAAGAGCTTCCGAAGCCAGGAGCCCTGAACTAGCCTGCCCAGACAATGCCCCCCACCCTATCTGGGAGGCATCTGTCGTCAGGGTAACCACTGGAGGGAGAACAAAGGGTTTTCCCTGATCCAAGTTGGATGTCTGAAGCCACCAGCGAAGGTCCCTTTGCATATTTCCGTAATCATGATGTGATGATTGAGGGAAGATCCTGAAAGGACCATTGAGTTGACAAGAGCCACTGAAGAATCCTCATGTGTAACCTTGCTAGAGGAACTAAAAGAACCGTGGCAGACATTGAGCCTAGAACCTGTAGGACCATCCTGGCTGGGGCTTTGGATCTCGAGATCAGAGCTTGAACTTGGCCCTGTAAAGTTCGGATCCTTTCGGCAGGAAGAAAGACGCATCAATCTTGAGTCTATCTCTGCTCCTATAAACTTTATGCTGAGAGGGCAGCAAGACAGACTTTGACCAATTGAATGTAATCCCTAGGGAAACACCCAGGAGATGGTGGCTTTGAGGTTGTCCATTAGTAGATGCCTGGTGGTGGCAGTCAGGAGCCAGTCGTCGAGATAGGGAAACACTTGGAATCCAAGACTTCTCAGGTGAGCCGTCACTACTGCCAAACACTTGGTGAACACCCTGGGGGCTGTGGTGAGACCAAAGGGCAGAGCACAAAATTGGTAATGACTGACTCCCAGGCTGAAGCGCAGATACCTTCTGGACGCCTGATGTATCGGTATGTGATAATAGGCGTCCTTGAGGTCTATGGAGCACATCCAAACATCCTTCTCCAACAACGGGAGAATGGATTGTAACGTGACCATTCGAATTTGGATTTCGTGACGGATTGGTTCAGTCTGCTGAGATCCAATATTGGTCTCAGGTCCCCTGTCTTTTGGCACTAAAAGAACCTGGAGTAATTTCCTGATCCGATCTGGTCTGTGGGGACCGTTGGATGACTCCTTTTCTAGCAGCTTTAAAGCTTCTGCGGCTGCTATTTCCCTTTGACTGGGTGGTGGGTCCGGGATTCTCTTGGACGGAGGGGTGAGTATTTGAATGGGATGGTGTAACCTCCGGCAATGATCCGGCACCCATCTGTCCTGAGTGATTGACTCCCAGGCTTTTAGGTGCTTGGCAAACGACACCTGACTGGCTCGAGCAGCACAGCCGGGCAATCCCTCATGTCGTGTGGGAGGCTGAAGAGCCACGAAAGGACTCGGGTCTCCAGAATTGCGGGGCCCTCTGCCGCCTCTGGGACGGGCGTCTCCTGAAAAATTTCCCGCCCTCTGCCTCTGGACGGGAATCTTCCTGCTGTTGGGAGAAAAACTTGCGAGATTTTCGAACCACATTTTCCCCTCCTTTGGCCTTGGGGTAAGGCCGAAGGGAGTGGAATAACGGCCCCTACGGCAGATAACGTTTTCCCTCTTGCTCACAGCGGGTAAGGGTGTCTTTCACCTTGGGTCCAAACAATGAGGACCCATCAAAGGGAGCGGGCGAAGGAAGACTTGAAGGCCTCCAAGAACTGACACAAGCGGAGCCAGGCTTGTCTCACGAGAGCCACGCCTGTGCCTGCCGCTTACCGCCCCTTCGGCCACATAGGAAATGAGCCTCATGGACGAGTTAGAAATTGACGTAAGGATAGCCAACTGAGAGCTAACCGACTGGGCTAGCTGCTCAGGTAGGTTACCGAGAGGGAATCTGACAACTCCTTGACCAGATCCCTCTGAAGCCTGGTAAAATGTGCCAAATAATTCAGAGACCTTAAGGTAAAGGCCGCTGAAGTCAGGGTGCGCTTCCCGCACCTATCCATACTCCTAGACTCCTTATTAGGAGGATGGATGGACGTTGAAGCCTCTGCCACGTCCTGTTGTGTAGCAGGATGCCACCACCATGGCATCTACAGCCACGCCTTTAGTAAGGAACTCCTTCTCGGGGTGCAGATAAAAATTTATTTGGACGAGAAGGACTGGTTCCACGGTATCTGGATGTTCCCACGCCCGACAAACTAAATCCAGAAGCTCATCAAGGGCGGAGACACCCAGGAGGCGGAGGGCTGAGCCCCAAAGGCCTTGAGGAGCACTGACTGCGTCAGCAGAGGGGGTTTGGATATCCAGCCACCTCGTTGTTTGAGGATCTCTAAGATGTCTGCAAATGAGACATCATCCGAGGACGACTGGGACCCCTCTGCATCATCCATATCAGTGTCCGATGTAATAGACTCGGGGAGTCCACGTGCTTCCTCTTGCACGATCTCTTCCTTGGGGTTCCTCTGAAGACAACTCAAGAACCCTCAGGAGGAGGGGAACCCCACTGGAGGTAACCTCAGGCCTCGGGCTCCGCTGGCTACGGACAGGGAACTGCCAAAGACCCAGTCTCCACGCCCAGGAAGGTGCTGGTAAACCGAGAGATGGCAAGAGGACTTGGCCAAGGCACTCCTCATGGCCCTGAAAGCTGGACCCCAGAATCCTGGGAGTGTCCGACTCGAGCCGTGATAGCCGACGGAAGTCCCGCAGCCGGCACCGAGGGGAGGCTCGAACCAGCATAGGTCCCAAACATCACCCCGGGTCCAGCCGAAGAAGTCCACAGACAAACTCGGACCCGAAGGTCCGGTTGGAGTAAGGGTCGGAGCCGACCCTGAGATCTCCACCGGCTCCAACAGCACCTGCTCCGACGGAGCCGAGCAGTCGGAGGAGGAATGGCAATGGGTGGGCCAGGTCATCGGCTCCAAACCAGCTGGGTCGGAACCGAAACAAATTTTTGGAAGACTGGGGACTGGAACAGTCTTTGGAGCACCCTGTCTATATCAGAATCCGACATCCTCGAAGACCGAGAGGAAACAGAACGGGTTCGAGAAGGCCTCTCCAACGGCCCCAAAGGGCTAGGGGACCGGCTCCGAGGCGACTCGATGAGTATCGGCGCCGAGGGAATACTCACAGCAGATTCCATCGGTGCCGAGGTAGACTTCGGCCGAGGAGGAAGTGTCTGAGCTGGCGACCCTTGTCGGCTCCGAGAGCAGCGGAGCCGAAGGTGACCCGCCTCGATGCCCCAGCCATCGGCTCCGAAGCCAGAGGAGTCGATACTGGTGGCATCGAGGCAGACTGTTCAACCTCGGCCCAAGTCTTTGGAGCCGAAGGAGAGGCCTGCCTAAGTTTCTTGGCAGTCGGATCCGACGGACTGGTCGGAACCAAGCCCTTTTCTTTTGGTCGGAGCAGGAGAGGATGCCAAGGCTTCTTCAAAGGAAGGTTTAACTAACCCTTAAGAATCAATTTATTTTTCCTCTCCTGGAGGACCCTTGAGGAAAAAGCGTGACATACACTGCATGACTCCTGCAAGTGCTTTGCCCGAGACAATATACACAGAGAATGATCGTCTGTGATAGACATTTTAAACCCAGATTTCAACATTTTTAAAGCCCGAAGGCCTAGGGTTTGAGACATGATAATACAATTCTAGTCACTTGGACAGAAAAGTAAACCACTAAATTCTTACTGCTGATAAATCTAAGTTTACAGTAATAGCTAATGCAAACACTTCCTGTAAAAAAAAAGAACATGGAACTCTAACCAATTATAGAATTACTAGAGACCCTGTAAAGTATTAAAGTTGACAGTCCGGGAAGGCCCTGGATGGAGGGGGGCCGAAAACAAACTCAACCCAATCACACACAACAATTTAACAATCGAAATCGTACACAAAGTTAGCGATAGCCGTTAAAACAGCTTTTGTGAGCAAAAACAGCAAAAAACTGACAGAAAAGTTAGTTAATAAAAACTACTCAGCCCAGCCAGCTCGAGACCACGTCTTCGCAGGGAAGCGGCAAACGAGATCTGGGGGACTGGTAGTGGTGCATCCTGGGATATAGTAAGCTCAGCCAATAAGAGACTTCGCTCTTTGGCATAAGCGTGCCAGCCGAGGGATCGGCTCCGAACCCATCATTCAGAATGTAGGCGAGATAGGATCACATAACATCTAATAATCCACAAAAAATGAGTTGCTTGAAAGACGAACACCACCACGAAGTAGCTCAACAAGTTTATTCCAATACGAACATAAAAGCATAAACGCTCTTCATACACACACAACGCGTTTTCGTCCCAGTAATTAGGACTTCATCAGATACAGTTCTAACTGTCCATTACACCTTTTATAGTCACTTAGTGACTAATTAAATCATTAAAACGCACTTAATGACTAATTAAATCATTAAAACGCATTTAATGACTAATTAAATCATTAAAACGCACTTTATATTAGAGGGAGTTTTGTGCAATGAATATATATAAACAAGTAGTGACAATGTCAAATATATACATTATTTCATTTTTTCATTTGATTATAGACTAATAATGTTTAACATCCCACAATTTTTAACTAAATGAAAATTTTTTAACTAAATGAAAAGTTTTTAAGAATACATGTTTAATATTCATGAAATTAATGAATATTTATGAGGTTATTAGGTTTTGGATTCGTCAGTTTGAAAAATAGAGGTTGTTTTAATGATTTAATTAGTCATTAAGTAACTATAAAAGGTGTAATGGACAGTTAGAACTGTATCTGATGAAGTCCTAATTACTGGGACGAAAACGCGTTGTGTGTGTATGAAGAGCGTTTATGCTTTTATGTTCGTATTGGAATAAACTTGTTGAGCTACTTCGTGGTGGTGTTCGTCTTTCAAGCAACTCATTTTTTGTGGATCATTTCACCTTTAACAAAACTTAATGAATTACATCAATTAACATACAAAAGCATATAAATATATACAAGTATATTAAAACATATAACAATATTAAAACTAATACACAATTGGTCATTTAAAGTCTATTTAAGGCCTTAAGCTTCAAAATACGTTTAATGGAACTGTATTCATTTAAACCAGGATAGGTGTAAGCGTTAGTTAATACTTGCCACCATAATTGTCTAAATTGTAACTCCACAGATACTGGCCCACCTCTAATATTAGCGTGTATTTGTTCAATAACAAGAAACAAAAATGAGTAATGGTAAGAGAGAGAGAGAGACAACAAAAGAAAAGTATATATATGAACACCTTTACTATATTGAGCACCAGAACATTAATAATGCTCTTTATAAGTACAACACAAGTTGTGAAATTTTAAAAGTTCTTGTTTGGAATAGTAGATATTATTCCTCACAATCCCAGAGGGGGACATGGGAAATGAAAATCAAGTATAAAGAATTGTACTAGTAATTGAAACTGAACACCCCTGACTCCTCCCAGGTATTAATGACAACCTATCTTTCATTCCGGTTCTAAAAATGAGGGCAGCTAAGTTTTGATTAGATTATAAGTGTAGAGATTGATCATTCTTCTTATTTTATTGGTAATATGTTTGTAGATTTTTATTTATATCATATGACATTAGATTTTAATATACATAATTATTTTGTATGTTCATTTTTAAGGATTCTTGGATTCATTTTATGCAAATGTTTTTAAATATACAGCATCAATTATTATAATAATAATTACTGTAACAATAGTATTCATTACTTTTTGATAACGTATGTGTTTTTTTACTTGCCTGCCTCACATTTTGCAAATCTGTTGTATTCCCTTTACTTAATTATGCCATGACCAACTGGTTAATTCAGTTTTAATTTACTCTAATGGAAGCCATTTAGCCAGTAAAGGTTTACTAATTATCGTATTCTACTGCCTGAGTTGCTTTTGTATATATTTTGTTCTCTAATGAGAGTTGGTAGTTCTGAAGAAGTCCCACTTTGGTAAGGACGAAAGCACATTGTTTACATTACTGTGCTTAACTTTGTACTTTTACCTCAGCATGTGGATGGATTTTGCTGAATAAACAGCTTGCTGTGAAATACTTCATTGGTGGTTTCCTTTGTACCGGGTTGACCAGATGGATTCCTTATTTGTGGTTGCTAGTGTTCTGGAATCCTTTAGCCATACTTTTGTGCTGAGGAAACATTAGACAATTGCTACATTGTCTTAAGATATCCATATCCACCAGAATAGCTGCTGAGAAATTAGGTAATTGCATATCCATGGTGTCAGGTCCTCTAGTTGGTGAGTTTCAAGGGTGTGGCATGTTGGAGCTAACAGAAGGTTAATAAGGGTGCTTTTTGGGAGGGAGTTGAAGGTAGATTAGGCTATAAAATGCTAAATTTAACAGTATTACTTGTCAATGTGCAACTAGCTGCTTTAAGCCTGTCAGTGTGCAAGGTGTTTGCTCTGTATTTGGTACTTTAGAGCATGGCACTTCATGGATAATGCTAAAAAGAAGATGTGCTTTTAGATGTTTGTGTCTGTACAGGACATTGGCATGGCAAGCAGCTCTGTGCAAACGTGTAAAATTTATACCAGCACTGGAAATACAGAAAAGCTGATTACTGAGCCCTCTGGCCAATAAAATGACTACACTTGGAGCCCTTTTGTGTGCTTCCCAGCTCAGATAGACGAGGCAAACAGCTACTGCCACTAGATGAATAATTCCAGTCTTAATGAAAAGCCCAGTAAAAGTATGTTCAAAGTGAAATGCAGCCACAAACAAACTTAAACTTAAGGAAAGGCACAAGAAGAGGCTGTATTTCAAGATATCAGCGTATAAAAATACTTCACTTTGTGGATATGAGCTAAAAGCTGCTCACTTTTACAGAATTTATAAAAGCACTAAAAACAAGGTAAGTTGATTAATAAGTAATATGGCTAATAAAACAGCTACATGCAGGAATCTCTAGTGTATTTCCCCAGCCATACAAACCAAGGTACCACCCACTGCCATTAGATGGAAAATCCTCTGTTGTATTGATGTAAAAACACAGAAAAGAGCTTGCTGGAATGTAAAAATGCACTATGCTAACAGCTAGCTAAATAATGAATTCAGAGCAAGTAAATCAGTAGAACAGACAATGAGAAGCAAAATGCATTTTTTTTCAAAATAAGCACAAGAAAAGGCAAATAAATAATTCAGGATAGCAGCAGCAGTATAGAAAGGGTAGAGTTTATAAAGCTCAATTTACAGTAAGGGTGGGCAGCTTAAAAATCACCAAGTTTAAAAAGCAGATCAAGGAATGGGTGACTCACAGCTGGGAAAAATAACCAGCTGTGGGTCACCAACAGTGCTTGTAGTTTTTGCAGACCTTGAGTCTTACAGAAAGGACAAGGCCACAGATGTGCTCTATGTATTTAAGTATCACTCAAGAAACATTAAACAATGATAAAAAGCATTGAAATGTGCAGCCTGGGTAATTTAAGCGTCTATCTGCCACATAGAACAAAAACACCAGGCCAAGCACATTTCTTAAAACAGAAAACAAAATGGAGCAGATAAAACAGAAAACAGCTGTTATCAGTTTAAGGAACTCCCAGACAAAACTAGATTACTTTCCTCACCAACAAGGAGTCACCAAGCCTTGGGTCTTATCAGAAAAGACTAGGCCACAGATATTCTCTTTGTATGTTAAGCATGTTTTACTCTTATTTGTTTTCATATGGCATTAACATTAAATGCGTACTCTCTCTACACGTTCAAGTTTGCACTAAAGGCTGTAAGTTCAAAAATGTATTGTGGCTAATACGGGATGCTGTGAGGTGTTAATTTAATTTTATTAAAACTACAGTATTTAAAGAAATATCAATATAGGACTTTAATGCCAAAAATAACCAACATTATTTTCAGTGAGTACCTTTTTGAGCCTGTAACATCTCCTCCTAAATATTGGTGTAAGTAAATATCAAATATAGGTGTATACACAGTTGTTTAGTCAATTACTTACTGAATCTCTGCATCCCATACCTCTCAGCTCTCTGTGATTTCACAGCAAGGCCTTAACTTAGCTGTCTTCGTATTTTTTTTTTCGTTAAATCACAGAGTTTTACAGTAATGCCAGACATCACAGTTATACAAATTTTATTCTTCAGAAAATGCAGGTTGATACAGAATCTGTTGTCTTATCAACTTTTTAACTGAATTAGTATGACATGATTTTGGGCAGTTGTCTGCCCCCCCATTGTTTTTGGCTTTGCCTCAAAATTCTTGAACAGATAGGTTGGTATGTTGTACCTTCAGTCTCATTGTTCCCGTCTTTTTGTTGACTCTTTTGTTGGCAATGCTTTTGCTGTATTTTTCAGTGACAATACTTTACTTTCTGTATTTCAGAATACTCTGTTTCTCTGTATTGTGTATGCCCTTCCCTTCCATTGCATTTAGAAAAGTGCTACTGCTGCCTACTAGCACAAACTGTACAAGATGTTCTCCTATGTTTAATCTCTGCAGGTTTTATGTTGCACTTTCCCTCTCTTTTTTAGATCCAGAAAAGTACAAAAGCTGAATTATTTGGATGAAGGATTGCCCTTTCCTGAGTAATCTAAATTTCTTGTTAATTGTCTGTACCTCCCAGTTTGTGTCCCCTTTCCATTCCATTTTCATTTTCTCTTTATTTTGCTTATTTGCTAGCTATGTCCTCTCCTCCCCCATCTTTTCTGTTTTGTCCTCTTTACAGCAAATGTTGTTTAGAATTTTTCTTCATTTGAACTTTAGGATGCTGTTTCTGTGAATGTGAAACACCGAACTTCCATATTAATTAAATGTTTCATTCTTGTTCTCTCTCACAGTGTGACCTTCCATGTTTCCAGTCCCCTTTGTTCTCTTCTGTACAATTGACTTGATCGTGCTTCAGTCCTCCTCCTTCAAATGTCTTTCATGTTTTATGCAGCTGCTTCAGTATTTGCTGGTAAAGATTTTGAAATTTGGCAAAGAGTTGATTAAATGTCAGTTTATCACATTTTTTTTGAAGTACACTAATAACTTTAGAAAAGTCTTGAGGCAGTTTTTACTGTTAATGTCATGGAGCTACACAGCATACCTGAGCTGCTTGTTTTGACTATCATTTTCAGGTTCTTGGGATAGAAGACAGCTGTGCAGATGTCATTTCCACAAAACAAACAGTGCAAAAAGACATTTGTAAAAAGCTGTAAAAGCTTTGTAGAAGGGAAGGTCTTCTTATGTAAAAAGCTTTGTCTCCTATACTCCATTTCTTATTTTATCATATCTGTAGTTGCTGTACTTTGAGATTTTTCCAACCTCTTGCAGCACAAACTCTGTTCTCACAGTAATGTGGTTTGTGCACACCTGTCCCATCGAGCAGTTGTCCTTGCTCAGCTCTCTGTCAAGCTGTTGTCTTCCTCCCAGTAGGGGTTCCATTATTTATATTTATGCCATTGGATTTAATTGACCTTTTTAATTTTGCTCTTGCTTGAATATGTTGGCTTTACGTTCATTTTTAAATCTGTCCTTTAATGCTTACGTACTAAACAATGCAACCAGAAGTTGCGTTATTTTGTAGAATGATGTGAGGAATGGTCTCATTTTCAAGTTAAATATTTGATTGGAAAGTAGTGACTTTCCAAAAGATGGTTAAACTGATGCAATACTTCTGAACAACAAACATGTTGGCCTATATGTCACCAAGTGCTTTATGTGAAGAACAGCCAGGACAGAAGGGACACTAACATCAGTAACAGGCACTCGTCACAAATCACTTTGACTGAATGTAAATCTTGGGGGAGTGGGATGAAATGTTTAATCTGATGTTGTTAATCTTCATTCATTCCTTACTGATGGATTATCAGTTCCGTCCTCAGAACTGAGTTGGCCAATATCAAGCTCGCGTCAGCCAAAACCTCTCGAGCCAAGGTCCTGCCCAGAATGCTCTGCTCCCTGTTACCTCAGATCTCGTTTGTCACGTTGCTGTACAGCTGTGTCAAGCCATTCTCTCAGCTAAGAGTCTAATATTTTGGAAGTTTTATGCATTGTTCTTAATCTAAATATTTTCAAATAGTTTCTACGAATATTTTCCTACCCTATCGTATACTTTAGACTCTCTCCCTTTAGTCCTTTCCCTTTATTATTCTTCTTTTTACCTTTGAGGTAATTCTTCATTACCATCATTGGTAATCCTTCCTTTTCCTTCTTACCCTTTTGGGTAGCCTTTCGTCTTCCTTTTGATACTGTTCTTCTCCACATCATTATGTCGGATAAGAAAAGTATCATTGGTTTCAAGCAGTTTAAGGATTGCGGCCATGGCCGTAAGTTACCGTTTTCAGATGGCCATGACTTGTGTCTATTGTCTGAATGTCTCCCACCTTACTGTGGATCCCCCATGTGGGATTTGTAAAAATTTTGCAACGAGGACTCAACAAGAGGAAGAATGTTAATTTTAAAAGGTCTCCTCAAATTTCCTTTCTCTGAGGCTATTTCTGGGTTGGAAGGCTCACCCCCTCCTGTTAAACCCCGTGAGAGGGGTTCTTCCTCTTCATCATTGAAGTCGCTCCCTCTTCTCCCTCTGGAGATTGTAGGGAGTCAACTCATAAGAAGGTGAAATTGATTACTACTTCGGCACTGCCACCTGTGACCGTGTAGGCTCCAGGCTCGGCACTGCCCCAAATGATTCTGGCTGCAGCCATGTCTTTCTTATCAACGGCACCGGAGTTCCCGGTGCAGACAACTATGGCTCCAACAGTTTTGTCGCAGCCCTTACCGGTACCATCCATGCAGGTACAGTTCCCTTCGGCACTGTTGATACAATCCCCTTCGGCTCAGAGTATGACTATTCTGTACTCCATGGCGCAGACATTTCCAGCTCCGTGTTCTTTGGTGCAGTCCTTCTCGGCACCGTCCTTATTAGTGGTGCAGACACTTTCCTTGATGGCACCATACCCATCGGGGCAGACCTTTGCCTTTATGGTGCAGACACCTTCAACTTCTATGGCACTGACGTCGTCGGCGCAGACTACTTCCACACCGCTTTCGGCAGTGCAGATGTCCTCGGTTCCAGGCCCTGGATCTCTTGAATTTGCAAGGACCAAGTATTCTCCTTCCTTGGATCCATTTGCTGGTAATCAATATAGTCCTTTCTTAGAAAGGCCAGAATCGCCATCAGCTATCTCCATGAGGTCAACCAAAAGTCTCTCTGAGCAAGATGGTACTGCGGCTTGTTGACCAGTTGCTTGTGGCCAGAGGTCTCTCTCACCTGCCGAAGTGAACGTTCCTTCTTTCAGGTGAACATATATCTTCTCAAACTCCAACGTACACTCCTCCTTCGACGTCTACCCACGTTTTGAAGCTTATTACTCTGACAGCAGCTTCCCTTCCTCCGACTCCAGTAGTGGATCTCACTTTGGAACCGGAGTCGTCCTTGTGGCCGTCGGTGCACTGGGCATCCGGCTCTTCTCAGGCCAGTAGCTGTGCCATGGGGAAGGGTATTCATGGTTCCATGCCGATTATTTTCTATGGCATCCTCCAGGGACCCTGTCTCTCTCACGGTTCACGGTCATCTTGAGACTCCTGGTCTGGGGGTGGGTCATTGGGGTGGGGTATGACCCCAGTTCTGAGAGTGTTGTGCTCTGTTTAGGTCTCCCATCCCTGCTTGGGTGGGCCGACCTTCCAGGCCATGGAGAGGGTGCTTGCCTCCCCTGGCAAACCTCACATGTCGGAGTCCTCTCCCCCCTCTGTGCCGCAACTGTCACAAGCCACAACCACTGGGCACAAGGGCCTCAGGTTTCTCCTCCTCAGGAGACCCCCTCTTTGCAGTCTTCCCCAGAACCTCCCACTGAGGAAGTACCCCGCAAAGCTTCGTACAAGAGGAAGCACATGAACTTCACTGAGAAGTCATTGACTGAAGATACAGATTTTGATGATGGGGAAGGGTCCCCATGGTCACCCTCTGATGAGGTGTCCTTTGGTGATATCCTCAAGATCCTTAGACAGAGGGGTGACTGGAAGTCCTGTAATCCTTCCTGTGAGGAATCTGTATTCCTGCAGGCTTTTCATGCCAGGCCCCTTACCTCCTGGGTCACCCCGCCTGCCAATGAGCTCATCGTCCAGCACACATGAAAGGCTACTGACACCCTGGAAGTGATGCCAAGGAGACCAGATACAATATTATTGCCCCCAGCTAAGCACCCACATTGGTCATGAGGTCTTCCAGTAGATTGTATGGTGGTGTGGTGGGGCTGCAAAGGATTTGGCAGAGAAAGAGAGCAAACTGTCCACCCACCCAAGAAAGGAGTCGGACAATTGACAGACTAGTGTGTTGTGTGTTTTTTTATTATATAAGGCCATTGAAACTATTTGGCACACTTTACACACTTTCAGGGGATCTTATCAACCATTATCAACCAGCTCTCTGAAACCTTGGCAGGAGCTGTGTCTGGTGAGGTCCGTGTGACAACGAGATAGCCACCAAGTCCATATTTCTCTTATCATCTAATTCTCTTTCCTCTCCATTAGCAGTAGCAGCTACAGGGTGGCAGGCAGGTGTATGCTGGGAGACCTTCACCAGACTGCTGCTGCGACTTCCTTTGCTTGTTTTCTCCCTTCAGACTTCCTTTTTCCTTCATCCTCCCATAGATAGAGGGGCCCTAATTGTAAGGCTGCCCAGCAAAGGCAAGTGTGCAATGGCAAGACAGAACCCTGTGGTGTGCTGCCTGTCTGTCCTCAGCTCCAGAACTCTCAATTCTACTCCAGAAAGGGATGGCACAGAAAGCACAGGGGCTCTTTCTCCCAGATGGATCGGGGAAGGTTCTCCCCCTAGAGACAGAGAGGACAGAGGGGGACCTCCGCTGCTTGGGCTGCCTGGACCACTGACTCTTGGGCACAAAGACCAATATCTGGATAATATCCAGGGCCCATCATCATCCTCATCTTCCATCCATCCCCCCTTTTCTCATCCCAAATCAGTCCAAGAGTATTTCCCAAAGTTCCAAAAGAGTAAAGCTTCTACAAAAAGAGAGCAGAAAAAAAACCAGAAAGAATCAGAGTTGGTTTTTACTCTAGAGGGATTTTAGTGCCAAGACTTTATCAATAAAAGACAAGTGACTGAAAAAACAAAAAAAAAAAGACCAAAAAAGTTGGTTCCTCCTCTGAAAAAATCCAGTTTCCCCTTCTGAGATCTGGAGACATGCTCTGTGTCTCTTCAAGATCAAGAAGATACCTCTTAAAGAAGACAAAATTTCATCAAGAAAGATAAGCTCTGCATGCTTCTGCATTCAGCCCACTACAAACTCTCCTGAGCCCCTCCCATTCAATGCCCAAGCCTCCCAACCAAAATGTCTGGCAGTGGTTGTCAAGTCAACAGCCCACAGGATGTTCACCAATTTATCATTGGTGCTCCCCTCTCTTCACTCATGCCCAGCATCAGCATCCACACCCTACCACTCACCTTCCTCTCTCTCCTCTCAGCTCAAATAAGGAAGAACTAAATCAGCCACAGAATCAACAGTCTTTCAAAAGGCTTAGAAATATTGTTGGGAGAAATTGAACACACCAGCTCTTCTTTACTTCAGGCTTATTCAAAATTGTTACATGTTTACAGGCCTTTAACCGCTGCTCTGTCACCACAAATCTCCTGCTCTATCTATACTCCAACTCTTGGGGTCAATGGTAGCCTCGATCACCATTGTTCCTCTAGACAGATTCAACATGAGGCTCCTTCAGTGGCTACTAATCACTCAGTGGTACCCTCTACAACATCCCTTGTCTTTTCAGATAAGTGTAACTCAGCGATGCAAGCAAGATTGGAAGTAGATGTAATTTTTCCATGGCATGTGTTCAAGAATCATGTTATCTATTACAAACGTTTTGTTGACATTTTTATTTTGTGGGATGGCTCACGTGAAAGACTTTATGAATTTGTGAATTGTTTAGAAATGGTAGTTTGTGTTGTAGCTTCACTACGCATTCTTACGCATTCTTCCACAGAAAGCATTGATTTCCTAGACACTAAGTTAGTGTATAGAGAAAATGGGCATGTTGATTCATTAATGTTCAGGAACAGCTGTAGAAGAAGTCTTCTTTTATGACAGAGCATGCACCCCAAGAGAATTTTCAATAATGTTTTAAAAGGGCAGTTTTACGTAATTTATGTTTACATACAAGGGAGAGTGACTTTCTACAGGCTAATGATACTCTTGTTCATGACTGTTGAAAGGGGCTACAAGTTAACAGATGTGATTAATAAGTCACAAGAAGTAGTTAGCTTGAGAGAGAATATAGGTAAACCCTATTTGATTAACAGCAAGTCTATAACATTGCATCATGTAGTTAATAGATCTAAATGTGATTTTTCCCTGAAGTTTAGCAGCAATATATATTCTGTTTGTGATATCATAAACAGACATCGACATAGGTCGATTCTGCGTTCAGATGAAAAGATTCATGAAGTAGTTGGGGATTCACCCAAGTTTGTAGATAGGAATAATCTCTCTTTAAAAATACAGCTTTGTTATAAACCCTTCAGGAGGAATAAGGAAGCAACAAATAGGATGGTTATGTTCCCCTGTAGATCATGTAAAGCCTGTAGTTCTATGTCTGGCAATAATATTTTTATACATTCAACCACTAATCGGACTTATGTTTTTAAGTTTTACGCTGACTGTAAATCTACTAACTTAGTCTATTTGGCACAGTGTATAGCCTGTGAGTCATTTTATATAGGCAAAACCAATAAAAATTTGAAAGAGAGGGTTCTGCAGCACTTAGGGGATATAAGAAGGAAGAATACACTTAATGTCCTATATAAACATATTAGTAATCATGAAGGGCATAAATTTAAATTTACAGTTGTGGAAATTTTAAGGGATAATTTAAGAGGCGGTGATATCATCAACAAAACAGAGTTGATGGAAATGAAATGGGTAGCAAACTTACAGGCACATAGAAAGCCTGGGTTAAATTTTAATATTCCTTTAAAACCTGCCCTGAAGGCAAGATTTTTACATCACTAATTGCTACTCTTGTTTGATTGGTTTAATGTTTTTTTTTAAAAGTTTGAGTTTTTTTTACTCTGTATTACTAGGATCTGATGAAGCACCAATTGTGAAAGCACTTGTCCTGGTTTTATTGCACATTCAAGTCTTTTGTTTATACTATCTTTGAACGTTTTTTTCTGCTTACAGCCTTGGTGGTCGGACTGTCTTTTTGTCCCTCTCTGATTTTTCTTATTTTCTTGTCTTAGCTTTTCCACTTAATTTTCACACAATCAAATAAATAAATCCACAGCTGGATGGTTCAGTGGTACAAAGTTACTTGGTTTCTTATATTTATAAGCACTTTGTCCTTGTTCATTTCCAAAAATACTTTTTAGGGTGATGTTTCTTCCAAAGTACTTAATATCCAAAATAAACTCACTCAAATCTGAACATAGGGGAAGGTATGAATGTCAACCCCTTGTCTAACAACTGTAATTGCTCTTTACTTAAGTGTGTTTTAGATAAATTCACAACCAACTTGGTTTTACAACTGCTTAGAAAGTTATTTTCTTTCTTTTCCTCTGCCTGCTTAATGACCTGGGATTTCAAGTATGCGTTCTATTTTATAAAAAAACAGCAAATTCTGAAAAAGTGGAGCATGTGCTGCTCCTTCCTTCGGTCAGGTTCCTGTAGAAGACATAGTCATGAAGAATTGCTTATCAGCATTGGCATTACTAGCTGATAATTTTTCAGATGCAGCATTTCTTTCTGTAGGATTTAACAGGATTGCCCCTTCATTCGTACTGTTTCCTTCAATTAATTCTGTTTGCTTTTCGATAATATCTTTTGTGTCCTTTTCTGTCTGTGATATAGGTTTATGTTTGCCAGCCAATTTTTTAAAACCTATATTCCCTCTTTCCTCTTTAGGCCATTCAAAGATATGGCCTTTCTTAAAATCTTGAAAATCTCTCGCAATTTACGTGGTTTTTTGTTCTTTTAGCTTGCTGTCCTAGAGGTTCAAGTTGTATTGTAATGCTTCTAATTTACTCAAACATGCTTCTGTTAATTCCATTTGTTCTAGTTCAAACTGTTTCTTCTTAATTAGTTCTGCTACATTCATCTCTTCTGGTTTAAAGTACTCCATTAGTAACTGGATATATCTGAAGCTAGTTTCTAAATTAATGGCTTGCCATCTAGCTAATAAATCAGGATAACTATTCCCATAACTTGGCATACACTTCACTCTCATACCCCTCGGTATTATCTGATGGTGCATGCTCACTTCTAGATGCAAATGCTGCCATTGTAATCTTTTCAAATGGTATGCTGCATTCTGTACTTTAACAACCTTGCCAAACTGTTCAGTATCTGTTGTCAAGTCTGCAGTTACACTTTCTTCTGTTTCTAAATTCAGTTTCAAAAGGGAGTTTACAGATTCCCCTAAAAACTCAGAAATAGTTTTCTTTTGGAGAAGTCTAAAGTTGCTCTTCCTCTCTCCATACTCTGTATGTTAATGCTTTCCACCATGTGCAGTTAGAGTAGAAACTAAAGAAACAAGAAACAAACAAAACTCTTAGCTGCCAAAGGTGGTGGCTCAGGATAAAATAATCAAACACTGCAATAGTCCAAAGCACACCATCACAGTATTTCCTTTTAAGTCTTTGTTAAAAGCAAGATCAAGATAAATATCTAAAAATAAAAAGTTGTAAAGAGCCTTTCTTCTCTATGATATGTGCTTTCTGCCGTAGCCTTTGTCAGATCGTTATCATTACGTCTCTCAATTTCATGAATTAAATGAAAGTTGACCAATCAATGAATCTCATTTGGGCCAATGCCTCTTTTTCAACCAATAGACTTATACCCAATCAGACAACAGAAGAACTGGCAAGCCTCTATCTTCAGCCAATAGTGAGACGTCTCCCTTTTAGGATGGGCTTTAGCGGAATTACTGCATTCAAACCAGGATGCAGATCTGCTGTCAAATTTATAACCCAGTTTACTTCACTGGTTTCTGTAAGATTCGGATGGGACACGGTCTGGAGACACTGATGCATAGGAAAGATGCATGGAGAAATCACTATTTGCATAGGAACAGCATGCACTCCGGATTTGTATATAAGAACATCATGGAGAATCAGATGATATGCATTTCAAGACTGTGTATCAAAGATGAAGATTTTGAGAGAGAACTAGTTAAATTGCAACAGCGCCTTCAAGAAAGGGGATACACTAAAAGGGATACCATCATAAAATCAGATGTGAGGTGCATAAGGAAAAACAAAGGACATCCCTACTTTTCAAAAGAAAGACCAGAAAAGGAAAAGAAGGAAACAAATAAGCGAGGTTCTAAGCAAGAAACACTCAATTGTTTACTTATATATTTCAGATTCAGTACAGGTATGCAGTGTAATAAAGAAATTCTGGTCAATATTGACAGAGGATGAAAAATTAAAAAGAATAGTAGGAGAGACACCAAAGTTCATCTTTAAGAATAAAAAGAACATTAAGAGGTTAATTTGGCAAAAAGATGGATGTTAAGTTGTCAATCTCGCCTTCATTCTTGCTTGATGGGTTCGGAGCCGATCCCTCGGCTCCGACTCGGCACTTGCTAAGCTCGAGAGTCACTTTTACCAGCTCGAGGCAGCCCCATATCCCATGATGCAAGGCGGTAAGTACCCAGATCTCGTTTGCCGCTTATGAGGTCCTCCTTTTACCAGCTCCTGGTAAGTGATTCACTTTATTGATATTAAAGCCCCTTTTTGTTAAAAAACCCTTAATTGTTAGTTATTAGTTAATTCTTTACATTTTGTGACAGAAAATCCCTGTCTCTTCTAATTTTTTTTAGTCAAACTTTACCCATCCCATCCCTCCCTGTTAGGGTGTGTGTGTTTGTTTATAGGAATACCTTTTGGTATTTTATTTAATTTTTTGACTGGTGTGTGTGTGTGTTTTTTGTAAAGCACCATGTCAAAGGAGAGGGTCTCAGGTTTTAAGAAGTGTGACTCGTGCTGTCAGAAGATGTCTCTGACAGACGGTCACACTTCTTGCCTGTATTGCCTGGGGCCTCTTCACCTGCAGGACTCCTGTGCTATTTGTCATTCCTTCAGCCAGAGAGTCCTGCAGGAAAGACACAACAAGCTGATACTTAGGGGCCTTCTTAAGCCGGAGGGCTCTCCGGCTAAGTCGGCTCCATTAAAATCAGCTAAATCTTCCAAGGCCCAGGCTTCTGTGTCTAAGCCTGCGGCCTCGGCTCCGACTCGTTCCGAGTCGAGATCGGCTCCGGCTGGAGCCGATTCTGGCTTAACAAAGCCTTCGGCACCGATGGCTATCGGTGCCGAATCTGCATCTACCACTTCAGTGTCGGCTCCGATCGGTTCCGACACCCATGTGGCTCAGGCATCGGTGTCGGCTCCGATCGGCTCCGACACCGTTACTTTGGTGACTGTATCGGCTCCGGCTGGAGCCGATACATCGAGGCTTCCTGTCGGCTCCGATAAGTCTTCGGCTCCGACAGGATCTATAGTATCGGTTCCGATGGTTCATTCCAGGAAGAGGTCGAGGTCTCCTTCCTTGGAGCCGATACTTTCGGCTCCGGCTTCACCTCTTCTTTCGGAACGGAGCCATCGGAGCCGATCTTCAAGGTCATCCAGACTATCAGACCATGACCTAGAGAGAGTGGTCAGCAGATTACTTAAGTCACAGGTACTGGCCCAAATGTTGCATAGTCCGTCTCAACAGACGACTGTTGGTCCACACCCCGTTACAGTTCCTCCTTCAACTTTACCCCAGAGCTTGGAGTTGGAGTCTTCGGGAATGGTTACTGCTACGGCTGGAGGATGGATACCCCCTTCTGTTCCTTCAGCCTCTACTCTTATATCCTCTTCGAGACCTTCCTTAGAGGGATTCGGTGGTCGGGCTTCCATGGTCTCCTCCGAGGGGGTGAGTGGCATCGGACCCTTGTCCGAACCCGCTCTTCCCCTTGGAGCCTCGGCCTTGGTGAGCTCGGCTCCGACATCTGCCTCGAGACTTCCCTTCGGTGGTCCCTGCAGTTCCTAGTTCTTGAACGGGTTCTCTCGGACCTGCCTGGGAGGGAGCATTCGAGGTGATGAAGAGTGTACTGGCCACTGGTATCAGTCAGCAGTCTGTTCCCGTAGCTCCTCCCTCTATAGTACCTGTTGACATCTCTGCCACTTCTCTTGCTACAGGACCCAGAGATCCTCCGCCTCAGGTTTCCCCATTGGGAATTTCCCCCTCTTCCGAGGATTCTCCTGATGTTTCGGGAGATCCTCCTAGGAAGAGGACTTGTAAGAGGAAACATGTAGACTCCCCCGAGTCTGTCACTTCGGATACTGACTTTGATGAGTCAGAGGGATCCCCTAGATCCCCCTCTGAGGATGTCTCCTTCTCAGACATCCTAGAACTCCTTAAACAGAGGGGAAACTGGCCCACCAACAATCCCTCTGAGGATGAGTCAGTATACCTAGAGGCGTTTGGATCTCAGCCCTCCACCTCCTGGGTGTCTCCGCCTTTCAACCCCCTTATGCAGGTTATCGCACGAAAGGCGTGGGCAGCTCCTGACTCTGTTGAGCCAGTTTCTAGGAGGCCTTCAAAATTTATCACTGCCCCGTGTGACAAGCAATTCCTCACTAAGGGTGTCCCCGCTGATGCCATGGTGGTGGCTGCGGCCACCAAAAAGGAACTTGCAGATCCTTCCGTACCCGTCCATCCTCCTAATAAGGACTCTAGGACCATGGATAGGTACGGTAAGAGGATGTTTTCCTCAGCGACCTTTGCTATGCGTTCGCTGAATTACCTATGTCACTTCACCAGACTCCAGAGGGATATCCTTAAGGAGCTGGGTGAAGTAGTTCAGGATCCTACAGCTGCAGGGGCTCAAGAAAAAATTGCTTTGCAGCTAGGAACCCTCCATTCCATTGCAAACTCCTCCATGCGGCTAATATCTTATGCTGCTGATGGAGCGAGTAGAGCCGCAGGTACAGGTGTGGCTCTTAGACGCCAAGCCTGGATGCGGCTATGTGATTTTGGATCCCTTTAAGGCGTCCTTCACAAATTCTCCCTTTGATGGGTCAGCTTTGTTTGGCCCTCAGGTGAAGGAAACCTTGACCAGGTGCGAACAGGACGGCAAGACTCTTTCTGCTGTAGGAGTCCGTTTTTCCACCCCTTCTAGACCTTATCCCAAAGGACAGAAAGGTGGGAAAATGTGGTTCCGTAAATCCCAAGGAGTCACGGATTCACGTGGTCAGTTTACCCCTAGAGGCAGAGGGGTAACAACAACAGACGCTCTAGAGGCAGAGGGGTCCAAAACCAGGGAAACAGAGAGCCTCTCTCTGACAAGCCCTTTCAGCATCCCTGAGATGTTGCCCGGCTGTCCCTCCTTGGAGGCAGTCGGGAAGATTATCACTGTACCCAGAAGCCTAGCATTCCCTCACTCAAGACAGATGGGTACAGTCGATCATATCCAAGGGTTACATAATTCCTTTCGAGGAAAATCCTTTCCCTCAAGTTCCCTTCCAGATGTACCACCGGTCTAAGGAAATTGCAGAGTTAGAAGTCTCAAAACTACTGCAAAAAGAGCCATTCAGCCAGTTACAGCAGACCATTCAGAGCCGGAATCTACTCAAGGTTCTTTTGGTCCCCAAAAGAGGAGACTGGAGACCAATATTGGATCTCAGCAGACTCAACAAGTCTGTCAGGAAGACAAGATTCGAATGGTCACTCTTCAGTCAATTCTGCCCTTCTTACAGAAGGACAACTGGATGTGCTCAATAGATCTTCAGGATGCACTATCACATCAAGATTCACAGACGCCCAGGAGATTTCTCCGCTTCGGCTGGGGTCCAGTCATTTCCAGTTCAGAGCCCTGCCCTTTGGTCTCACTACAGCCCCAGAGTGTTCACCAAATGCATGGCAGTGGTCACGGCTCACCTGAGACGTCAAGGATTCCAGGTGTTTCCGTATCTCGACGACTGGCTCCTGTCAGCCACCACCAGGCATCAGCTTATACAAGCCAGGGATTACACAATAAACCTTTGTTCTCATTTGGGCATCTCAATCAACTTCGAAAAGTCATCTTTATCGCCCTGCCAGTCTATTACCTTCATAGGCGCAAACTTAAACACTGTTCGGATGTCAGCTACCCTTACAGATCAAAGAGTTTCAGACATTCAGAGTCATGTCAGGATCATTCTGGCCAACAAGAAAGTACAGGCCAGAATGGTTCTAAAGGTATTAGGTCTCATGGCTGCGGCCATTACTCTTCTTCCCCTGGCTCGATTCTACATGCGCCTTCTTCAGTGGATGCTGTTCCCACAATGGTCATACCAGCAACTTCCAATGCGTCACCAGATTCTGGTGACACAGACATGCAAAGAGCATCTTGCTTGGTGGATCACATCTCCTCAGGTTCACCAAGGCAGGTACTTTGTACCCCATCCCCGATAGCCACTGTCACCACGGATGCCTCCCTGATCGGGTGGGGGTCATTATCAGGGCAGGATGGTTCATGGGGCGTGGCAGCCGCTCGAGTACCATCTGCACATAAATGTCCTGGAGATGAGAGCAGTGCTTTTAACGTTGCAAGCCCTCAACGACTTTCTTCCCGTAGGGACAATTGCAGTCCACACAGACAACATGTCTGTAGTTTGGTATATCAACAAACAGGGCGGAACCAAGTCCTACCCCTTGTGTCGAGAAGCTCAGACTATGGCAATGGGCGATCTCCTCTCATCGGTTTCTGGTAGCAACGCATATCCCTGGGAAAACCAACATTGTAGCGGACAGATTGAGCAGAGCTATTCTCATGCCTCACGAGTGGTCTCTCAAGCAATCTATAGCGGAAGAGATTTTTCTGGAATGGGGTCGTCCATGTTGCGATCTTTTGCTACTCCCCAAAACAGCAAATGTCCAGACTTCTTCAGCCTCTTCCCTCTATCAGGCCATCCCCCCAGAGACGCTCTGACCCAGGATTGGCCCCAGGGACTTCTTTATGCCTTCCCTCCATTTCCTCTGATCCCTCAGGTTATCCAGAAAGCTACCGTTTTGAGAGCCAAATTGATTCTCATTGCCCCTTACTGGCCTCGACAAGTTTGGTTCCCATTCCTCCATCATCACCTTTTGGTGCAGCCGTGGCATCTGGACCCAGTGCCAGATCTTCTGATTCACCAATCGGGTCAGCTGCACCGGTCAATCCCTTCTCTCAACCTCACAGCATGGTTGCTCCACTTCCTTCCTTAGCCAGGCTTCCTTTGATCTCTAACTCAGTTAGAGACATCATAGTAGCTTCGCTAAAATCCTCTACCAGGAGGATTTATACAAGCAAATGGAAACGTTTCTCTTATTGGGCTAAGGCCAAGAATATTGATCCTTTTACTGCCCCTGTTCAGGCAGTCCTGGACTTCTTAGCAGAGATTTTTCATGCAGGCTCCTCTTCTTCCACAGTCAGAGTTCAATTGGCTGCTATTTCCAATTTTCATGTCGGGATAGCAGATCATAATATTATGTCCCATAGGCTCTGCAGGGCCTTCTTGAAAGGAATTTTCCTACTAAAACCTCCAATCAGGAATCCTCCTCCTCAGTGGGATCTAAATTTAGTGCTGACATCCTTGATTCTTCCCCCTTTGAGCCAGCTGCTTCTTGTTCCCTGAAATATCTTTCTTGGAAAACTTTATTCCTAGTGGCTATTACATCGGCCAGGAGGGTGTCTGAACTTCATGCTCTTCGGTTCGACCCCTATTTGGTTTTTCACAAAGACAGAGTATCTTTGAGAACTAACCCAACCTTTTTGCCTAAGGTCGCTTCAAAGAACAATTTGAATCAATCCATTGATCTCCTGTATTTTTCCCTAACTATTCAGATAGAGCTGAACAAAAGCTACATTATCTTGATGTCCACCGTCAACTTAGATATTATTTGGACAGAACAAAAATTTAGAAAATCTGATCAACTTTTTGTTTCCTATGCGGATAATAAAAAGGCCTTCCTGTTTCTAAAGTGACTTTGTCTAGATGGCTTTCTTCGGTCATCTCTGAAATTTATCTGCTCAGGGGAAAACAGCTGTGCTCAAAACCTAAAGCACATTCAACTAGGAGCTTAGCTACTTCTACAGCTTTTCAAGCTAGACTTCCTTTAGACACTATTTGTGCAGCGCCACTTGGGCCACTCCTCACACTTTTGTTTCCCATTACAAATTGGACTTGGCCTCCAGGGACAGAGCCAGTTTTGGCTCTACAGTCCTCAAGAGTTTGTTCCATTGAGCCACCCAGGATAGAGGTGCTAGGGACGCGGTCCCATCAAGCAAGAATGAAGGCGAGATTGACAACTTAACATTAAGAAGTTATGTACCTACCATAACGTTCCATGTTAGTTGTCTTCTCTCGCCTTCTTCTTTCACCTCCCTCCTTCCCCTGGCCTGGACAGACCTTGTTATAAGAAACTGTTATGCTGAAGACCATTCAGACCTGGTCCTTCTTCCATCTGTAAGTTTTCTTTCTTCCTTTGGGAAGTATTTTATGCTTGGTGCTATTGCCTTTGTCATCAAACGAGATCTGGGTACTTACCGCCTTGCATCATGGGCTGCCTCGAGCTGGTAAAAGTGACTCTCGAGCTTAGCAAGTGCGAGCCGAGGGATCGAACCCATCAAGCAAGAAAGAAGGCGAGAGAAGACAACTAACATGGAACGTTATGGTAGGTACATAACTTCTTATTTTCCAAAGAAACAACTAACTGAAGAAAGGAACCTTTAGATTTGAGAAATATAAAGCCTGCCAACTAACTGATAGTACTAACTTTTTTCAACATCCTATTACTGGCAGAAAATATTCTTTCAGACTTAGTGCTACTTGCAACACCAGACATCTGGTCTGTCTAGCTACCTCTTCAAAGTGCACTGCTTATTATGTTGGAAAAACTGATCAGCGCTTTAAGGACAGGACTTGATGTCACATCAGGGACATTAATTACAAAGACAAAAGAAATGCTTTAGCTAATCATATCCTGTGTAATCCGATGCATTCTTTTAATTTTAAAGTGATTGAATGCATATATGAAGGAAATAGAGGTGTGGATATCCAGAATCACACAAAGACTAGTGAAGTAAACTGAATTATACTTTTTTAGAGTAGATCAGCATCCTGGTTTGAATGCAGTAGTTCCGCTAAAGCTCATTCTAAAAGGGAGACGTCTCACTATTGACTGAAGATGGAGGCTTGCCAGTTCTTGTGTTGTCTGACTGGGTATAAGTCTATTGGTTGAAAAAGAGGTGTTGGTCCAAATGAGATTCATTGATTGGTCAACTTTCATTTGATTCATGAAGTTGACAGCTATATTGATAATGAACTGATGAAGGCTACAGCAGAAAGCACTTATAGGGAAGAAAGGCTCTTTACAACTTTTTATTTTTTGATGTTTATTGAATCATCTTGATCTTGGTTTTATCAAAGACTTAAAAGTGAATACCATGGTGGTGTGCTTTGGACTATTGCTGTATCTATGCAACTATGGTTCTTTTAGCATGGGAAAAATAATTAATCTCTAATTCAGATTATTATTAATATCAAATTATATTTAAGATTTTTAGATATGTTTATATTATGGAATGATCACATAATGAAACTGATGAATTTATATATTTTTGTTTTTAAATAATTTGATTAGTTTTTTGAAGTTTACCTATACTTATGATAGAAGGAAAGTTAATTATTTAGATGCACCTACAGAACACACAAGAGAAGGTTTTAAATCAAGGATTTTTAGAAAACCAACATTCAACAACTCCTACAAGCATTTCTCTACTTTTCATTCTTTTTCCTTCTAAAGGAATTTAATAAAGGGCCAAAGTATGAGTGGCAAGAATGACTTCAACACAGGAAGATTTAGATGATGAAATGGGTAAATTAGAATTTATGTTTATTGAAAGAGGTTACCCAATGAATACGGTAAAATATATTATTAAGGATGTGAAGGAATCATGGGGAACAAAAGTTAACCCCCTTTTAGAGTTAGAATCCATGGGGATAAAAAAAATTTCTGGAAATACATATAGTAAGGATAACTTTAAAAGGGCATATAGAATGACAATCAACAGATGTTCAAAGGATATAAAAATATATTGCGTCTGAATTGGAAGTTTATTAGTGGAAATGAGGAGGTATATAAAACTGTGGGTGAATAACCCATTTTCACTTACCAAATTTTAAGAAATTATTAGAAAGACGAAAGAAGAATGATGAGGGGGACAAAAAATCGACCCACATTAAAATATGGATATTGTAAACAGTGTCCGTACATTATGGAAGAAGATGCTATTGTTTTATAGAATGGTTTACATTCAATAGTAATTTTTAAGGGTGATAATTGTGCCTCCTGTGGACTGATATATTAGTGAAATGACTAGGATGTGATGGTTTCTATAGCGGGAAGACAGAGTAACTTCAGAAAAAGAATTTATTAACATAATTATGATATATTAAAAAGAATGCAAATAATGCCCTTTAAACATGCTGAGGTTTATAACAGTTAAAGTAGATTTGGGTTTGGAATTCTAGAGATTCTGGACAAGAATCCCAGGGGTGGGGAATGGGAGAATTTACTTGAATATAAAAAATTATTATGGCAGATCAAATTGAATGTTGCAGTATCATCTGGCTTGAATGAAAACGTTTCTGTGCAATTCATACTTAAATAAAGAGCAGATAAATTATAATTTAGGTTATGAATTTTAATTTTATTTACATGTTAGGCTCCAGGGTTGATGCACTAATATTGTTTTTAATTATCGTCTTAATGTGGCAACATAAAAAACATATATACACACAAACACACATATACATACTTATATTTATATTTATATTTTATAACTTGCATATTATATAGAATTCTATAGATATTCACTTAGGATGTTATATGGATGGGTCTACTATGATCAAAATTTCATTCGACTGAAATTCATTTGACTGAGGCCATAACATCGAAATTTCAAAATACTAAAATCTCACTTGACTGAAACTCAAAAGACTGAAACTTTAACAATGCTAAATTTCAACATACTACATTGTAAACTATAGACATACACACATACAGAAACTGGGCGATATAAAACTAGACTAGGTGGGGGGGTTACATATATATAGCCACACACTATCTTTTTTAACATATATATTTGATGCATTTTTATACAATTTTAAATGATGGATTCTTTTTAGCTACGGTGATTTAGAGGTTATAAAAGGAAGTGATATTCTAATGAAACCCCCAGGTAGGGACAAAAGCACTAAATGTTTGATGCTTGTCTTTATGGTTTTATGAGTTTTTGTAGCTCGTATGTTGTGTGGCAGTTAATTATTAAATATTTTTAAACCTGGTAGTTCGCATGCCTTCAGTACTCTTTCCTTTGGGTTATTTTCTAAACTTAAGCACTCAAACCATTCACTTCTCATACCGACACTTGCTCAAAACTCATAGCAAGCACTAATAAACCTTAGCACTAGACCCCCCTATACTGTAGAGAAGGACAAGGCTCTCCATTCGACCTTACCAGCCAATCAGTAAAACAGTTCACTGTACCTATCCAGGCATGTCCAAAGGGCAGTTTCAGGTGTACTCTCCGGTCCAACTGGTGATTCTGGGCATTTTGAGGCAATGTTACAATTGCCTCATGTACACAGATGGGTCTATGTTGAAAACTCGAACGTTGACTTACCCAAACTCCTAAACGCCAACACATATTCCGTGAACTGCAAATACACCGAACCCCCTAAACTGCGAAATTCAAAAACTTGAAATATCATAGTTGTTCCATCCCAGCGCCCGCTACATACTACCTAACTAAATAAACCACATAAATACACTAAACTAAACCCTACTTCTAACCTTACACTAAATCTTCCATATACCACCAAGTATGCACTTAACTTAACCCGCACCCTAACCCTAAGGTCCGTAACTATCGCACACTTACCTTAAAAAGCTATACCCAAACAAGCTAAATAATCCACACACGCACTTAATAAAACCCTATTTCTAACCCTACACTAAATCTAACATACATTACCATCTATGCACTTACCTTAACCAGCACCCTAACCCTAAGGTCTGTAACTATCGCACACTTACCTTACGGAGCTATACCGCAGAAGGGCCAACCATGACGAATCGACATTTTGTATTTCGTGCTTCAGGACGATCGATGTTTTTGCGGTTCGATGAAGACGTGTCAGCGTTTAGGTGTTCAGGTAAGTCAGCGTTCGAGTTTTCAATATAGACCCTACACAGACAACCCTCTCCTCCTTCCACCAAACACTAATACTTGCGAGAGATGCAATTATACAGCCAAACTGGAGACTAAGCTGTCTCAACCCAAGAATGGACCAGGTAGTCAAGAGGAGAAGGGAATTACTTGCATCACACCACCAGTCTCACATAGACCTATGAAACCAGCACCGGCAAAAAACACACATAAATACATGAAAACATACTCGGAGGCTCTAAATAAAAATCTGCAGAAGCAACAGAGACCTCCAAAGCAGATATCCAAGCAACCTCCACCCCCCAACACAAACCATGAAACACATACTTCACAAAACCAGTGTGCCACACAGTCACAACCCTTAAGGCAAAATAACATACCCAACACACTAGTAATAGGTGACTCTATAGTCAGGCACACTGACGTCACACTCACTAGGCTGAACAAGGAGAAGGTTAGTGTTAGCTGCCTGTCAGGTGCCAGGATTTGCCACATAACCCAAGCAGGTGCCAGGATTTGCCACATAACCCAAGCACTCGGGTCACTCCAGAACAAGTACAAATATGACTCTGTCGTTGTCCATGTTGGTGTGAATGACCTGAGCCGTACCTCCCTGGACTACATGAAAAGAGACATGGAGGAGCTCTCTGATCACGTAGCCCAGGCCGGTATGACCCTGACCCTGAGTAGCATCCTGCCCTCACCAAGAATGATACCATGGTATAGAGAAAAAATTATCATTTTCAACAATTGGATAAGCTTCTGCTGTCATTCAGAGGGGATCCCAGTGTCTGTCAGCCTGGGATGACATGCTTGACAAGCCACGCTGCTTCGCTAGAGACTGAATACTGGCCAAGGCTCTTGCCACCCCCATAGTGTCTTTTTTAGGCAAGGCTCAAAAAGCAAACCCACCACCATAAATAGCACAAGTAACAAAAAACTGAGGGTAATGCTACTCAATGCCAGAAATCTAAACTTCAAAATGCACGCACTTGAGGCACTCCTCAGTATGGAGAAAATCGATATATGTGCAGTAACAGAAACCTCGTTTAAGGCTCCAGAGAGCATCCCAGCACTACCAGGCTGCAACTCGTACCATACATTTTGGCCACAAAACCCGGACCGAAATACAAAAGGCGGGAGGTATCCATATTCATCAAGTGTATACCCACACCTCCAGGTTAGTGGCAAAGCACGATGCTTCAGAGATCATCCACGTGCAACTAACAATGGGCAAAACTGCTACTCAAATTATAGCTTGCTACAGATCACCCACCATGTCCCAGGACCCCCACTCTGCATTCCTGGAAACACTGGGAAACATAAAGGTCCTACCAAACACCCTGATATTGGGTGATTTCAATTACCCAAACATTAAATGGGAGAACTACTCAAGTACAAACTCCCTTGCCCAACTTTTCCTAGAATTTATAAACTCAAATGCCCTGGATCAACTGATCAACACCGCCACCAGAAGTGACAACATATTGGACCCGGTCATCACCAACATGGGCGACCGGTGTTCCACACTGGAGGTCAACCCCTCGTTGGTTAGATCTGACCATAAACTAATCACTCTGGATATCCACATTCCGCCACCACCCCCAGTCAAAGAAACCACAGTGAAATTACTTAAGACCGAGGTGGGAACTTTCAAAGCCCCCATGCTAAAGGATAACGCTGTCCAAGCTGAAAAATCCTTTACTAATTCACTCTATGGGCACCTACAAGAATGCATGGATTGTGGTATCCCAAAGAAAACCAAGACTCACTCCTCCAAGAAAAAGAAACCTGTCTGGCGGACCCCTGCCATAAACAAGCTATACTATAGAAGGAGGAAACTAGTGCAGAAAAGAGTAAAATCCCAAGAAGGGAAGACATCCCTTATCAGTATCAGCAGGAAGCTACATTCCCTCATAAAATCATCCAAGGCTAGCTTCGAAAGAAGAATTGCCATGGACTCCGAAGATAACCACAAGGCATTCTTTAGCTATGTCAAGAATCTAAGTGGCAATCCTCAGATCTGCTCGGAGTTAGTGCAGAATGGCACAAAATACACTGAACCGACCAATGTAGCCACCATCCTGGCAGACAGTTTCAGTGCAAACTTCACCTCCCAAAAGGGCCCATAACTATACTAGAAGAATGCAGTGCCCCTGAAATTACAGACACTCAGGTTAAAACCGCCCTCTCCAAAGCAAGAAACACAGCATCAATGTGACTGGACAGTGTCCCAGGCTGCGTTCTACATGAGCTCAAAGATGAACTAACCCCTCACCTAAACACACTGTTTAAACTCAGCCTCTCCACAGGCGATGTGCCCACAGAGTGGCGCACAGCAACGGTTATTCCACTCCACAAAGGTGGAGCCACAACGGACCCTGGGAACTATTGCCTTATAAGCCTGACTAGCTTGGTCTGTAAAGCTATGGAGCGCATCATCATGAATCTTATTAACAGAGACATTGGAAACCTCCAAACACTGGAACCTACCTAGTTCAGCTTTAGGGGCAGATCATGTTTCCTAAACCTGGTGGACTTCTTTGAGACAGTTACCAAGGCTATAGACGAGAAAAAGGTGGTCCACACAGCCTACCTAGACCTTGTAAAGGCCTTCGACACCATTCCCCACTCAGGTATTATAGACAAGCTCACCAGCCTGAACATAAACCCCTACGTCACGAGATGGGTTGCCAACTGGCTCACGGACAGAACCCACATGGTAAGAGTTGCTAGGTCTGACTCTAAACCAGTTACAAGTGGCATTCCCCAGGGCTCAGTCCTAGGACCCTTACTGTTCGGCATATATTTCTCAGAGGTACAAGCAAGCACAGGAGGACTATGGCTGACCACGTTCGCAGACTACTGCAAACTAGGGGCTATAATTTACTCTCCGGCTGACACAGACATTCTCCAAAAGGGTCTCACTGAGCCAGATACCTGGTGTCAAAACCATGGCCACAAGTTAAATACCAAAATGTGCATAGTCATCCCATTTGGAAAAAACAAACTACCACATAGATGGTAGCCCCCTAAATATGGAAGACGTAATAAGGAATCTGGGGACCCAAGTAGATAGTAACCTTTCCTTTGATAATCACATTGCCAAAGTGGTTAGAAAATCCTTCTATGTGGCCCACCTAATCACAAAAGGGTTTGCATCCAGATCGAAAGAGGTCATTGGGCCCCTCTATGTATCACTCATCAGACCCATCATAGAGTACAATGCCCCATTTGGGATGTACCTTACAAGACACCTGCAACAACTGGAAAGACCACAGAAGTACCTCACCAAGAGGATCACTGGCCTCAAGCAGATGCCCTATGCAGCTCGACTGAAGAAACTCCAGCTGTACTTGGTTGCATACCGCCTACTCAGAGGTGATTTCTGCCTGACATACAAGGCCATATCCAACCCAGAACTGATGGACATGCTCCACCTAAAGAAAACCATATCCCCTCGAGCCACACGCTCCAGGGATCTAAGCCTCACCACAGCAATAAATAGGATGTGCTGGAGGGATAGATTCCTGTCCCAGAGACTTCCCATGCTCTGGAACAAGATTCCAGTCTACATTAGGCAGAGATCCTCGCTAACCTTCTTCAAGAGAAACCTTGACAAGTGGATGGGAAATAGAAAGTTTACCCCAGGAATTACTTCAATGGCTCTGCTGGAGAGAGGCACAGGGAACTAATCTAAGGGGGTGGCGAAAACCAACACATTCTGACTAGGCTTATAAATGCCTTTGGGCAGATAGCCAAGTACCTACCTATGAACCTATAAACGTATGCTTTAGGCTGTGAGAAAGATCATATCACTGGTCCCAGTGCAAACAGCACTAGACTGCAGCCATCTTCATGAAACAGAGCAGCAATTCTTCCTCCTTTAACACACTGAGCAACTGGCTTGAACCTGTGGCATTTGCAGCATTTGTCAGTGTTATGCTCTTCTCTCAGGCAGAACAGGCAATGCTAGTGTGGGGCACAGACACACTAGCAGTTACTGTGGTGCACAAATATGCAAAAATGCACTTTGCTTATAATAGCAACTCTCAAGATCTAAACTGTACAAGTGATAAAGAAAAAAGAAACAACAAACTCTGGGGACACACTGAGAATTTCACGAACTGCATGAAGATCATAGGTTTACAGGAATGTACTAGGCTATCAACCACATGGGCCTTTTTAAGCCTAGCCGTGCATCCCAAATCTCAGACAAATTCTGGTACCCTTGATAAGTGTAAGCAGAGGTCTGGGAGATTAAACATTTACAGGCCACCTGTGTCTGTTAAAGACACAGGTGCCAAACAAGGGATGAATTTCCTGTTTGCCATCCAATTGTCTAAGCTGCAATTGATTGGGTTAAGGAGGAGGTCTGCTTCACATGGATGGGGAGCCTGTTCCAAAGAAGGAGTAGTCTCTGGGATGCATACTCTCATCGCCAGCATGCCTTATTTATATCCCAGGCAAGTGGAACATGTAATTCTGGTACTGTTTGTTTTCCAGATATGCAGAAAGTCCATTGGAGTGAAGTCTGAGAATGCCTTGTATGCCAGGCATAGATCTCCTCTCAACAACCTGTAGGAGACAGAGTACATGGATAGGGTTTAGAGGTGGTCTGCATAGGACATGTTGCTTATACCCCATAATTTTAATTTTTTTTTTTTTGTGATGAACCTCTATGGATGTTCCAACACTTGGATGTGCCTGGTTAGGTACATACCAGAGGGGTCACTGTACTCAATGACAGGACTAATGATTGCTGAATACAGTGGAACAATGACCTTCCTGGACCTACATGCCATAGTTTTGAAGTTGCGCAACACAGAATGACTTCCTCACTACTGCAGACACGTGATGGTCAAAGACTGGATTACAATCTGTGTCTGTCCTCAAGACCCTGACTACTGGATTGACTTCCGTGGTGTGTAGTCAATATGATAGTTAACAGGGGAGGACGACTTCCTGAAGGGCACTATTATGCATTTCTTGGCATTTAGTTTTAGCTAATGGCTCTGACACAAGTTACTTTTCTGTGCGAGCCCTTCCTGGAGAACATTAGTGTCTGTGGGAGATTCTACGACTGCTCATAATTTGCAGTTGGCCAGTGGCCTTTGACATTGGCCTTAACTTCGAAATGGTAAGTGCCAAAAAGGACTATTCCCAGGTAAATCCATGAGGGACTCCATTTGTGACTCACCTCTCTGTAGGAGTGGACTCCCAAATTGTAACTTCCTTCATCCTATCTGTAAGCCACATGGTTATCCACTGAGTGACGTAAGGGTTATACCTAACCTCTTGAGTTTATCAACAATGCCTGAGCAGGGTACTGTGTTAAATACCTTGGTCAGGTCAAGGTAGGCAGTGTGAATAGTTTTGCCCTCATCCATTGCTTTGGAGACCTTCTCAAATAAGTCCACCCGGTTGAGTTGACATGATCTGCCCTTGACAAAACCAGATTGGGTTGGGTTGGGTCCAGTGTTTGGAGTTTCCTATGTCATTATTATTTCCATGATTGCATATGAGATTAGTGAGATTAATGGATCTGTACTTTCCAGGGTCTGAAGATAATCCACTTTTCTGCAGAGGAGTGACTGTTGCTGTTCTCCAATGGTACAGCCCCTTGTTTGAGGCTAGAGTTAAATATCAATTTTAGATGGCCTGATAGGTCATATTTCATGCTATTTAGAAGCCATCCTGGGATACTGTGTGGGCCCATCGATGCGGTGTTCTTGGCCTTACTGAGAGCATTGATGACCTGTTCCCCAGTGATATTTGGGGGTGTTATATTTAATGGTAAGAGGAGGTTGAAGGGAGATAGGGGTAAAGTTAGAGTTGAATTTGTCTGCTATATATTCTGGCTCAGAACAGGTGGCTCTGTTAACAATGTTCTCTGTACACAGCTGTGTATTTCCTTTTGAGGCTATGGACATTGTTAATGAATGTTTTGTGGTTATCTTTTGCCCGGGAGGCCAAATTTACCTCAAATGCGCTTTGGTAATTATTTGTCCTCTAAGTTGTTTTAGTTTGATGAAAGTGATTTTTATCCTGCTGGGTGCTATGCCGCCTAATTTTTGCCATGATTTACTTCCTTCTGTTATACAGCACATTGATGATGTGATTCCACCAGGGTGGCTTGTTTTTTTGAGTTAGTTCTACACTTCTTCCTGCTGGGTACAGCTGCTTTTATGCAGCTATTAACATGCTTGTATAGGATTTCTGTGAACAGTTTGGCAGCTTAGTTCTCACAGTATAAAGGTTCTTGACATTTTGCCAGGTTATCACTTATTAGTAGGGGTTCCAGGTTTAACTTTTACTTCAAAGGAGACCGTTTTGTAGTCTAACCTTACCAGAGAAAGCATTACACTGGTGGGTGAGCAGCAGTCTCCCATACTGGTGAGGATCAGATCCAGTGGTTTGCGCTCTTGGTCGGCTTTCTGACAATCTGGTCGGAGGAGTTTGTGTTTACAAATTTGAGGAATCTCTGCCCCTGCACATTTTATGTTGTATAAGATTCCCAGCTAACAGTGGGGTAACTAAAGTCACCCATGAATATGGTATTGGGGTGGATGCTGAATGTTTTCATTAAGCTCAAATAGACACATTATAGGTTTACTGGGCCACTGAGGATGATCTACAGCTTGCAAAGAAGTGGTATGGAATTTTGTCTATGGTAATTTGAACATGGAAAAGCTCAAGTGCATTGTCTCTCTTGACCAGCATTGAGGTACATTTACTTTTGATGTAAGTCGAGACACCTCCACCTTTATTCAATGTCTGTGTAGTAGTTGGTCTAAATGTGTGGAAGACATTATAGCCTTGCACTGTTGGTGTACTCTCCATGGCTTTAAACCATGCCTCACTGACTACACTGAGATCAGCATTTTCAAATCAGTCAGTACTAAGAAAATATATTCAGATTGTTCACTGGAAGTTCTGATAGTAAAATAAAACCCACAAACTCTTGCCACATACTGTGAAGACAGGATTCGATACAGAAGACATTGATGCATGGAAAGATCAATGGCATAAAATAAGAATGAGAAGCAGAGTCTGTAGTGGAATTGCATCATTAGTAGAGTAATGAAAGTATTCACCATGTTTGTGCCTGCAAATGGATCTGCTGTGATTAGTATTCTACCCCTGTAAACTAAATAAATATGAATTTTCAAGAACTTAATGCAGCAGCAAGAGCCTGATATGCTAAAGTCTTTGAGGTCATGAAGATTCAGATTTGACTAAACATCTAAAGAGGGGTATTACCTCGTAGTGCGGATCAGTGCAAATGTGTAGGACATTAAATAATAAATGCTGAAATCAAAATGAAGGCAAAGAAATTGCCACCATAGAACCCTTAATATTAGAGATAATATTTCCTAACAGTATCTGAGCCACTCTTCAGCATAACAGTGTAAGACAAAGCCTTCCCTACTGACTTGAAGTAATGCCAAACCCAGTACCCAAAAAAGGCCAAAAGATTATCAGCACTTCTAAACAGTACAGACAAAACATGTAGATATCGGGTTCATGAAAATAGCTCCAACTGACAAAAATGTTGAGTGTCAGAAAGTTGGATCCTATACACCAATGTTGATGTATGGGAATAGCTGGGAACCAGTATTGTGGGAATTGGCCCTTTCCCTGCTGTAATGTGATTTCAGAATTAATATTAGCAGGTGGTGTGGGGGGAGCGGCCCCCCACATGGGTGGTGCAAGGGGTTTTCACCCTCTGCAAAAATAACTTTTTTTTTTTTTTTAATTTTTTAATTTGACCTAACTTGTTGGTGTTACAGCACTCAGCATTCGCGAAGTCGAACTAATGACATGAGTTCAGCCATTAATTAATTTTAAGAGCATCTATGTTACACAAGCATAAGACAGAAAATATTTTGTAAAATAATAAATATGAAAGACGTTACTTTAATGGAATATATGACCTAAAAGAGACAACTACAAGTACTCCAATTAAACTACAAATCTAAAGGAAAGACAATGCCTTGAGAACTGCTGCGTGCCATTGGAGTGTAAACAGTGCACTTTTTAACTATTACTATGTCCTATGCAAGTTTTGTGGCACACAGCAATGAAGCCCTGCCTGTGATCTATCAAGGCTTGATTAATAACAGCTCATCCACCTTGGAAAAGAGTGGAGGCAGGTTAATCCATTGTATTACTGAAATTCTGTGAGCAGAGCATCACGATAATGATAGCAAGCACAAAATGTCTCGAGTGTGTGCATCAACAAAGCAATGCAGTAGTGTTCTGTAGCTGGAACTGACACACTCAGCAAAGTGAGTGTGTGTCTGCAGAATGACACTGTGCAATTCCAGTATTAAGTGGTTGCAGGGGTGGGGAAGACAGTACAAGTAAAATCCCTGAAGGCTGACTGGATTGTTTACCCCATAAGCACATTTAAATAAATAAAAAAATACATACAATGATGGTTACCAGTGGAAGGCTCTTGGCTGATGTTAACAAGTCAGCAGTCAAGGATACAAGATGGGGGCTTTTCAGTAAGAATGGGAAGAAAAATAAATAAGGTACTAATGCAGCCTAGCCTATAAAAGACTTCTGCATTTTAATGGGAGGTACTTTTCTCCCAAGCACAGAGATATTGATAGTTAAAAAGGGATCATTTCCTTTGAAATCTGAACTATATCTTAGAAAAAGAAGTCATCTCTTACCATAACGTTCCATCTGTGTTGTTGATTTTCGTTCATTCATTACTGATGGGTTATTGGTAGCATCTTCAGAACCGAGTCGGTCAATATCAAGCTCACATCAGCCAAAAACTCTCTAGCCAAGGTCCTACCCAGAATGCTGTGCTCCCTGTTACCTCAGATCGAGTTTGCAAGTTGATAGATAAAAGTAGAGGCTATCTCTAGTCATAACAGACCTACAGCAAAGGAGTACATGAGATCAACCAGGAACCTCCAGATGGGGGACGGAGGGTGGGAAGTAATGAATGAGCGAAGATCAACAATACAGATGGAATGTTATGGTAAGACATAGCTTATTTATCTGACGTTGTTAATCTTTGTTCATTCCTAAATGATGGGACAGAGTTCCCAGCTACCTGTATTCCTTGGTGGCCCTCATGGAAGGACATTCCTGAGCACCATGGAGTCAAAGGAAGCTCTACCTCTGGAGGCCAAGTCCAATTTGTGATGAAGAAGAAAAGTATGAGGTTTGGCCCAAGTTGCAGCTGAGCAAATATCATTGAGGGGAAGCCCTTGCATGGAAAGCTGCTGAAGTTGCCATAGACCTTGCAGATTGTGCTTTCACTCTGTGAGCAAGGTGATATTGTTTTTGTTGTAGATAAAGGTAATACAATTTCTCAGCCATGAAGCCAATGTAACTTTTGATACAGGATGACCTTGTCTAGGTCCAGAAAAAGCCAGAAAACAGTTGGTCTGATTTACAGGTAGATTTTGTTTTGTCCAAATAAAATCGTATTTGCCTATGAACATCCAAGGAGTGCATCAATACTCTCCCTTGTTAGAATGGTTAGGAAAGAACACTGGAAGGTCAATAGATTGGTTTGCAGACCGTTCTGACACTGCTTTTGGTAAAAAGGAAAAATTAGTTCTCAGTGATACCCTATCCTTATGGAAGATAAAATATGGAGGTTGGATGCATAAGGCTTGAAGTTCTGACAGGCGTCTGGCCGATGTGACTGCAATCAGAAACCAAGTTTTCCAAATGAGATATTTTACATCACATGAAGATGTAGGCTCAAAGGGGGGAGCTGTTAGAGCTTGCAGAACCAATGCCAAATCTCAAGGTTGTACCGGTTCTCTAAAGGGAGGTTTTAGGTAGATAACCCCTTTCAAGAAAGTTTTACAGAGTCTGTGTGACATAAGTGAAGAATCCTGAAAACCAGTGTGGAAATTTGAGATGGCAGCTAAATGCACACGAATAGTAGAGGCAGACACTCCAGAGTGGAAAAGATAAGTAATCTAGAGCCACCGAAACTGGGGCTGACAAGGGGTCTAATTGTTTATTCGCTGCCCTTAGAAAGAACCTTTTCCATTTGTTAAGAGATTAGTCTGGTGGAAGATTTATGGGATGCAATAAGAATAATTGTGCACAGGGGAGGAGAGGTTTTTATGCCTGGCAATCATTTAAAGTGGAGAAACCCCAAACTGTCAGTTTCAGGGTTGTTAGATTGGGGTGAGTCAGACCCTGTGGATGGGAGATCAACGTTGGGGATGGATTGAGGATCCACGGTTGATCTAGCAGGTGAGGCCAGAGGAAGGGAAACCAGACTTGTTGAGGCCAATATGGAGCAATGAGGATCACTTTGCCCTTCAACTGCCATGCTTTCTTCAGAAATTGGGAGATGAGGGGAAGAGGAGGATAAGCATAAAGTAGACCCGAAGGTCAAGCGTGGACTAGCGCATCTCTCGGTGACTGTCCCTGGGGGGGGGGTTAGGGCAAAATAGTTGCTGCACTTGTAGTTAGTTGGGGAGGCAAATAGGCCGCAGCAAGGCTGGCTCCAGCGGCTGAAGATTCTTGCCACTATCATAGGATTGAGGGACCACTCGTGAGGTTGCAGAATGCACCTGCTCAGTTTGTCCGCTATCACATTGGAGCTCCCAGGAATGTGCATTGCAATTAGAAAGTGGTTGGAAGCTATCGCCCATTGCCATATTCTCAAGGCCTCTCGGCATAACGGATAAGATCTGGTGCCCTCTTGTTTGTAGATGTACCAGACCACTGACATGTCTGATTGGATCGCAATAGTCCTTGAAGGAAGGATGGAATGAAATGCTTGCAATGTTAGTAGCACCGCCCTCAGTTCCAGGACATTGATATGCAAAAGAGCCTTGGACCGAGTTTCCCTGACATAGTCCCCCCCATCAGGAAGGCGTCTGTGGTCACCATGGCTATCGGTTGATGGGGGTTGAAGGAGCAAGACCATTGTTTGGAATTTCGAGACGTTCACCAGAGTAAATCTTGGTTCGTCTTTAAGAATAAAAAGAACATTAAGAAGTTAATTTGTCAAAAAGATGGTTTTCCAAAGAAATGACTAACTGTGAATAAATGAACCTTTTAGATGTGGGAAATGTAAAGCCTGCCCACTAATTATTAGTACTAACTTTTTTCAACATCCTATTACTGGCAGAGAATATTCTTTCAGACTTGGTGCCACTTGCAACACCAGACATCTGGTCTGTTTAGCTAACGGTTCAAAGTGCACTCATTATTATGTTGGAAACACTGAACAGCGCTTTAAGGACAGGCTTTTACAGCACATGAGAGACATTAATTACAAAGACAAAAGAAATGCTTTAGCTAATCATATCTTGTGTAATCGGATGCATTCTTTTAATTTTAAAGTGACTGAATTCATATATGAGGGAAATAGAGGTGGAGATATCCAGAATCGCACAGAAACTAGTGAAGTAAACTGGATTATACATTTGAGAGCAGATTGACATCCTGGTTTGAATGCGGTTGTTCCGCTAAAGCCCATTCTAAAAGGGAGACTTCACACTATTGGCTGAAGATGGAGGCTTGCTAGTTCTTCTGTTGTCTGATGGGGTATAAGTCTGTTGATAGAAAAAGAGGCGTTTGTCCAAATGAGATTCATTGATTGGTCAACTTTCATTTAATTCATGAAATTGAGAGCCATAATGATAACAATCTGACAAAGGCTATGGCAGAAAGCGCTTATCGGAGAGAAGAAAGGCTCTTTACAAATTTTTATTTTTTGATATTTATTAAATCATCTTGATCTTGATTTTAACAAAGACTTACAAGTGAATACCGTAGTGGTGTGCTTTGGACTATTGCCATGTTTGATTATTTTATCCTGAGCCACCTTTGGCAGCTAAGAATTTTGTTTGTTTCTCATATTACATAGATATGGACACAAGCTTCTCTCATTGCAACTCCTTTCACCTGTTTAAACATCTCTCCTTCAAAATATATAAAACTGTTTCCCAAAATGATATTATCAAAATCCATTAAAAGTCCTATATATTCCTTTGTTAAAAAAATCACATTCGATTTAACATATCCTGAAATAATAACCCATCATCTTTAGGGATAGAATTATAAAGGTGCAGGAAATACTTGTGTTAGTGTTTGCCTGGGGGGTTCTGCTTGCATTAAAATCTGTGCTGGTTACATTTCTAGTAATCATTTTAATCGGAGTTGCTGGCTACTGAGACTTGTCTGCATATATCAACTGGACACAAGCTGATTTACGTATACTTTTCTCTGCACTTATTTAAGATTTGATTCAGTAAATCTTGTGCGTCTTTGATTCAGTAAGTATTGTGCGTCTCTGTCTCTCTGCAGTTAGTTCCCCACCCCCCCTCCTTGTTTCCTGTTGTGGTGTTAATCTTGGTAGCTTTGGAATTGCCCGCCCCTGCTGCAAATCTGTTTTTGCACACTCCTCCTGGACCCATCTCATTTGCTCACTCACCTGAGTACAGTGAGATCATATTTTGATTTCAGATACTCCTACCAGTCCTGTCTCCTCTGCTGTGTACAGAGAGAGCACTTGGGAAGGACATTCCCCTATAGTATCTTAATCTGCTCCGTTTCCTCCCTCTACAAAAAAAAAATCCACTTCATCTGCTTTACTCTATTTGTGTTTCTTCCTACTTTATTACCTTATTTTGCTTTTGCCTCTTCTTAAAAGTACTCAATTGAATTTGTTCTGCTGCCTTTATTACTACTTGTTAGTAGCCTGATTAAATGGTAACTGTTATTCTAAGGACTTTGGTTTAAGCACTTTGGCTTCAAACAGTTGTTTTGCATTAAGAAGGTTTGTGATCTGCACTGTTGTGGCAGGACAGGTAGCGTACATCCTTCTAAGTTGGGAACTGCTGATTGAAGGCTCAGAGTCTGTTATTCTAAAAGTGTATTAGGTCTGGGTTAAGCACTTGGGCTTCAGGCCAGTTATTTTACATTAAGAAGGTTTGTGGTCTGCACTCTTGTGGGAGGAAAGGCTAGATTCTCCCCTTCTTAGCTGGGAATGTCTGGCTAAAGGCTTATTGCGCATGCTTACTTGAACTGTTTCTTTATGAAATTGGTGTAGCATAGTCTAGATTCAGGCCTGCTGGATCTAGCTTTGTTTGTATAGCTTGTGCACTGATCCAGGCCGTCTTTTTTGGAGAAGGTTTCTCTGTACCCTAGTGGCACAGGGGTCTGCAGTTAGAACTTGCCTGATTGAAGACTGCTGAACACGGCTCAGTTTTGAGCTTTTTAACTGGTTAATTGGGTAAAGTGTTGTTTTGATTATATCTGCTCTATTTTTTGAAAAAAAATATATACTTGTTTCCCACCTTTCTGAACTAGTATAGTCCAGTTTTCACGTCATGGCTGTGTTACAAGTTTTTGTGTTGCCCATACCTTACTCGGATAGAAGGAAGTTTCATTGTTCACCTGTGAGAGAAGGAGAGCTTGAACTAGTATAGTCCTGTTTTCATGTTATTGCTGAATCCAGGGCTGTGTTACAAGTTTCTGTGTTGCCCATACCTTACTTGGATAGAAGGAAGTTTCTCTGTTCACATGTGAGAGAGGAGAGCTTTGAGCAGCCTATCTGCCCCTGGAGGAGTGGTTTCAGCTTAGAAGTTAGTAGTTTATTGCCCATTTTGGGCTAATTTCTCTCTCTTTCACTTCCCTGCTATAAAAACCACATTTGCACAGTTTTTGCACTTGTATTCGGCTTACCAAGTGCCTTCCAGGTGTTCTGCAGATTCTTCTACAGCAGAGAGACAAAAGAGAGACTCTGAAGTGATTAAATATCATTTTTCTTCTTTTCTTGCTGTCTTAACTAATTTCGCCTAAAACGCCAGTTTTTTTTAGCGAATCTGTGATTTAAAAGGTTTGTTATTGCTACATATTGTACTTATTTGCTGCCTACACTTGAATTAAGTCATTTTTGTGTTTAAATAATCTGTTTAACTGTTGTGGGCTACACACTAAAGTGCGATAGCCTTTTCTGTGGATCCTTACTTGGATAGAAGGAAGTTTCTCTGTTCACCTGTGAGAGAGGGGAGCTTTGAGCAGCCTATCTGTCCCTGGAGGAGTGGTTTCAGCCCAGAAGTTAGTAGTTTATCAGCCATTTTGGGTTGATTTCTATGTCTTTCACTTGCCTGCTAAAAAAAATGCATTTGCGTGGTTTTGCACACCGGGCAGTGCTGGTTAGCTACAGTTAAACTATTCTCAGCTCCACGAAGTCTACTCTTCAAATTTTCCCTTGGAACTAGACAAACCTTCAACTTTAGCACTCAAACCATTCATTTCACAGTCAAGCACTTGCATGAAACTCATAGCAAGCACTAATTAACCCTAGCACTAGACCCCCCTATACTGTCCGGAAGGGCAAGGCTCTCTATTCATCCCCACCAGCCACTGCTTTACTCTACCTATTCAGACGTGTCCAAAGGGCAGTTTCCGGTGGTGAATCAGGGCATTTTGAGGCAATGTTACAACTGCCTCATGTACACAGACAACCGTCTCCTCCTATCACCAAACACTAATGTGTGCGAGAGATGCAATTATACAGCCAAACTGGAGGCAAAGCTCTCTCAACCCAAGACTGGAACTGATGGTCAAGAGGAGAAGGGTAATACTTGCAACACACCACACATAGACCTAATAAACCAACACCAGCAAATAGCACACATGAATACATGAAAACATACTTGGAGACTCTAAATAAAAATCTGCAAAAGCAACAGAGACCTCCAAAGCAGACATCCAAGCAACCTCCACACCCCAGCACCAACCATGAAACACATACTTCACATAATCAGTATGCCACGCAAACACAGCCCTTAAGGCAAAATAACATACCCAACACACTAGTAATAGGTGACTCTATAGACAGGCACACTGATGTCCCACTAACTAGGCTGGACAACGAGAAGGTTACAGTTAGCTGCCAGTCTAGTGCCAGGATCCGCCACGTAACACAAGCACCCAGGTCACTCCAGAAGAAGTACAAATACGACCCTGTCATTGTCCATGTTGGTGTGAATGACCTCAGACGTACCTCCCTGGACTACATGAAAAGAGACATGGAAGAGCTCTCTGATCATGTATGACCCTGACCCTGAGTAGCATTCTGCCCTCACCAAGAATGATGCCACAGTATAAAGAAAAAATTATCAATTTCAGCAATTGGCTAAGTTTCTGGTGTCATTCAAAGGGGATCCAGTATCTGTCCACCTGGGATGACATGCTCGACAAGCCATGCTGCTTCGCAACAGATGGCTTGCACCTGTCACCCTTAGGCTTTCAAATACTGGCCAAAGCTCTTGCCACCTCCATAGTGCCTTTTTAGGCAAGGCTCAAAAGACAAACCCACCACCATAAATAGCACAAGTAACCAAAAACCGAGGGTAATGCTACTCAACACCAGAAGTCTAAATCTCAAAATGCACACACTCAAGGCACTCCTCAGTATGGAGAACATCAACATCTTTGCAGTAACAGAAGTAAGGCTCCTGAGAGCACCCCAGCACTACTAGGCTATAACTCATACCACATCTTTCGGCCACAGAACCAGGACCGAAACACACAAGACAGGGGTGTGTCCATATTCATCAAGGATACCCACACCTCCCGGTTAGTGGTGCAGCACAATGCTTCAGAGATAATCCATGTGCAACTAACAATGGGCAAAACTACAGATCACCCACCATTACCCAGGACCCCCATTCCACATTTCTGGAGACACTGGGAAATATGAAGTTACTACCAAACACCCTAATACTGGGTGATTTCAATTACCCAAACATAAACCTGGAGAACTACTCAAGTACTGACTCCCTTGCCCAACGCTTCCTAGAATTTATAAACTCAAATGCCCTGGATCAACTGGTCAACACCCCCACCAGAGGGAACAACGTATTGGACCTGGTCATCACCAGCATGGGCGACTGGTGTTCAACACTGGCGGTCAACCCCTCGCTCTTTAGATCAGACCATAGACTAATCGCACTGGATATCCACATTCCACCCCTACCCCCAGTCAAGGAAACCACAGTGAAAAGCTTTTCAAAAGCAAACTTCACGTTACTTAAGACCGAGGTGGAAAAGTTCACAGCCCCCATGCTAAAGGACAATGCTGTCCAAGCTGCTGAAACCTTTACAAAGGCACTCTATGAGCATCTGCAGGAATGCATGGATCGTGCTATCCCAAGTAAAACCAAGACTCACTCCTCCAAGAAAAGGAAACCAGTCTGGTGGACCGCCTGCCATAATCAAGCTATACAACAGAAGGAGGAAACTAGTACAGAAAAGAGTCAAATCCCAAGAAGGAAAGACATCCTTGATCATTATCAGCAAGAAACTACGATCCCTCATTAAATCATCCAAGGCTAGTTTCGAAAGAAAAATTGCCAATGACTCCAAAGATAACCACAAAGTGTTCTTTGGCTATGTCAAGAACCTAAATGGAAACTCTCTGATCTGCTTTGAGTTAGTGCAGAATGGCACAAAATACACTGAATCTACTGATATTGCCAACATTCTGGCAGATAGGTTTAGTGCAGACTTCACCCCCCTCTCACCCCCTAAAGGGCCCATAACCATACCAGAAGAATGTAAGGCCCCATCAACCACTGACACACAAGTTAAAACAGCCCTATCCAAAGCCAAAAACACAGCTTCAATGGGACCGGACGGTGTCCCAGGCTGTGCCTTGCAAGACCTCTAAAATGAACTAACCCCTCACCTAAACACACTGTTCAAACTCAGCCTCTCTACAGGCTACATACCCGCGCACAGCAACAGTTATCCCACTTCACAAAGGTGGAGCCACAACAGACCCTGTGAACTGTCACCCCCCTATAAGCCTAAGTAGCTTTAGAGATGGGTTGCCAACTGGCTCATGGATAGAACCCACATGGTGAGAGTTGCAGGCTCTATGTCTGACTCTAAACCGATTACAAGTGGCATCCCCCAGGGCTCAGTCCTAGGACCCCTCCTGTTCGGTATATACTTCTTAGAGGTACAGGCAAGTATAGGAGGACTATGGCTGACAAGTTTGCAGATGATTGCAAACTAGGGGCCATAACTGAGTCTCCAACTGATACAGACACCCTCCAGAAGGGTCTCGCTGAGACTGATACCTGGTGTCAAAATCATGGCCTCAAGCCAAATGCCAAAAAGTGCATAGTCATTCCCTTTGGAAAAAATAAAGTACCCGCGAACTACCACATAGGTGGTAGTCCCCTAAATACAGAAAATGTAATAAGGGATATGCTTTGATAATCATATTGCCAAGGTGGCTAGAAAATCCTTCTAAGTGGCCCACCTAATCACAAAAGGGTTCGCATCTAGAACAAAAGAGGTTATTGTGCCTCTCTGCTCATCACTCATTAGATCCATCATAGAATACAACACCCCATTTGTGATGTACCTTACAAGACACCTGCAACAGCTGGAAAGACCACAAAAGTACCTCACCAAGAGGATTACTGGCCTCAAACAGATGCCGTATGCAGCCCGACTCAAGAAACTCCAGCTGTACTTGGTTGTATACCGCTTACTCAGAGGTGATCTCTGCCTGACATACAAGGCCATGTCCAACCCAGAATTGATGGACATGCTATACCTAAAAAAAATCCCAGAGAGCCACACGCTGTAGAGATATAAACCTCACCACAACGATAAATAGGACATGCTGGAGGGATAGATTCCTGTCCCAGAGACTCCCCATGCTTTGGAACAGGATTCCAATATACATCAGGCAGAGTCCCTCACTGTCACTCAAGAGATACCTTGACGGGTGGATGGGAAACAGAAATTTTACACCGGAGATCACTGCAGTGACTCTGCTGGACAGTGGCGCAGGGAACTAATGGCTCTGGACAGTGGCACAGGGAACATATCTAAGGGGGAGGCAAAAGCCAACACATTCTGGCTAGGCTTATAAATGCCCTTTCTGCAGATAGCCTAGTACTTACCTATGAACCGCATCAGTTGTAAGGAACCCTAAACCAGGCTTCCATAATTCAGGGATTATTCTTCCTAGGAAATCCCATGAGTATTTAAGAAGGTGAGGTTCCTAAATATAAATAAGCTTTAGTAACTTGTCAATATATACAGCTAGGAGGTGTGTCTTAGAATCATGTGCCAAAACTATGGCCGATATGGAGTGGCTAAAATGTTCTTATGCACTTTTAGAATACAAAAGATTGCGGGAATAGTAGGCTTTTCATCTTTCAAAAATATGTCACTATCCAAAGTAATCCTATTATATAACAATCATTCTTCCAATAGGAGCTCAATACCCCTGTAGGCAATATTGACATCATTCCTCGAAACCCGCATATTAGTTTTAGTGTTAGTCAGGGTACTAAACATATTACTTCCATACTCAGTTATATCACTAATTTCAGTTCCACCCTCCTTATCAGGCTTCATTAACCTAATGGATCTAGTCTTTAATAAACTACTCAATTAATTGAATTCTTCTTTATTTAGGTTATATTATATTTAGTTGTAATCCCCATTTTTTGCTCACTAATTTATATATATCTTCAGAACACCCCTTTTCATAAATGGCTAATATAAGATGTAATGGGGATTAAACGTACTTTCTCTTTTCAATGTATTTGCTATCCTATTTCCTTGTAAATTATTTCCTGCATTGCCAAAATAAACAGCTAAAATAATTTTAATTCTAGTAATCTATCCATGTGATCAAAATGTATCACTGGTATAAAATTTAAGCCCTTCTCACAGTCTTGGGTAATATCCAAATGACTATAATTAAAATGTTAAACCCATTATGAGTTAATAACAATCGATCATAATGGCTAGTATTTTAACTATTTCATTTCTTCCCCTCTTTTTGTTGTTGCTGCTGTAATTTCTAATGTTATTTTCCCCTCCCCAAAATTATCCAGGTACCAGTTATATGACCTTTTTTTGGGGGACCCCCCATAGTCCCATGTCCCTGAAATTAGTATTCTAGTTTGCTAATCTCTGTGATCTGTGAAGGGAGGAAAACTCCTCTATAATTGTCAATATTATAATCTCTTTGGAAACCGTTACTCTGATGTTGTCAATTTTCATCCCTTCCTCAACAAGTGGGGTTCGGATCTGACTCTGCTGATTTTTACAGCGTGTGGATACTGGAAACTCTCGAGCTTCTCCCTTACACGTACTGCTTTAGTCCTTTACGATACCTCATATCTCATTTGCTGCTCTTACGTATAGTCGTTTTCACTGTGAGCTCTTGAGTTTTAGTGGTTTTCTGCTTAGATACGTGAATAACTTGTTTAATTCTTTTCCTGTCTTTATCTGTATACATTAATTCCTCCCTTATCCCACACTTGTAGTGTAATTTAATTTGATTACCATTGTTGGTATTTTTCTCTTAACTTTACCTTTACCCTTGTGGTAATTTCTTTCTTTACCATTGTTGGTAATTTTCTTTCTCTTTTCTTTCTATATAAAAAAAAATCTTAGCATTATTCTGCTGTGTTTCTTAGTATTATTCTGCCTTTTTTAAGATGGCCGAAACATCTTCCTGCTTTAAAAAAATCTAAGGAGTGTGGTCAAAAGATTCCCCCTGTCTGAGGCTCATGACTCCTGTGTTTATTGCTTGGACCCAGCACACTTAAAGGTGTTGTGTGACATTTGCAAAGCTTTCAGTCTGAGGGCCTTATTGGATAGGAAAAACAAAGTTATTTTGAAAGGGCTTCCATCTATGGCCTTCTTGAAATCTTGATGTGGATCTCAGTTCTCCAAATCTGATGAAAAGGAGCCCAGAAAGCGGCAGACGGACCCTTCTGGATCCTTCACTCCATCTTCTGATTCTACCATAAGGCCAGCCTGTAAAGTATCAAAATGGTTGGATCAAAAGGCCAAAACTTTGGATCCGTTTGCATCCGATGCCTGATCTGTTTCATCCGATCTAATACATTCATATCAGAAACCACTCTGTTGGACCCGGTATGCTTCCTCTCTGGACCCTGTCCCTTCCAGATTCTAGGTTTCCTGGTCTCGTCTTCCCATTCTTCCAGGAGTCTGACAGAAGCAGATGTGGACTGAATGATGAAGTTTCTCTCAGCACAGATTCAGATGGGAGTTCTACCACTTCAGGTCCAGAGACCTTTACCAGTGCTACTCCGTCCATATCAACTCCTTCTTTAGTCTGACCCTCGGCTTCAGAGCCCGTTTATCTGAGTCTTCCAGGACCATCTCTATCAGATCGGAAGACTGTCGTATCTTTGGCTCCGATACAGTTTCTGAGTTCACCTGCCCAGAATGTGTCAGAGCTGGATGATTCTCAGAGCTGTAGCATCATTGCTAGGTCTGAGGTGTTAGAGTCGACTCCAAAGTTATAGGAGCCATCTCTGCCCATTGGAGCCCTGGGCACTGGACAGCTTGGCTCTGACATCTGGCTAGGGTGGGCTGTCTTCGGGTCAGAGGAAGACGACATTCTGGAAGCATGTCTTCTCGGCTGTGTTGGCATCCTTCTTTCCGCAGTGCTCTGCCTTTGAGGTGGAAGAGAGAGTGTTCTCTGCTTATAGAGGACAGATGATTCCAAGTCCTCCTCAGATCTTCCTTCTGGAAACCATATATCTTTGTGCCTTGAGCCTCAATACTCAACTCCACAGGGACATCCAAACCAAATTCTCCAGCTACCCATCAGGATATACTTGTGTCTTTTTATACTTCTCCAGAACATCCCCCTGAAGAAGTTCCTAAGAAGAGAAAGTGCAAGAAGAGGCACTTAGACTCTCTTCAAGGCTCAGTCACAGAAGATACCGATTTTGATGAGGGGAAGGGTTTCCAAGATTACCATCTGATGGCATCTAGTTTGGAGACATCCTGGAGATCCTCAAGCAGAGGAGTGGTTAGTCTACTGATGACTCTTCCCAAGAGGAATCTGTATTCCTTGAAGCCTTTGGGTCTGGCCCTTATACCTCCTGGGTGACTCTACCCACCTATAAGCTCACTGATTTCATCTCTAGGCAGGAGTGGAAGGAACGCGACATTGTTGAGCTGATCCCCAAGACACCAGACAGGATCCTGGCACCACCGGTAGGGAGACAGTTTTGGAGCAAAGGAGTAGCAGTAGATGCCATGGTTGTAGTAGCAGCCACAAAGAAAGTGCTTGTGAATCAGAGTTCATCTGTCTGTCCTCCTAACAGGGAGTCCAGGGTGTTGGACAGATTTGGGAAGCATTTATATGCTTCACTGACCTTTGCAGTCAGGTTGTTCAATTGTTTGGCATACTTCACCAGGCTTCAGAGGAACTTGATTAAAGAACTGCTTCAAATCCTTCTCTGGAACAGTACTTCTGAGGCACAGAGCTGTATTGTCTTGAGAGTTGGCTACCCTGGCAATCTGTCACAAATTCATTCATGAGACTCATTTTGCATGCAGCTGAAGGTTCCTCAGTGTGGGGTGTGTGTGTGGGGGGGGGGTTCAGGCATTTTCCATTAGGAAACATGCCTGGATGTGCCTTTGTGAATTTGTGGAGCCTTTCAAGTCCTTGTTCTTCATTGCACCCTTTGATGGAAGTTCTTTGTTTAGCACAAACGTTAAAGAAACACCCTCCATGTCTGAACAATATGGTAAGACGTGTCTGCAGTGGGCGTATGTTTTTCAGCTCCTCAAAGGACCTTCTCTAGGAATCAGTATAGGGGTTGAAAAATGTGCTTCAGAAAGTCCCAGGGTCCTTTCCATGATCCATGTGGAAAAAGTTCCCCAAGGGCAGAGAGGGGAACTCTAATGGAAGACACTGCTCTCATGGCAGAGGAGGTCTGCAGAACCAGGAATCTAGTGATTTCTTTCTCTGGCAGACCCTATCAGTGCTCCTGAAAGAAGGTCCGATTGTCTACCTCTCCAGACAATGGAGGGTCATCTATTCCCACGCCAGAGAGCCTGGCTAGGCATTACAAGAGATACATGGGTGCAGAGGATTATTTCCACTGGTTATATAATTTCCTTTTCCCTACCACCTCCTTTAACAAGAAACAAAATTCCCAGTGTTCTACCCAGTCAGAGGAAAGCAGCAGCTGTAGAAAAAAAAAGTCATTTAAAATGTCCCTTCAGACCAGAAAGCATCCAGAACTTACTCAAGATTATTTTTAGTGCCAAAGAAAACAAGGGGCTGGAGACCAGTTTTGGATCTCAGCAGTCTGAAGAAATTGGTTCAGTATGCAAAGTTCTATATGGTCATGGTTCAGTCCATTTTGCATTTCCTGACAAGGATGAACAGATGTACTCTGTAGATATCTGGGATGGTAACTATCACATAAAAATGAACAGGCGAACCGGGAGATGCCTACACTTCTGGCTGAGACCCAGTCATTATCAATTCAGAGAACTGCTCTTTGGCCTCCCCACAGCTCTCATGATGTTCACCAAATGCATGGCAGTAGTAGCAGCTCACTTGAGATTGAAGGTTTTTCAATTGTTTCTGTACTTGGATGACTGACTCACAAGCATTCCGACAAGTCATCTTCTGCTAAAAGCACGAGACTTTGCTCTCATCCAGGAATTACTATAAATCACAACAGATCTCAGCTAGAACCATCTCAGACATTAGAGTTCATAGGGGCCTTGTTCAGTACAGTATCAGTAATAACCTGTCTTCCCTTACCAAGGGGACAGACTATCCGATCTCAAATCAGAAAAATAATTCAAAGTTCTCTGTCAGCACGGTTTATTCTACAAGCCTTGTGTCAGTGTCTGCTGAGATCGTTCTAGTTCTGCTAGCAAGATACCATATGAGAATTCTTCAATTGGCCTTAGCAACTTTAGTGGCCCATTCTACACCAACCTATGTCCACCCAGATCAGAATAACTCAGGCATGAAAAAAGTACCTCTGGTGATGGAGTCATTCGTATATCACAAGGCTTTCCTTCATTCTTCCTCAGCCCAAGGCTGTAGTGACCATGACCGATTCCCAAATTGGGGGGGGGATACTTCTTGGGAAAGACATTCCAAGACACTTGGTCCCCCGAAAAGGCCAATATGTACATGAATGTCTTTGAAATGACAGCAGTCCTCCTAGCATTGCTGGCCTTTCAAGACTCTGTCTCTTTTGGGACTTTTGCAGTTCAGACAGACAATATGTCAGCAGTCTAGTACATCAGCAAAGAAGGATGAACTAGATCTTACTTCTTGTGTCAGGAAGCTCTGAAAGTGTGGCAATGGGCAATCTTGTCCAACTGATTTCTTATAGCAACACACATTCTGGGGCAATCCAATGTTACATCAAACAGGTTGAGCAGGTCCATTTTATTGCCTAATGGGTGGTCTCTTAACATGCGAGTTACGGAAAAGATATTCTGCCATTGGGACCAGTCTTCTTGTGACCTCTTTGCATCTTCCCTCAGCAACAAGTGCAACCGGTTCTTTGCCCTGATCCCCCCACTGGGGGAATCACTGAGAGACACTCTTATCCACAGTTGGCTCCTCAGTCTCCTCTATGCTTATCTCCCAACCCCTCCAAAAAGCATTTTGATTGATGAGTCATCCTAATTGCCCCATATTGGCCTCATCAGATTTGGTTCCCCTTTCTTTGGCCTCATCTAGTTCACCCTCCATGGATTTTGGATCCAATTTCAGACTTATGTCTTACCCAACAGATATGATTCACCTGGGCATTTTAGGCCTGAACCTGACCACATGGCTTTTCCACTTCCATTGATAGTCAGAGAACGTAGGCTGTCTTTCCCTGTCTGTCACATTATTTTATCTTCCCGTAAAGCATACACTAGGAATATTTACAGAATTAAATGGGAAAGATTTGTTTTTAGGGCACAACAAAAAGACACTCACCCTTTTCCAGCACTAATACATAAATGTTCTTGATTTTGGCTGCAATTTTTAATGAAGGGTCTAGTTCCTCGACTATTAAGTTCAGCTTAGCTTCTTCAAAACCTTGTAAGCCCTTTATAAAGGGTACCTTTCTTCTGAGACCACCCTTTAAAGATCTAACTCTGCCATGGGATTTGAATTTAGCTTTACAAGCTTTGACTCAATCTCCTTTTGAACCATCAGTGAAATGTGAACTAAAGTTTCTAACCTGGAAAACTATTTTTTTGGTAGCTATAAACTCTGCTCAGTCTCTGAACTTCAAGCCTTGTCTTCTAAGCCTCCTTATTTAATATTTCATAGAGACAGGGTAGCACTGTAAACCAACCATTCCTTTCCTCCTAAGGTGGTCTCAGAATCCAACATCAATCCCAAATTCCACCGACAAAGGAGAACACACATTAGATTTGTTGGATGCTCACAGAGAGTTACTTTTCCGTTTGCATAGAACAAAGAATTTTAGAAAGACAGATCAATTATTTGCTTCTTTTGTAGAATCAAAATTGGGAAGCCAGTTATCAAACTAAATTAGCCAGATAGTTAAGTGATTGCATCAACTTTGTCTATAACAGACTGGGTTTGTCTTTGCCAAAACATTTGAAAGCCCATTCAGCCAGGTCATGGCAACTTAATCAGTAATTTTATCCAAATCTTCCATAGATGACATCTGTGTGGCTGCAACTTGGGCTAATCCTCCTACCTTAATTACTCATTGTAGATTAGATCTGGTCTCAAGGGGAAGGGCAGCTTTCATCTCAGCCATGTTCAGGAATATACTTAGAGTCCTCCTGGAATTCAAGTAGCTGGGGACTCTGTCCCAGTTGTTGAGGAATGAATGAATGAAAATTGACAGCATCAGGTAAAAAGGTTATGTATTCACCTTAACATTCCATCTGTGTTGTCTATTTTCATCCGTCCTCAACTCCCCTTCCTCCAACCCCTTATCATTTGGTTTGTGACTACTGGAAGAAAGAGAAGATAAGGTAACCAATGTTCATACCTTTGAGCTCCAGGTATTGGTTTATCATCCTAGTGTTGTTTCTAATGATTTATGAAGCCATGTGGCCAACAAAACTGATCTGAGTTATGGTAGGGGACTAGACCATTATGTGTAAGGGAGGACCTCGAGAGTTTCCAGTATCCAAGAGCTGTAAAAAGTGGCTAGGTTGGATGTGAACCCCAGTTGTTGAGGAAGAATGAAAATGGACAACACAGATGAAATGTTATCGTGAGTATTACATTTCTTTTTACCCTCCACGTCCCTGTATTGATTATTTCCATAGACTCCCATATCATGAATTTCCTCATTCTTCGTAACTTGTCCATCATTGTCTCCTCTTCTAGGGTGCTCATAAGGGAAACGCATATGATCCTCTCTCTTTTGAATCAGGTAAGCCACTTTTCTCCTATATTGGTCAGTGTCTCTATGTAATTTGTTATGCTTCCTCTTGACAGCGCCACATTTTTTTGAGTGTAGGGAAAACATTAAAAAAACATATCTTTATAATTATTAAATAATAAATCAGTCTTATTATCTTGATTTAAATGTTCTGCATCCATTAATACATTTAGAATAAGCTTAGAATTCCATTTTATAATAAGTTATATTATTTCAAAACCATGCTGGTCAAACAAATTAATAAACTCATGAAACATAGGATCCTGTACAAATAATCAGTTCAGAAATCTAAATACTCTTAACCTTTGTGTTACCATTCTTTAATTTAAACATTCCTTTAAATACATACTGTCTGTAAAAACATTCTTTTCAAACTCAAAAATAATGTCTTTTAAGCATTTGTAATTAGTTCCTTCATTCAAAGATGGTCCTCAACTCCCAGTATCATTCACATTGAAAACAAATTCTTTGTTTAACCAGTTATTAAAATTAAAAGTGCTAATCAAATTGTTTTCTATTTTTTGTGACTCATGTATGTCAACAATACATTGAAAATCCAAAGCGCCACCTCAAAAATAGCCCAGGCATTCTTTCCTGTTGAAATTTAGCATATTAGATGTTTCCCACTGTTATTCTTGGCCATCTCTGCAGGTACTGAAGCCATCCCATTGTCGTTGATCCGTACGCTCCTGAAGAGTTTGTTTTCTAATTCCATTATTTGTTCCATGCTCAGTGGTTACTTTGATCACTTTGTATGATCAATTCCAGCAGTCTAGTCCGATCCCCCTTTCATTCTGTCAACCTGTGCTAAGATGGATGAAAGATTTGTGCTACTGAAAAGCTCCTGTGATATCTCATCTCGTCTTGCCATCGGGGTTTTCTTCTGTGCAGGCTGTGGGTTATCAGGTTCAGGCCTCTGATTCTGAGGGGTCTTCTTTGGATAATGACTCTTTACGGTACTCCACCCAGAGTCCATCCCCTCTGGAATATGCTTCTCCAGAGGAAGAGTCAAATGGGGGGGATTCCCCCATAGAAGAGCTTTCCTTTGGGGAAACTGTAAACAAGATGAGGGAATTCTTTAAGTGGGAATCTTCCCAAATTTCAGAAGAGCAAACAAGTTGATATGATCTTCTTCACTTGGAAGGCCCTACTCCTTCAGCAGTCTCTTCAGTACTGCCAGTTTTCTTAGATGCATTTGCATCTGTCTTAAGACCCCAGACTCCCAAGCTCCTGCCCCCAAAAGGCCCGACTATTTTTATAAGGTCCCTGATGATTTCACGTTTCTTTTTGAATGCCCTTCGACTGAGCCAGTTGTGGTGTCTATTACTTATGACAAATTTTCCCAGGCATCTCCTTCTGCAAAGTTACTTCCTTCTGAAGAGGAAAAATTTTGGAAAGGCTAGGGAAGAAGGTTTATACTTCTTCCACCTTGGCTAACAGAGCTATTAACTACCAGAGACTCTGTCTAGGTATGCCTTGGCTTTGCTTTCTCAAGCTTCCTGGGCTCTTTCCCAGTTTACCTGACTCAGAGGCTAAGTCACTGACTTTCTTTTTTGTCTGCTTCCTCCCAGGTAGCTAGGCATTCAGTCAAATGTAGTTGTGATGCAGTATAGGCATCTTTCATGCAAGCAGCTTCTGCTTCTGTTCTCAGGAGGCATTCCTGGCTATGTCTCCAGGCACTGCCTGATGACCTTAAGGACAAGTTGCTTGATGCCCCTTTAGACATTTTGGCCCTCTTTGACAAAGCAGCTACATAACTCTTTAAATCTCTGAAAGAAAAAAGATAGAGCTCCAGGATTTGAAACATTTACTTGTTTCCCCAATCCCTATATTCCATAGGAATTTCCCTGCCAAGACTATTTTTGTCAGGAAAACTGCTTGTTCCTCCTCTTCTACTCCTCCTGCTACTAGGCCATGTAAGTCTTCCAGAAGAACCCCCCCCCACAGTGTAAGGCTTTTGCTTCTGCTCCTTCTCCTCAGCAGCCTTTTCACCCCAGGCAAACTTCTCTGTGATGTTCAGCTCCCTCTTCCAAGTCATAGTCCTTTGTCTTTCTCTTTCCCTCTCAGCTTGGAGGGACATCACTGTGGATACCTGGGTGATTTCATTTATCCAAAAAGGATACTTTATGACTTGGCAGACTCTTCCCCCCATTAGGGGATACCTTAGCCCCCCCCCCAGTCAGTTGCATCTGTTTCCTCTGCTGCTTGCTCAACTTTCCAATGAAGGCACCATTCAGGTTGTTCCACCAGACCAGCAGGGAAAGGGGGGTTATTCCAGAATGTTTCTTGTCCCAAGAAATGATGGTCCTTGGAGGCCTATTCTAGTCCTTTCTCTGTTGAACACCTTCCTGGTGGTGCCTTCTTTCAGGATGCTATCTCTGCAATCTCTTCTTCCCTTGGTTCTTCCTTTAGCTTTCTTAGCCTCTCTGGATCTAAAGGATGCTTATCTACATATCCCTATTCACCCACAATTCAGGAAGAGTTTGCATTTCTCAGTGGGTTCTTTGCACTTTCACTTTTCTGCCTTGCCTTTTGGTCTTTCCACTGCTCCAAGAGTATTTGCAAAGTGCTTAGCCCCAGCTGTAGCCTTTCTGAGGCTGAGAGGGCTGCAAGTTTTACCCCTATTTGGACAATCTGCTCTTTCTTGCCAGCAGTCCAGACATGTTACTCCCAACACTTGGACCTAGGTATTCCCTTTCTGCAGGGCCGAGGATTCTCACTAAATTTCAAAAAAATCAAGTCTAATCCCAAGTCAGGATCTCATGTGCCTGGGGTGCAGGTTCCGGACAGACTTGATGATAGTTTTTCTTCCTTTAGAAAGAGCAAATTATCTCATAGTATACATGGAATCTCTTCTGCCTCTTTCTTCCATCATGGCTAGGGAGGTCCTGCAACTGCCGCTTTTCACAGATGCTTCTGACTTAGTATTGGGAACAAACTTTGCCTCCAGGAAGGTGCAGTACCCTCTCAAAAGAGTGAGCAAATCAACATCAGAGAGATGAGGGCTCTGATTTTAGCCTTGCAGACATTTCATCCTCTATTTTTGCCAGGACCCCTCAGGATTCTTACAGACAATACTACTGTCCTTTGGTACATAAACAAGCAGAGGGGCATAGAATCTTACCTTCTTTGTCGCCTAGCCATCAAAGCATGGGAACTGGATATTCAGTAGAAAGTGACACTGCATACTGTGTACCTCCCCTCTGCTCAGAATTTTGTGGCAGATGCATTAAGCAGATCCATGACACAATCCCATGAGTGAGTGATTCACAGGGATGTGTTCCTGGATTTAATTCACCAGTGGTGATCTCCAGAATTGGACTGCTTTGCTTCCCCATTGAACAAACAACTTCCTCTTTTTTGTGCCATGGTCCCTCACCCTCAGGCTTGAAAGGTGGATGCTCTATCCTTTTCATGGAAGGGGGTGTTTCTTTATGCATTCCCTCCCCTTCCCTCTAATTCAGAAAGTCCTTTTGAAAATTCTACAGGAAAAAAAAAAATCTTGCTAGTAACCCCCTTTTGGCCAAGACAGCACTGTTTCCCTCTTTTTCAGCACTTAGCCAGGGGCCATCACTACAAGTTACCTCACTAGGTGGACCTACTCACTCAGGACAAGGGGTCCTTGATCCACCCACATCTGTCGACTCTGCAAATGACCTTGTGGGGCAATCAACTTTTGATCCCTTTCAGGCATCGGTTATCTAAGGACATGCTTAGGGTTTTGCAGGAGGCCAGGAAACCCAATACTAGAAAGTCTTATATTTCCAAGTGGAGAAGATTTTCTGTCTGGTTTCAAAAAACAAGTGATGATCCTTTCTTTGCAGATATTTCTTCAGTGCTTTCTTACCTGTGTGAGTTGCTTAACAGTGGTTTTTCCTATTCCTCAGTCAAAGTTCACTGTTCTGCCTTGTCTGGTTGCTTGCCTTGCCATTGACTCCCCCTTAGCTTCCGAGATAGATGTTAAACTTTTCCTTAAAGGCATCTTACACATGAGACCTCCTAGGAAACCAGTTCCTCCTCCTTGGAATCTTAAGTATGTGTTAGGGAAGCTTACTCAGGCCCCTTTTGAGCCAGCCACCTCCACTTCTCTAAAGTTATGTACATGGAAGACAGTCCTCCTAGTAGCCATAACCTCTGCTTGGAGAGTGTCTGAAATTCAGGCATTGATGGCTTTGCCTCCCTTTTTGTTTTTTCACAAGGCCAGAGTATCGTTGAGAGCTAATCTATCCTTTTTACCTAAAGTGGTAAATAAGCTATTGATCAGTCCATCCAGTTGTTTAATTCCTTCCTTTCACATCAATCCCCTAGTGAGAGGATTATGCATTCCTTGGACGTACATAGACAACTCAGATTTTATCTTGACAAAACAAGGTCTATTAGGAAGTCTGATCAACAATGTGTGTCCTTTCATCCCAGAGCTATGGATTTACCTGTTTCTAAACAGTCTGTCTCTTCATGGATCTCTAAGTCTATTGTCTTTTGTTATGATTTTCATGGGTAATTCTTATCTTCAGCTAAGGCCCATTCCACAGTTGTCTCCTCAGGGGCTTTCTTCAAAGGCATGGATGCTCAGTCCATTTCGGAAGCTGCCATCTGGTCATCTGTTCATACATTTACAAAGCATTATATGTCAGACACCATCTCCAGCTCCAGGGCAGGATTACCCAGGGCAATTATGCATGTATTTTTGGAAAATGCTTCTTCTTAGTCTTCTCCATTCCATCCTCCTCCCTGAGTTCCCTCCTTATGTAAAGAATACTGCAACACTGAATAGAAGGACATAGAGTAGTTGTGTAGTCTTACCATAACCATAGATGTCCTTCTCTTCGGTGTTGCAGTATTCTCTCCCACCTGCCTTGCCTCTACAGTTTGTTCTTTCCTAGGATAACTATCCTTTAGGCTCCCTTTGGATTTCCTTTGCATTTCCTTTCCTAATGGGGTTTACTTCATTCATAGATTAGCTTATGGTTGAAAGGCATATGTCTTAACCACTGTACCACTCAGTCTTATTCTGAAGATTGTACATGCAGACATCCATTTTATGGCTGACGTTATTTGTGCCTTCCTGCAACATCCCATGTACAGGTAGTGGCTTTAAGCTTTTGTATACAGGCCAGATGTAAGGTCATTGGGTGGAATACAACCCATATATAAAGAATACTGCAACACAGAAGAGAAGGACATCTCTGGTTATGGTAGACTTTACACAACTATTCTTTATTTAAAATTATCTGTAGAACATATAAGAGAAGGTTTTAAATCAATGATTTTTAGAAAATCAACATTCAGCAACTTCTACCTGCACTTCTGTAGCTTTTATTCTTTTTCCTTCAAAATGAATTTAATAAAGGACCAAAGAATAAGAGTGGCAAGAATGACTTTAACAAAGGAAAATTTAGATGATGAAATGGGTACATTAGAGTTTATGCTTGTGGTAAAATTATTATTAAGGAAGTGAAAGAATCCTGAAGAACAAAAGTTAAGCCCCTTTTAGGGTTAGATTCCATGGGGATAGAAAAATTTTCTTCTGGAGATGCATGTAGTAAGGGTGACTTTGAAAGGGCATGTATTGTGACATTCAACAGATTTTTAAAGGATATACAAAATATACTGCATGTGAATTGAAAGTTTATTAAGGAAAATGAGGAGGTATATAGCATTGTGGGTGAATAACCCATTTTCATTAACAAGACTTTACCATATTTTAAGCAGTTATTACAAAAACCAAAGAAGAATGATTGGAGGGGACAAAAGATTGAGCCACATTAAAATGTGGATATTGTAAACAGTGTCCATACATTATGGAAGAGGATTCTGATGTGTTAATGAATGATTTACATTCAAGGGTACTTTTTAAGGGTGGTAATTGTACCTCCTCTGGATTGATATGTTTAGCAAAATGTCTAGGATGTGATAGTTTCTATGTTGGGAAGACAGAGATGAACTTTATGAAGATAATTTATTAACATAAGTATGATATATTAAAAATAATTTGAATAATGTCCTTGCTAAGTATGCTGCGGTTTGTATCAGTTACAGTAGATTTGAGTCTGGAATTCTAGAAATTCTGGATAAGAATCCCAGGGAAGGGGAATGAGAGAATTTCCTTGAATATAAAGAGTTATTATTTAGGCAGCTCAGAAGGAATGCTGCAATACCACCCAGCTTGAATAAAACATTTCCATGCAATCTGTGCTTAAAATTGAGTACCTAAATTATAATTTAGGATATAAAATTACATTTTATTTACATGTTAGGCTCTAAGGTTGATGCACTAATATTGTTTTTAAATATATTTTTAATGTGGCAACATAAAAACATATATATTCACTTAGGAAGTTAGCACACATATATATTTGTTGTATTTTTATACAGTTTTAATGATGGATTCTTTAATTTTTAACTACAGTGATTTAGAGGTTAAAAAAGTAAGTGATGTAACAACAGATGTCATTCTGTTGATGTCCCCAGTAAAGGATGAAAGTGCTAAATGTTTGATGCTTTCTTTATAGTTTTATCATTTTTTGTACTTCATATGTTGTGTGGCGATTAAATATTATATTTTTAAATCTGGTGGTTAGCTTGCTTTTAACACTCTTTCTTTTAAGTTTTTAGTTAGTTTTGAGTGCTATACCAGCTGTTTTTGGTATACATTTGGAGAATCATAACAAGGACAATCATTCAGAGGCCTCGGTCTTGCAAGACTGTAAACTCATCTTCCGCTATCGAGGGCTCAGATACTAACCAGTTTTCAGTCTTAGCTGAGGACCTTTGAATAAGGGGAGGTTTGTCCTCGTCTCCCATTCTGGTGGTTGTATTCTAAGATTGTGGAACTGCCCTGTCTTCATGTTGTTAGGTGAATCACATGGGTGACCACCCTGTCCCAAGAAGTAATTCCTTTGAGTTACCTAGTCACTGATCAGGAGTACTTGAAACCAGTGACTCTTTTACTAGGATCAGCTCCTCGGGCTCCGTTTGTCAATCAGGTGTGTATTGAGGAAGTTCAATTTGAGCATCTCACATCAGAGTTTTCATGTCTCAGGGCCTGGACACCTAGCAGATATTTTATGTGTTGGAAGCTTAGTTGTGAGTTCTGGAATGAGCCATTAGAGAGTTTGGTGTGAACCCTTCACGTGACCAGTGCATGCTTCTTCCCAGCTCATGCTGTCCTTTGACAGAATTCCTTCCAGCACTAGTTTATGATCCCCATTGTGCCCAGTGCTGGACCATCAAATGCTTGCCTCTGCCTGAACTTATTCCTGTGTGTATCAGAATCCATGGTACTCTGTCTCATTCCATGTCCATTAAGAATTCTGATGCTTTCAAGACTACTCTCTGTGAGATGGACAATATTAGTCCCCCTGGCCATTTAATTTACAGATGAAATGTTTCAAGGAAAGTTCTCTGTGTTATAAGGGACAGCTTAGACTGACCCTAGGTCCCAATCTGCTCTTCCACCCCATAGAAGCACTCAGCAGATGGACAGCACAGTTTCTTTGGTTGAAACTTTAGGGGGCTTAATTTATCTCATCTTGTGAGGCTATCATTAAGAATGTCATCACAGCAGCCTCATAACACCCTGACTCAGCCCTTCAGCCCTTCTCCAAAAAATATGTATGTAAAGCAAATACCCTTTACAAGCTTTTGCCTGAGTGAGCAGATGAAGACATTAAGCATCCAGTTGTACAGATTCCTTAGTGATCTCCTTTGACTCTAGGCAAGGGGATGAACTTTAGGCAGGTGTGGTGATAGTTTTCTCTGCCACAGTGGAGGATAGCACCCACAACAATCCATGTTATTTATTTAAATTGTTAACCGGGTAGAGCTCTGATCCCAAATGGACCTATTTCAGGCTCAGCCCAGGTGTACAACACCAAAGGATAAATGGATGGTTCAAATCATGAATTATACAATGACCCCGCATCAATATTCCAAAACGTGCACCCTGATTTGGTCAGCATGTCCGTTGTAAATCAGACTTGCACCATTAGTATGGTCTTTTTTTTTTTTTTTTTTTTTAGACAGCAGTGGAGAACGGAAGAGTGCCGTTGCTGTAATCTCACTATGTTAAACAGGTTTAACCTAGCGAGATAGCTTAAAAAAAAGCAACAGAGATCTTCCTTTCTCCGTTGCTTTTTTTTAAAGCTGTCTCGCTGTGTTAAATGGGTTTAACATAGCGAGACAGCTTTAAAAAAAGCAACAGAGAAAGGAAGATCTCCATTGCTTTTTTTAAAGCTATATCACTATGTTAAACTCTTAACATAGCGAGACACTTTTAAAAAGCAACGAAGATCTTCCTTTCTCCGTTGCTTCCACACACAGCTCTGATGTACTGCGTAAGCATACTTATGTGCAGTACATCAGAACTGCCGCAGAATACCGGACAGCTGCGGAAGGGCAGCACAGAGGCATTATACAATGCCATTATTTAAGAAAAGTATTTTTTTTTCTTAAATAATGTCATTGTATAATAGCAATAACCCACTTCTGGGTGTGGGTAATGCTGGATTTAGCTATGGTTGTCATTGTTTGGCCACTCGGGCTTCACCCTCGTGACCAAACCACACCAACCGTGGGTAAATCCAGCATTACCCACACCCAGGAGTGGGTTATCGCTTAAATAGTCCATAAATGCAATGTAACTTATGACTGTAAAACAAGCAAGTTTAGATACAGTGAAAACAAATTGCTTATGAAACTTCAGTAAGGAATGCAAAGATGAGTGGGATAGGAGGGAGGAAGAGGAAAAACAGATGATGAGGCATGAGAGCTTAGGTTAGGAAGTAGAAGGAGCACACACACATATGTGGTGTAGTTGAAATTTAGTAGTAGTTAGGTTTAAGACAGAGAAGAATTTCATAGGTAGGTTATAGATGAGAAGTAACAGCAGTGAAATAAATGTAATTTGTTAAATTTGAGTAATAGATTAAGGAAGGAGTGGTGGGTTGGAGGAGGATAGAGAGAGACTGGTGGAAAGAGAGAATTGAATATAATATTTCTGTGATATAGTTAAGAAGTAACCCACAGCTGAGTGTGGGTATATCAGGATACACTCATGGTTGGTGTGGTTTGATCACAAGGGCAAAGTCCAAGTGATTAAACAATGCCAACCGTTAGTAAAGCCTTGATATACCCACACCCACACGTGGGTTATTGCTTTTCTACAGTGACATTATTTAAAAAGGAAATTTCTGACTTTGCTTAAATAATGTCTTTGTATAACAGCATTAATAGTGTTCTACTGTCTTCTTCCTTGTTTATTGATGTACTGATCATGCGTATGGGTCTTGTATCCCCATAGATAAACAGTACATCAGTGCATTGTGAGAAGCAACAGAGAAAAGAGAATCTCCATTGTTGTTTTTTTCCTTAAGAGATTTTACTAGAGACTGCAGAAACAGAAAGAAAATTAGGTACGTTTCTGTTTGTTTATTTTTGAGAATGTACTTGATTTTCTTCTTTTTCTGCTCTGTTACTTAGCATATTCTAGTAGAAAGTCTGGCCACTCAAGGGTACTTCAGCAGTCGAACTTTATTGATATATGCACACTTTACAATGGACACCCTGGTTGGGTCCAGTCATTGTGCTTGTTTTCGAATGCAAGTGAGCCATCATTATATAATTGTTTTAGAAAGTTGAAGCAGTAACAGATGTGTTTTTTTTCTGTAGGTGCTGTTTCAGCATTTTTTTGAACAGTGGAGCTGTAGACAAGTCTGTTGTTGCATGTGTGTGTTGGGGGAGTGCCAGAGTTTTGGGTGAGTGACTGAGAAGTTATGATTGTTTCAGTTTTTTGTTTGCTTGTTCATATCACCACTCCCCATTCCAGGCTATTTTTTGTGACTAGGTGCGGAATGAACTCAGCAACCTCACTAAGTCTGTTGCTTTTACCATTTGTGCTTTCCTTAGCACCCAGGGTGTCTAGTAGGGTTTGCCCGTGAATAATGGAGCATTGCTGGAAAACAGTCTCTCAGTGTGCCCTCCTGTGAGTACTGGTTTGTATGTAGTCGTATGGTTACCATACACTGAAAGAAGTTCTTACTGATTCTAGGTCAGACAGAGCCCTTAATTGTAGCATGTTCGAATATTAACTGTTTCTGATCTTTCCTGTGCTTGGAGATGGTTCAGCGGCTCATATCCCCCCAACATCCTGTATGTTGATGTAGTGCAAGTCCAGGCTTGGGCCCAGCTGCACCTTCTTAGCTTGATGGAGGCCACAATTTTCATGGAGGTATTTACATACTTGAGGATGTGCATGTTTGAAATGAACTATGCTTTCCTCAGTGGTGTATGAGCCACTGTGCAGTCACAGGCCTGTGTTGCTGGACCCTTGTTGTCATGTAGTTGCAGACAGTCTGCACTATTCCTGTTGAGTTTTTGCTTTCTGCAGCCAAACGCATCACATATCTTTTACAATGGGCAGTCTGCTTGCAGGATATGGCACTCACATAGGTTCCTATGTGCTCCAAGGGGCATTGTGTCTTCTGGATGGATGAAGCAACATAATTTGGAGCTCAGACTAGTAGTAATGGCCATGAAGATCTTTTGAAAAACAGTTGCTTTTGGGGCCTCTCTTCAATTGACTTTGAAAATGGTCCATCATGCAGTATCTAAGCAAACAAGGTGAGACAAGGTATTACTCTCTATGCGGGTTAATAATGCTTATTTGGCACTGGGCTATGCAGAGAGCAGCATTCCTCTCTCATTCACTCCTTGGGGATAAACAAAGCTAGTCCATGCTGTGAGACAGTTTTCCAGGTCTTTTCTGGAGCCTGAATTCCAAGGTCAGAGTCCTTTGTAAATATAATCGACATTCCTGAGATCAGTCTTTTTTGTCACTTACGAGAACGCACAAAGCGGGAAAGCAGCAGTAACAATAAATGCCGTCTTTTTCCACACAGCTTGGGAGGCTCATGGAGAATTCCTGCCATTTCCACTCATTCCCATCTCTATATGATTTTCATGGTGATATTTACATGCTTGAGGATGAGAGTGTTTTACTAGACTATGATTTGTCAGCAGTTAATGAACCACAGTGTACCCACAGGCTTGTTGTTTGCTGCACCTTGTTACCATGTCATACAGTGATGGACAGTCAGCATCAGCGGTAATGGGTTTTTGCTTTTTACAGCCAGAATTATTGCAGTTCTTTGACAATATACTCTACTTACAGGATATGGAGCGCACCTAGGTTTCCATGTGTTGCAGGGGTGCTGTCACCAGTGGAGAGGTGGATCCACATAAGTGGGGAGTTCAGAGTTGTCCTTCTTGGAGAGCTTTGAAAACCAGCTGCTTCTGGAGCCTCTCTTTATTTGGCTTAAAAAGCAGTCCATCTTGCTGTGTCTAACAAAGGATGGTGCCATATAATCCTCTATGTGCAGAGGGGTAATGCTCATTTGGCATTGTGCCATAGAGCGAAGCAGCATGTTCTAACTTACAAACTGCTTGTTTTTTTATCTTGCTTTATGAAGGTAGAGCTTTAATTGTTGAATATCTGACAGGCATCCTGCTAACTGTTTTGCAGAGGTCATTCATGTTCTGATTACATTTGTAAGCATTCCTGTGGCATGCTACTGTACTTAAAAGACTTACAGGCTGGACTTTTTAATTGCTTTTATAGAAGGCTAAGTGAACATAGTTCATGTTACTGTTAGTTCATACTGAATAACATAGCTCTAGAATTATTGTCCTAAAGTAGCCATACTTTGCTTTGTGCATTATATCCTGTGTGTATTCACTGAAGTGTACAGCTGTTATCACTGGGCTTAGAGGCTATATGTTACTGCTGTTAGTCTGTGGTTTTACAGAGCTGATACTGTATGCACTATAATCAATTTTAATTATAATGTATGCAGTATAATTAATTTTACTCTCAAGCTCTATTCCTTGCATGCTTTCCACTTCAAATTCTTGTAACCTTTGCACTAATTCTGCCTTATTTGCCTTTATTTTTCAGTTTGCACAGGCTTCTTTCCTGAGTGACCCCCCCACCACCTGGGATTAACTGCATAAAGCAATTTTTACCTTCTCCACTGAAGCTGGCTATCTTAACTGAGTAAAACCTCTGGGAAGGAAGAACCTGACTCCCTCCAGCTTTTCAATTGTAATAGGTGAACTACAATTTAGTTTTTGTAAACTGTTGAGGCTTGAGGTGTATGCACAACAACAGTGAACGGATCTAGCCAATTGCCACTAGATTGGGCTATACTACTTTGAATCAGCCTTACACTCGCACAGTGTTCCAGTTCCAAGCATTTACTTTTTAATTTGGTAAAGTAATTTCGCTCCCTCTGTATTGACTACATTTGCTAGTTTACCCCTAAGATCCAATTAAAATTAGCCTGAAAATTGGTGTAAAATTAAAAAAGAATAAAACAAATTAAAGTACAGCCAAAAACATTGCTTACATACAGTCATTCCAAAGTAAAAGAAAACCAGCACCCTGGAGAATCTGAATATAATAATTTATTATAAACTGTAATCTAGACCGGTTTCAGCACAAGGCTTTCCTCAGTAGTACATAGTAAAATAATTGGGTCATAGTCTTGTATAGCTTCAACCAATTAGATTCATGACATCATTTCCTGTAGTTATAAAAGCAGAAAGAAATTATGATAAATAATCAACATAAATCACATATTAAGTGTGAAAACTGATATACATCTGTTCAAAGAAAAAATATCAAATTAGTTTTTTGATATAGCATAATAATGCAAAATCAGATAGTATCATAAGAAATGCAAATAAAAATGCAAATAAAATAAGCATGATGAAAAATAAGCTGAAAAGGAATGGTGGATAAAACGTTATACATACAATAAAGTAACAATGACAATTATATAAAAATAGTTGAACTGACTAGTTATTGCTAGAAAGTCATAATTTGTCATTTAATCCTGGGGAAAAAAGTCCCCCAAGTTTTATTATCCACCTCCTTTCTTTTTTGTTAAGAATATCATGCCACCCTACCTTGAAGGTTCTGTTGCCAATTATGCGATTAATAATGGTAAATGAAAATTTGGCAGTGGAATGTTTGGTTGTGTGTCTATATAGCGCATTGGTTATTCTCTGGTTCCTGATATCCCCTAAGTGTTCAGAAATTCTGGTACGAAACTGTCTGGAAGTTTGGCCAATGTAAAAAGCCTGACAGGTGCATGTGGCTAGGTAGACTATCCAATCTGAACTGCAATTGCCAAAGAATTCAATGTTGAATATTTGTCCTGTGTTTTTACTAGTGAAACTAGTGGTCTTGAAAATGTAGCTGCAAAAGCTGCAGTGACCACAAGGGTAAATACCAATTAGTTTATCCCCTGTGAGTGTCATTTGTATAAGGTTGTCATTCCTTGGGTTTGTTCTTTTATAGTGAGAGAAATGAGAGCACAGTGATTTGCCCTTTCTATATGAGAAATAGCAACGTTCCCCTAGGTAATTCTCCAAAAGGGGGTGCGAGTTGAGTGTGTTCCAATGATTGTTGATGATATTGATCAAATTCCTGCTGTTACGTCCATAGGTTGTGACAAATCTGCATAAGTTGGAACCATCGTCTCTTTTTCTTCTGCTATATTTTAAAAGAGAATCTCTGGATTTGGTATTGCTGGATTGTATGGCTGAGTGGATGATATGAGGTGAATATCCCCTGGACAAAAATCTGTGGGTTAAATCAGTTTGATGTTTGGTAAGGTCGTCCTCTGAGGAGCATATTCTTTTTATCCTCAGAAACTGTGATTCTGGAATATTTTTGGCGATATGTTTGGGATGAAAGCTCTCCGCATGCAAAAGAGTATTGAATTGTGGGAATTTTCTATAGACAGATGTTTGAAGTGTATTGTCTGTTTGTCTTGTCAAATGAACATCCAAAAAATTAATTTCATTCAAGTGATGTTCTTCCACGAATTCAATGCCCCAAATGTTCCCGTTCAAATATTCCATAAATTCCTGGAGGTATTCATTGCCTCCCTTCCAAACCAACCAACAGTCGTCCAGGTACCTTCTCCATATGTCGATTTCTGGTAAGTATATGTTGTGCATAGGATTGTATATAATCATTTCTTCTATATAGCCCATAAAAAGGTCCGCATAAATGGGTGCAAAAGATGCACCCATAGCTGTCCCTTGTAGTTGCCAATAACAATCCTGTTGGAAATAAAACACATTTTTAGTCAAAATGTGTTCAGCCATACATAATATAAGCGTATTCATTCCTGGTGGATATAAATTTGATTTATTAAGCCAGAATTCCAATGCCATTAAACCAGCCCAGTGAGGAATACTAGTATATAAGGATGATACATCCAGGGTACACATAAGCCAGTCTGGATCTAGCTGTGATTCTGTGACTATCTGCAGGAATTCAGTAGTGTCCTGTATTCTTGCACAAATCTGTGTGAGTAATGGTTTTAGTTTCTCAGTAAGAAAGGCTGATAGAGGTTCCGTTAGTGAACCAATGCCAGATACAATCGGTCTACCGGGCGGTTGTTGTTGTTGTGAATTTTTGGTAATAGGTATAGATATTGTTTTGCAGGCTCTTTGACTGTCAGATGTGTTTTGGTTTTCTCCGAGATGATACCAGTCTCAACTGCCTGTTCCAAAAATTGATTTATTTCCATTTGAAAACAAGGTGTAGGGTCAATGTCCATCTTCATGTAATGATGATGATTCAATAGCTGTCTGTGACCTTCACTTTGATAGTAATCATTGTCCATAACAACAACCGCACCCCCTTTGTCTGCAGGAATGATGACAATATCTGTATTGTTTTTGAGTTGTGTGAGAGCTATTTGTTCCTGTTGTGAAAGATTATTTCTCATGATTTCTGTAGAACTAAAGTGAAAATGTATATCCTTGATGACTGCTTGCTGAAAAACAGCGACATGTTTGTCCATAGGAGGCGTAAAGGAAGATTTGTGAAATCTAAAATCAGATGATCTTTGAGTGTCATTACTTGTATCCTGTTGTTGGAAAAATATTTTAAAGTTAATCTTTCTACAGAACTGTAAAGTGTCAGATACCAAAGAGCTTTCATCAATAAAGAAACCAGGAATAAAACCAAGGCCTTTATTCAGTAAAGCATGTTGTTCATCAGATAAAACATATTTTGAAATGTTGAGTACATTGGTATGTTGTTCATTTACTTCACTACTGACATGAAGAGTTCTTCTAAGCTTGTGACCCCTGTGTTTCCTGCCTGCTCTGTGTTTCTTAACCCTAAAGGGGTTTCAGCTGTTCTACCCCTTTTGGCATTTGGAGAATCCCCCACAATGGGTATATCTGTGTCTGTGGTGGAAGATTCATCACCAGATGTAATATAACTTGTACCTGTCTTTTTAAGAATAGACCAAGGTCTTTTGTTGCATATGAAAGACACATTCTTGGTGCCCTGAGCAAACCTGACACCCTTCTGTGATTCAAATTGTCTGCCCTTTTGATAATCTTCCTTATCCCGGGCAAATTTGTGCAATTTCTTGCTTTTGAGGTTATTTTCCAAAATGGAAACTTCCTTGGCTAGCTTGCTCAAACAATCTCTAAATTTTGTGTTTTCCTCAAATTGTTTAAGATTGAGGCAAGTTTTCTCAACTTCTACTATGTTTGCTTGTACAGTTCTCTCATAAAATGATGATAGTATGTTAACCCTGGCCATAGCAGCTTCTTGTTGAGCTGTTTGCCATTCTTTTAGCAAAACATCATCTGGTATAGCAACCAATGGTTGTATTTTACATCTCAATCCTCTGGGGGATATGTTTTGCACTTGATAAGCTTTAAACAATTTATGATGCCAGATATTTGTTCTTAGTACTTTAATTTGTTTACCAAGCTTATAGAAAGAGTTTTTGCAACTGTCAACTGGATCTATTTTATCCAAATCTGGTATGTCACTTGAATTAGTGCCAATACCAAAGATTTTTAAATCATCCTTGTCGGAGCATAGGCCTGATAGTAGTGTCTGGAGATCCATGACAATAAGTTGCTGGAGCTTATAAGCAATACAATTCGAGTAATGAACAGAACAACGATTGTGAGAGCAAGTTAGAAAGGAAGTGATGTCAAAAAAGTTTCAAAAACCAGAATCACAGGAGAGTGCAGATTTGAAGTGCACCTTTACAAAGGAATGTGTAAAGTAGTTTATTTGACAGGTTGGTAAATTTCAATATATAGCCTGAAGATACTGTATTTGGGTTATATAAAAATTTTGACCAAAACCCAAAATATAATATTTATTCTGACCATACCCAAGAATGTATTGAGAATAAAGAAAAAAGAATGTGCTGTTATTACTGTGTCACAAATCCTGATATCTATCACTAGCTAACAATTGGCATAACCAATCCGCACTATTTCCACTTTAATATATAATAAACACCGTGAATTCACTTAGTTAAGTTTGTGAGACATAAGGTCAGTTGTTCAGTATTGGGCATATAAAAAAATTCTTGTCCTTGAGTATTTTCAAATTCTGCAAAAAGTGCAAAATATTATGACTTGTTGTGATATCATGTTTAAATCTACCCTCATGATGACCATATGATTGTTAAAACATCAATATGTATAGTTAGAATGTCTGACACAGACAAAATAACCTGGTAGTATAAAAATATGAATTTGTAGTGGCTTGACAGGAGCTACTCTAATAGATGTCCAAAATAAGTTGTATGAATAACTCACTTATTAACATGGTATATTCAACACTATGATAATACAATCCAGTATAAGTAAGAAAACATCATAATATTTTAAAGATATAAGTCTTTTTTCAAGAACATCATAATTGGTCTAAATAAGCCTGACAACTAGCCCAAAGTGGTATATTCAATGGCTATGTATATATATCAAAAAAGCATTTATATTTAAAAAATTTTGAGTTTCAAAATACAAAGCCCAACATACAGGATACAATGATGTCAACCATGCAAAGTATTGTAATCTGCATAAAGATATATTGTTTATAATATTCATAAGTCTGACCCCAACAAAAATGTTGGATAAGTTGTAATAAAGTCAGTCCAATAAAGTGGTAGTTCACCGCGTTCTGTATTGGGCCAATAGTCAAGTTAGTCGCACCATCAAATAGTATCTTGCTTTAGTCCAGATCAGAGAAATCTTTAAGAAAAGCAAGGTTGTTTATACAAAAAATCATAATTGAAAAACATTTAGTGTGTACCATAAAACATACTGGTATTGTAATCTTCCGTAATCCTAACAAAAGACAATGTCACTGTTTGAATTATTTATACTGAACCAAAAGAGTGAGTTCCAAAATAAATGCAACATACAGTCCTTTTCCAAAAGTAATTCCAGGCCAAAATGCGGCTATGATGTAATTATGTGCATTCGAAAACACGTAGTATGAAAAACACTGAGAGGCACCAAAATTGTGGTCCGCTCTTCAATATTTTGCGAAAAAAGAGATGAAAAAAGTATATATATATATATATGGCACAGTACCTATATTGATAGTACGCTCCCCTGATATTATGTCCAAAAAAACATATGGTCTGTGTACCACAAATAGATACACCAATATTGCAATCTTCCGTAATCTTAACAGGAGACAGGTAGCCAAAGAATGTCACTGTTTGGGTTGTTTACATTCATTGAAAAAAGTAAGCTCCGATAGGAGAATAACATGTAATCTTTGTCCAAAAAATATTCCAGGCCAAAAATACGGCTGCGATGTAATTTAATGTACTCAAAAACACATAGTATAGAAAAACACTAGTGACTACGTCAATATAATTGTCCGTTCTTCATTATTTTGTAAAAAAAGAATTTGTAACACAGTACCTGTATCGATTGTAGCCAACCCTGATAGGAATACTTCAAAAAAATTTGGAACCACGGTTTCTCGCTATCCCAAAAGAGGAACATGTGTAGTTACCAACCTCCAATTGGTGGCCCCAATAACCATCTGTAATTGAAATACGGATGAACTATATTCCATAAATGACCCGCAGAAAAGCAACGACCAAAAATAAGCTTGATGGGAGTAAATCCTCTCGAGTTATGTAGTGCTCGTCAGTGGAAAACCAATTGTGAACTGTGTCCCTCCGTGTATAACAAGGCAGCACGAAAAGCGAAAAGAACCAAAAAGTTATTTTTCATCAAATGCGAAAAACGTCGATGGATATCTTCAAAATGAACACTAAATAAACCACAAAATCCCATCTGTGTCAGGCAAGAATCCTCGACCATGGACACAGAAGATGGCGACCCATGTAGGAGATTCTCCGAACGCCAACAGCCAGCAGAGCAGAAAGTGCAGTATGAGGAGATAGCTAGCAAGTTAGGCTGGTGCCAGGCAAGCAAGTACGGTAGCTCCAAAGTAAAAGAAAGCCAGCACCCTGGAGAATCTGAATATAATAATTTATTATAAACTGTAATCTAGACCGGTTTCAGCACAAGGCTTTCCTCAGTAGTACATAGTAAAATAATTGGGTCATAGTCTTATATAGCTTCAACCAATTAGATTCATGACATCATTTCCTGTAGTTAAAAAAGAAAAGAAAAAAATGTGATAAATAATCAACATAAATCACATATTGAGTTTGAAAACTGATATACATCTGTTCAAAGAAAAATTGTCATTGTTACTTTATTGTATGTATAACTTTTTATCCACCATTCCTTTTCAGCTTATTTTTCATCATGCTTATTTTATTTGCATTTTATTTATTTTTTTTGATTATATATCTGATTTTGCATTATTATGCTATATCAAAAAACTAATTTGATATTTTTTCTTTGAACAGATGTATATCAGTTTTCACACTTAATATGTGATTTATGTTGATTATTTATCATAATTTCTTTCTGCTTTTTTAACTACAGGAAATGATGTCATGAATCTAATTGGTTGAAGCTATATAAGACTATGATCCAATTATTTTACTATGTACTACTGAGGAAAGCCTTGTGCTGCGCCTTGTCTAGATTACAGTTTATAATAAATTATTATATTCAGATTCTCCAGGGTGCTGGCTTTCTTTTACTTTGGAGCTACCGTACTTGCTTGCCTGGCACCAGCCTAACTTGCTAGCTATCTCCTCATATTACATACAGTCATACAAACCAAACCAAAAGCCTAAGGTAACTCTGAGTCAGTGTTAGCCCCGCTCCGCTCGCCCTTGCTGCGCTCCGCTTTCTTCCCTGCCCCCAAATGCCAACCACCCCCACTAGTGTAAATTTAAACCAGACTTTGCCACTCCACTGCTGCTAAGTACCAATCAGCACCTCACACATCCTTGAGCAACCCTGCCCCCTTAACCCATTTCCTTCTCTCTCATTCTTCCACACCCTGTTAGCACAGTCAGCCATCAAATTTGGCCTGCCCCCTATCAAAATGCAACCAAGCAAAAACACACTAATTACCCAAATGCCTGTACTGTTTCTATTTTACCATCTCACTGCCTACGAACAAACACTTGACCATGTATTAACTACCCAAATGGTCAAACAGACACCCATGACTTCACACATAACACCAAACACTTTACCTTCCCCAGCACACCGAATATACCACGCTCTATAAAATACCACCCCTGTACAGCCACAAAACAAAATCCTAAAGACAAAGACTATATAAAGCTTATAAACAAACTCCTAAAGCTCAGAATATCCTGTCACTATAACCTCATAACACATGGAGACATTCATCCCAACCCTGGCCCACCCACACCCAATAACATCTACTCCCCTATCACAACCCCCACAGTCAAGCTAGCCATGAATACACCTCTAGTTCCCTCCTAGCATTTCACCTAAATATTAGAAGTATTAACAATAAGATTCCCAACCTACACGCCCTCCTAGCAACCCACTCCCCAGACATTGTGTCTAAAGGAAACCTGGCTGAAACCCAGTACTACTGACAATGAGATACTACCTCCAAGATACAATATTCACCGGTTGGACCATGCTACAAGGAAAGGAGGTGGGATAGCAGTCCTTTACAAAAATACTCTAACCGTTAATAGAGACACCATTCAACCTCACCAATTCAGTAACGCGGAACTCTTCATAACCAAGCTACAGAGTAACCAAAACAAACACTTGACCATCGTCTGTGCATACATTCCACCAGGCAAGAACCTAAATACCCTAGAAGATTTTCCTTACTGGTTATCCACTACCTATCCCCAAGAAACCATAGTTCTTGGTGATTTTAACACCGACTGGCACCCCTGCTCCTCCGACCCCCCCCCCCTCACTCATATAAACTTATCTGGGTTTAAACAGACCATAACCTCTCCCACTAGGATAAACAAACCAACCAACAAGGAAAGTATCCTAGACTGGATCCTAGTTAATAACCAACCCCAACTGTACACTGCTGGTACTCTCCCTGATGACCTCAGCGACATTGTGTAACCTGTATCATAAAACATAAGGCAGGAAACCCTCACCAGCTCAAATATAAAACATTTAGAAACAGGAAAAACTTTGATGCTGCTATATTCCAAAATTAATTAAAAGCAGTTGACTGGCCAAAACTAAAAAAATCTAACATTCGAGGAGGCCATAGATCACTTTAACACTAAATTCCTAAGTATCCTAGATTTCCATGCTCCAGCACGTACAATAAAAACCAGATCAAATACAGCACCATGGCTCACAAAAGATACCAAAGCTAAAATCAAAATGAGAAACAGAGCCAGGGCCAGCTGGAGAACAACCAAACTTGACCATCTAAAATATCATCAACTCAGGAATGATAGAAAAAAATCTATTTTACTGGATAAAAAAAGCTTCTACCAAAATCTCCTACAAAAACACCACAACAACCCTCAAAAGTTCTGGGCAGGCTTAAATCAACTACTTTGTCCAGGTCACTCCACCACCCCAACCCCGGCTAAGTACACCCATAGTTCCCCAGAGACCATAGCTAGCGCCTTTAATAACTTTTTCACTGAAACAATCCAATCCCTCGCAAATCATCTAACCCACTCTAACTTAAACCACATGCCTAATCTACCTAATAATCACCTGAAATTTAGCTTCCAACCAATACCCACTAGGTTTATCAAAACACTACTAAAAAAAACCTAAAACCTACCACCCTTGCTGCTGACCTCCTCCCTGCAGAGTACCTACAAATAGCTGCAGATGCCATTGCATATCCCATAGCTATTCTTATCAACCGAACCTTATCTGAAAATGCTATCCCCTCCCTCTGGAAAATATCTCACGTCATCCCACTCCATAAAGGTGGTAGTTCTACAGACATATCCAACTATAGACCCATTGCCATTCTTTCCCCACTAGCCAAAATAATGGAGAAATGTGTACACAAGCAACTAATGCAATACCTTTCACAGAATAACTTACTATCCTACTCCCAGCATGGTTTCAGGCCATACCACAGCACCACCTCAGCCCTCCTTTCCTTTACTACTGCCATAAACCAAAACAGGAATGACAATAGGCTAACCTTTGCCCTCTTTCTTGACCTATCAAAAGCCTTTGACATGGTCAACCATGAACTTCTCATTCTTTCTCTAAAATCTATTTCCCTCAACAAGCCTGCTATCCAGTGGTTCCAGTCCTACCTGACTGGTAGACAGCAGGCAGTACTATGGCAGGGCAAACTCTCCAGCCAGTTACCTGTCACACTTGGTGTCCCTCAAGGGTGCATACTAGGTCCACTACTCTTCTCTATTTTTATCAACAACCTCCACACTGCTATCCCTAAAGCCACCTGCATTCAATACGCAGATGATTCCACTCTCATCCGTTCAGCCACCTCCCCATCCGACTTGCAAATCTTAACCCAAAATACATTTAACACGATCAAAAACTGGCTCACCAACCAATGCCTACTTATGAACCCCAATAAAACTAAACTTCTACTCTTTTCTCCTACTAGTAGATCCACCACACTTTCATTCTCTGTCACATCTAACAATGGTACCACTATTTCCCCACATAATCACACCAAATTGCTACAGGTCAACAAAACCATACAGACCATCAATAAGAAGCTTGGATCACTGTATAGAAACAAGACATTTTTAACCCCGCTGGCTAGGACTGCAATTGCCCAATCACACCTACTCTCTACTCTTTTATATGCCTCACCTGTACTCTCAAACTTCAACAAATCCGAACTAGGTAAGCTGTCCCATAGCTACAATCATATTGCCAGATTCGCCACTGGCTCCACCTATAGAACCCACCACTGCCAGAACCTTAAATAACTAGAGTGGCTAGAACTGCCAAGCTTAATTCAATTCAATCAACTCTTAATAGTGCACAAAATTTTGTACCACCCTGAGGATACCCCCTCACTTAAAAATATTATTAAGCCATATAGCAACCTAAGATCCCTACGGTCAGCCGATAAACTACTGGTCCAAACCCACAAAGCTAATAACTCTGCTGGTGAATCCCTGTTTGCCAACTTCATTGGCAAAACCTGGAATTTGTTGCCAAACTATAGAACCCTACAATCCTCCAAAACTCTCTCCAAAAAAAACCTCAAACAGTATCTCAAAGTGAATTGGCTATGCCCATGTACCAACCCTGATTAAGTTGTAAACTAAAAGCATATTCTGCAATTATCATAACTTGTAACTACATCACCAAGCTCTGCTTCCAGTCTGATGTTTCTTGCTTTTAATTGTCTGTCCATGAGAATTGTGAGTCCCTACTAGGGAACACTACTAACCCATTGTATATAATCACTTTGTTTTTCTAATTGTTTTGTCTGTGTGGAGCTTTTCTCCCCAGGCCTCCGCTGAAAATGGACATGTATCCAGTTGGACTATACCAGTAAACAAATGAAAAATAAATAAATAATAAAATCATTCTGTCAACATTTCACCTCCTTGGGTGGAGAGGGGTACAAGCTTGGCGCAGGCTCTAAAACAAATTTCCAGCTTTCTATTAGACTCTGAATTCAGAGATCAGAGTCTTTGTAAAAGTAGAGCTTTTGTAAGATTGACCTTTTACCACGTGAGAGAATACACTGAGCATTTGGGTGGGAGCAGTAGATACATTCTCTGTGCCATAGCTCAGGAGGCACCTTTATATATTACTGCCATTTCCACTGGTTTCATATCTTATCAAAGAGTTCAGTGAAGAAACACAAACATTCATTCTTAGTCCTTTATATCTGCTCGGAATAGCATGTTTTCTGGCTCTAAGATGACTAGTGGTACTAGAATCCCTTTCTATCTTTGACAGGAATTTTTCTGTGAAAGGCATTATGCTTGGTTCTGTCCCTTGGTGTTACTCCTCTTTTACACACACCTGTTTTGCCAGACCTTTTTGCCAGACCTTCCAGCAGGGTTCTTCTAAGTGATAGAAGCTGCCAGGAAGCCTTCTTCACAGCAGGCTTCTGCCTGCAAGTGGAAACATTTCACAGTCTGAGTACCACTTTGGTTATTCAGTGTTTAGCTGATCCTGTTATCTCAGACTCCTTAATGACTTGGATCTTAATTATTCTGTGGTTCAAGATGCATGTATCTGGTATTTCTGAGTATCATAACATTGTAGGGACTTGTTGGTCAAGCAATTTATTAAGGGATTGCTGCATGTTTGTCCTTAGTGGAACTCATCCCCTCCATAGCAAGTGAATTTCTTGGTAGATGATCGTACTCCTGTTCCATTTCAATTTGATAGCTTGGCAGCATTATGGTTTGTTTCTTGGAAAATCCTATTCCTGGTGGCAGTCATCTCCATACCGTGCATCTTGAACCCTCAGACCCTTGTGCGTGTGGAACCATATCTGTCCTTTCAGAAATATGGACTACCCTTTTCCTCCTGATGGTGATTGTGAAGGTTTCTCTGAAACAGTCTAGAAACTCGCTGTTTTTTATGTGATTACAGAACCATGCAAGGAGGGCTTATTTAGATCATGGCTGTATAGCAACAATTCAGAAGTTACCCAAATAAAGTGCACAAATTTAGGACATTAGGCCTATTGTTCATCTTCTTTGTCTTGTTGAAGAAAGGGCTTATGTTGCCAGAATAGACATTTTTCAGGTTAATTGCCAGTTATGTTATTTGCCATCAGTAATAGGTCCATACCAGGCTATTGATCCAGGGAACCATTCCTAGTCTAGCCACAATATCCCAAATCATAGTTACCCATTGACATGTCTAATTTATACCCCTTTCAGTGAAGGCTTGAAGTGCCAGACCTGGGGTGTTTTTGTGACTGCTCACAAAGTTGCCCAGGTTGCACTTAAAGAGGGTCGCAGAGCTACTTTGCTTTGCATTCAATTGAAGTCTGTTCTGCAAAGGAGATATTAAGATATACATCTGTTACTAATAGGTACTATTTATGTTTTGGTGTAAGATAAGATCTCTGGAGAGGGTGTTGAAGGTAGCGTTAGTTTTACAGGTGTACAGGAGGTCACGTAGGACTGGATCCTATGAGGCTGTATAGGATAGATAAGAGATTACCTCTCAAGAGTCTGTAGGAAACAGCATAAAGATAGAGAGAGTGCTGTAAGGTAGTTTGGGTTGGTCAATTAAGACATTCCCTTTATTGTTATGGAAGAAATGCTGTGACTCTCAAGAGGTATGATATGCTTAGGCGGGCACATACCAAACGGTCATTATACTCTGTTATGGACCTGATGAAGGAGACGGAGAGAGGGATGATAACATGCTAAGATCTGAAATAAATATCCCTAGAGATTAGTCTGGCAAGGTTAAAGGATTTCATAAAAACAGTGGGTACACAGCAATCAAAGTATAGTATGTTCTCAATGAAAATGCCCTGTTCACTAATAGCTGAGTTAGCTTTCAAAGAGATATCACTTGTGTGGTAGGAGCAGGCCCTGTAAGGCTATAGAATGTAGGTTAGAGGGGGACTTTACTGCAGGAAGCTTGCAAAGGAAAAAGGGTATGGGAGCAACTTACTCAGGTGGGAAAGATAATAGAGTTGTATAAAGCTAAGCAGAAGCTTTGGACTGCAGGTTAGAGATTGCCTTCTCCATGAGGGATTGATAACAGAGAATAGGGAAAGGGGGAGACTGTGTGAAAGACCAGCTTTGGTAGCATTTTTAATTGAGTCTAGAAGGAAAGCTGTTATTAAAATGGGCTAGCAAGATATTACTTATTAATTAAAATATTAAGTTTTTGTTCATTAGGGTGTATAAAATGTTGCATGATAACTATAGGAGTCAGAGGAGGTTAGAAAAGATTTGGAAACGAGTTTGGAAATACATTTCATAAAGAAACAATGGGATGAAATCTGTAGGGCTACCAAGAGTGCAGTAAAGTCCAGAAGGTTTAAGATTCTTACATGGAAGTGTTTGCATAATTACCCCAATTAGATTATAGGGGGTTCTTTCCCTGTTATATAGCAAATGTTTTATGTGTGATGGGAAGAGCGAGGTAATTAGGAGCATGTTTTTGGGAATGTCATGAATTGGCAGATTTTAAAAATTCTCTGCAAATTACTTTGAAAAGTTGGGGAAGCAGATAGTAGAAACAAAGGAAATTATTCATTTGCTCTGGGGTATAGGATCTGAATTGTCTTGCTATAGTAAGACCTTACTAGTTTGTCACTGACTAGAAAATGAAAATCCATGTCAATTCCCAATATAAAGGAAGTTGTGAATATTGTAAAGAAGATAATAGAATTGGAGGTGGGATCTTTTGAAAATGGAAAAGACAAAAGTCATTGAAGTAAATGGAATTTGCAGCAACAGTATATGCAGAATAAAGATCATGAGGGGAAGTGAGGTTTAAGGGAAGGCAGGAACAGACCAATGTACATAATGTTAGAGTGAATGGAAATTATTACGTGTATTCTGCATGACTATAATAATAGAAATGGTGTGATCTGATGTTGTCTTTTTTGTCCATCGCTCAGCTGATTAGGTCTCTGATCCAACCTTAGATTTGTCATCAGCCACTTTGTTAGACTTTAGGGTCTGTAGCTCAAACTGCTGCCCATACCAGTAATCCCCTTCTCCATAGTTAACTCAGATTGAGTTTGCCATCTTGTGTGTCAAAGTATGACCGACCTTTACCATCTCTTGAGATCAGAAACCCATCAGTTGAGGAAGGATGAAAACAGACAGTACAGATGCAGAGTTTATGATGAGTACATTAACTTTATTTTTCTTTTCTGCTGATGTATGAGAACCCATGTTGCTGTTTAAAATGTGATAATTTAATAAAGATGTTTGAAAAAAAAGATATTTTGGCCCCACACATCTGACTACCTGAAGTCGTACCTGCCTGTCACTCTTGGGGGCTGGAGGGTCATCTGTCAGATTGGTGAAGGGATTCATTTCCAGAGACTGCACAGTGCTCTTCTCGACCCAGGAGCACAGTCCCATGTATATACCAGATGTTGGATATTATCAAAAGGCTGTAGTAAGAAAGCAGGCATCACATCTCATTCACTAAATATCTATTTGGGAGATCTCACCTGATCATCAAGGCTTTTCTTTTGGTAACAAATAAAATTAAGAAAATCAGGCCTCTTTTACACTTAAGTGGTCTACATCAGTTTGTTTCAAAAAAGAACCCTCCTGCATCATCACACTGCAGCAGATCTTTCCTTTCCTGTCAGAAAGACATTATGCGCTTGCTCTTTGGACCTTGAAGACACCACAATACAAATCAAAATAGCACTGGAATAAAGGAGTCTTCTCCACGTCCACAAATTGGTCATTCAGTTCCAATTTTGGACTTCACCATTTGGTTTTACCTTAATTCGCATGCAGGGTAGCAGAGTTTTCCCATATCTGGACAACTGGTTACTGGTGGTCCCAACTTTGCGAGGTCTTAGAACCTCAATGGACTATCTTCTGTCATTCTTCCAGTCATTAACGATCATGTAAACACCAAGAAGTCCCAGCTGGTGCTCACTCAAGCACATTCAATGACTGTAACTTGAAACTGGTTTGTCTCATTTTAAGTAACTTGTCTTCTTGCAGACAGAATTCTATCTTTCAAGAGCATTTCTCTTCAGATTCTGCAGTCAGATGGTTGCAGGAGCCCTTAATCTTAGGATGTATGCCTAATGGCAACTAAAAGTTACATGGTTCCAAATGTTAGATAGTATATGAGAGTGCAAATGTGAATCCATAGGTTCAGTAGTGTCAGCCAGTTGAAACCATGGACTTCTTAACTGTGACATCTCAGGACCACAAGGATAACATCTGTTTCTGAGTTCATAAGTCCAGCATGTCTTTTGACATACCCTTTGAAGCCACAACCTACAGTGTGGTACTTACCACAGGTGCCTTTGCTATAGATTGGGGGTATTTTCAGTCCAGGTTATTTGATGATAGACAGCTGATATGCACATAAATCCTGTGGAAATGAGGGCTGTCCTACTCACATTACAAACTTTTCAGGATTCCCTTTCCCAAATTGCAGTTGCCAACCACTTTAAAAATGTCTGTTGTATGGCATCTGAGCAAGCGAGTATCAGTTCTTTCCCCCCCTTCCCGTAGGCTATGTGAGTTTGAGTGGGCCTTTGCTGACAGTCTTATTGTTTGCCACATTTATAGAAAAGCCAGTTCCTCAATTCCGTAGCAAGCTAACATAGCCATTGCCTTTATTACAATCATAGGAGAATTTTCCAGAGATGCCTTGGTCCAGCAATGAATCTCAGGTTTCCTTTAATTTTTACTGTTTCCCCTTATTGGCAAGTTTCCAGGCAAGGAAATGTTGTGCAAGACAAAGTCATTCTGATAGCTTTGTCTTGGCTTCAGCAAGTCTGGATTCTGCTGCTATCACCCATTTTCTGGAATGACTCTCTGCATCTGAAAGATAGCCATGAGTCTCCCATCTCATTCATCTGGCAAACCTCACCTGGACCATCTTTGCCTTGGCTGGCTTGCATTGTTTCTCTACTTTTTGTTGTCAAATATGTCCGTTCATATGCCAAATTTAAAAAAAAGTTATAACACCAAATGAACATGTTTCTCATTGTGCTTTATGGCCTGGATCCTGGATCCTTTTACATGTACAATAATGAAAATGATTGGCTATTTCTCCCAGATGAGTTAAGGCTTGTTTATTACTCTGTTAAAGTTCAGTAGGCAGTCATTTCTGTTTTTTTTCCTCAAGCGGTTAATTCTTATCTTTAGAGTCATAGAAGGTCTGTAGAACTTTTTTGAGTGGTGTCTGTCTTTGTTACTCCCAATCCAAACTCAGTACCCCCTTGGAGTTTCTATTATATACTGGAAAACTTAATTTTCCTGCAAGTTTAACCAAGTATTTTGGCATACCTTACATTTCTGTCTCAAAACACTTTCTTGCTGCTATGACTTCCACTGTGAGAATTTCAGAACTGCAGAGTTTGTGTGAATCCTCATTATTCAGTGTTTCACAAAGGCAGTGTTTATGAAATGTAATCCACCTTTTCATAGGTTCATAGGTAGGTACTAGGCTATCGGCCCTGGGGCCTATACAAGCCCAGCCAAAAAGGTACCCTGGCATTTGCCACCCAAGAAAATTATTTTCCTGTGCCACTGTCGAGCAGAGCCACAGAGGTGATCCCTGGGGTGAACTTCCTATTTCCCATCCAATCATCAAGATTTTTCTTGAAGAGTGCTAATGAGGAGCTTTGTTTGATATAGATAGGTAGTTTATTCCAGAGTATGGGAAGTCTCTGGGACAGGAATCTATCCCTCCGGCATGTTCTGTTTATTCTGGTGACAAGGTTTAGGTCCCTAGAGCGTGTAGCTTGGAAGGATTGGGATTTCTTTAAGTGGAGCATGTCCAACAGCTCTGGGTTTGACTTAGCTTTGTATGTTAGGCAGAGATCACCTCTGAATAGGCGATATGCGACAGAGTAAAGCTGGAGTTTTTTGAGACGGTCTGCGTAGGGCATCTCTTTGAGACCGGTAATCCTCTTTGTGAGGAATTTATGCGGCCTTTCCAGTTGTTGTAGATGTCTTGTGAGGTACATACCAAAAGGGGCGTTGTACTCTATAATGGGTCTAATGAGTGATGAGTAGAGGGGAACAATGACCTCTTTTTTTCTGGATGAGAAACCTTTTATGATGAGGTGTGCCACGTCGAAGGATTTCCTGACTACTGTGGCGATGTGATTATCAAAGGAGAGACTACTGTCCACCTGTGTCCCAAGGTCTCTTATCACACTTTCAGTGTTAAGTATACTACCGCCTATGTTGTAGTTCATGGGTACAGAGTTTTTACCAAAGGGGATGACAATGCACTTTTTGGCATTGAGCTTGAGGCCATGGCTTTGACACCAGGCATCTGTCTCACTGAGGTGCATTCGTAGGTTGTCCACATCGTTAGGAGTTTCGATTATGGCTCCTAGTTTGCAGTCATCTGCAAACTTCGTTAGCCAAAGACCTTCTGTGTTAGTCTGTACTTCAGAGAAGTAGATACCAAACAGGAGAGGACCCAGGACTGAACCCTGTGGTACTCCACTTGTCAGTGGTCTGAAGTCGGATTTGGAGTCTGCTACTTTCACAGTGTGGGTTCTGTCAGTGAGCCAGTTGGCAACCCATCTTGTGACATAGGGATTTATACCTAGTTTACTGAGTTTATTTATAATTCCAGAGTGGGGGATGGTGTTGAAAGTCTTGGCAAGATCTAGATAGGCTGTGTGAACCACCTTACCCTTGTCTACGGCTTTGGTGACTGCTTCAAAGAAGTCTGTCAGATTTAGGAGACATGATCTGCCTTTTATAAACCCGAACTGGGTGGGGTCCATAGTTTGGAGATTACCAATGTCTTTGTTTATAAGTTCTATGATGATACGTTCCATGGCCTTGCAGACCAGGCTCATCAGGCTAATGGGGCGGTAGTTCCCGGGGTCCGTGGTGGCTTCCCCTTGTGGAGTGGGATAACCGTTGCTGTGCGCCATTCAGCAGGCACAAAGCCTGAGGTGAGACTATGATTGAACTTGGTACTTAGGTGGGGTGCCAGTTCGTTCTGTAATTCATGTAGAAATGCAGCCTGTGATGTTGTCTGGTCTCATGGATGCTGTTTTCTTGGCTTTGAAGAGTGTGGTTTTTACCTGTGCAGCCGTGATTACAGGAAATTTGCATTCTTCCGGCATAGAGATGGGATCTTCCTTCTGTTGTACAGTTTGTTTATGGCACGAGACTACCAGATTGGCTTCCTTTTTTTGGAGGATAGCATCTTGATTCTGTTTGGGCTAGCACGATGCATGCACTCATTTAAGTGCTTATAAAGTGCAATTGTGTAGGATTCAGTAGTTGTAACTGTATTGTCCGTCTGCATGGGTGTCATGAAGTTCACCACTTCTGTCTTAAGAAGCATGAAGTTGGCTTTGGAGAATTTTTTACCATGGTTTCCTTAATAGGGGGGTGGGGGCAGGATGTGGATATCTAGGGTAATTAGCTTATGGTCGGATCGGACCAATGAGGCATTAACTTCAGGTGTGGAACACCAGTCACTCATGTTGGTAATGACTAGATCTAGGATATTGTTGCCCCTGGTGGGGATGTAGATAAGTTGATCCAGGGCATTGGAGTTTATGAATTCCAGAAAGCATTGAGCAAAGGACTTGGTACATGAGTAGTTTTCCCAGTTAAAAAAATTTCATCTGCTTTTACTGTACTTGTGTTTTTACCTACTTCTTTTTACTTTTGCATCATCTTAAAATACTCAATTGTATTTATTACTGCTTGGTGTAACTCATTCTAAGCCTTTTGGTTTAAACACTTGGGCTTCGGACCAGTTAGTTGTTTTGCACTGAGAGGTTTGTGGTCTGCACTGTTGTGGCAGAACAGGTAGCTTACATCCTTCTAGGTTGAGAACTGCTGATTGAGGGCTCAGTGTCTGTTATTCTAAAAGTGTATTAATTCTGGTTTAAGCACTTGGGCTTTCAAGCCAGTTATTTTACATTAAGAGGGTTCGTGGTCTGCACTCTTGTGGGAGGAGAGGCTGGACTCTGCCCTTCTGAGCTGGGAATTTCTGGTTAAAGGCTTATAGTGCATGCATATCTGAACTGTTTCTTACTGAAGTTGGTGCGCCTTGTTTGCTGTGGCATAGACTGGATTCGGGCCTGCTGGATCTAGCTTTGTTTGTGTAACTTGAGCACTAATCCAGACATTCTCTAAAGTATTCAATGGTATTTATTACTGCTTGGTTGTAACTTGATTAAAGTGTAGCTATCATTCAAGTCTTTTGGATTAAGCACTTGGGCTTCAGACCAGTTGTTTTACATTAGGAAGGTTTGTGGCAAGCACTGTGGTGGCAGGACAGGTAGCTTTCATCCTTCTAAGTTGGGAACTGCTGATTGAGAGCCCAGTGTCCAAGTGTATTAGTTCTGGTTTAGGCACTTGGGCTTCAGGCCAGTTATTTTACATTAAGAAGGTTCGTGGACTGCACTCTTGTGGGAGAAGAGGCTGGACTCTGCCCTTCTGAGCTGGGAATTTTCTGGTTAAAGGTTTATAGTGCCTGAATATTTGAACTGTATCTTACTGAAATTGGTTCACCTTGTTTGCTCTAGCATAGACTAGATCCAGGCCTACTGAATCTAGCTTTGTTTATATACTTGTTGTTTGTTTGCTTGTTATTTCCTGGAAGCTAATTCACCTAATACGCAACTTCTCAGCTTCTGTGGATCACTAGTGATATCTGCATTGCTTACTGTACTTATTTCCTTGTTTCACTTGAAAGAAAGTTACTGTTTGTCGTTTTTGCATTTAGTTACTTGTATCACATTGCACTCAAGTTACCTGGCACTTGCTCACTAAAGCAATTATATAAGTCAGCACTAAAAATTAAAAGCACTACACCCTCACTCCCCACTGGCCCTTGTTTTCAATTAAGGATTTCCCAATATTATTCTAGCATGTCCAAAGGTCAGTTGTCAATCTCCTCTCCGGTCCAGCTGGTGAATCTGGGAATCTTGAGGCAATGTTATAACTGCCTCATGTACACAGACAACCCTCTCCTCCTCCCACATAACACAAATACTTGCGAGATGCAGCTATTTAGCCAAACTGGAGGCTGAGCTCTCTCAACTCAGGACTGGCAAGACCAGACAGGAGGAGAAGGCAACTACACACACCACAAAACCAGCCTCACATAATGCTACCACTCCACTGAATCAAACACATAAACACACAAAGACATACTCGAGCCTCTGAGTAAAAATTTCCCTAAACAGCAGAGGCCTCCAAAGCAGACACCCAAACAACTGCTACCTCAAGACACCCCACAAGCAACACATAAACCACAAAAGCAGTGTGCAAAGCAGTCACAGCCCTTAAGGCCAAATACAACACCAAACATACTTGTCATAGGTGACTCCATAGTCAGACACACTGACGTCCCACTCACCAGGCTGAACAAGGAGAGGGTCACAGTAAGCTGCCTATCGGGCTAGAATCCGCCACATAACACAAGCACTGAAGGTCACTCCACAGCAAGTACAAATATGACACAGTCATTGTCCATGCTGGTGTGAACGACCTGAGACGTACCTCCCTGGACTGCATGAAAAGAGACATAGAGGAGCTCTCTGATTGTGTAGCCCAGGCAGGTATGACCCTAACCCTGAGCAGTATCCTTCCTTCACCAAGAATGATGCCACAATATAGAGACAAGATGATCAGCTTTAACAATTGGCTTAATGTCTGGTGTCATTCAAAGGGATCCAGTGTCTGTCTGCCTGGGATGACATGCTTGACAAGCCACGCTGTGCACCTGTCACCCTGGGATTCGGATATTGGCTAAGGCTCTTGCCACCCCATAGTGCCTTTTTAGGCAAGGCTCAAATTCTAAACCTACCACCCTAGAAAACAAAAATGGGAAGAAATTGAGGGTAATGCTGCTCAATGCCAGAAGTCTAAATCTCAAAATGCAGGCCCTTCTCAGTATGGAGAACATCGATGTCTGTGCTGTAACTGAAACCTGGTTCAAGGCTCCTGAGAGCACCCCGGCACTATTAGGTTTTACCTCATATCATGCGTTCGGCCCCAAAACCGGACCACTCCACAAAAGGAGGGTGTATCCATATTCATAAAGGATACTCACACCTCCAGGTTGGTGGCAACGCATGAAGCTTGAAACCATCCAGGTGCAACTAACAATTGGCAAAACTGCTCTACAAATTGTAGCATGCTACAGGCCACCCTCTCAAACTCAGGAACCCCACACAGCCTTCCTGAAGACACTGGAGGGTATAAATGTATCTCCAAACACCATCATATTGGGTGACTTCAACTACCCGAATATAGACTGGGAACATTACTCAAGCCCTAACTTTCTAGCCCAACGGTTCCTGGAGTTCATAAATTCAAATGCCATGGAACAGCTAGTCACTGTTCCCACGAGAGGAGAAAATATACTAGATCTCATTGTCACAAACATGGGGACAAAATGCTCCACACCGGAAGTATATCCCTCATTGGTGAGATCTGATTTTCTACTAATCTTACTAGAAATCCACATCCCCCACCCCAAACAAAAGAGACCATAGTGAAGAACTTCTCTAAAGCAAACTTCACACTACACAAGACTGGTGTGGTATCCTTCAAGGCCCCTGAGTCAGAGGAAACCACAACCCAAGCTGCGGAAGCCCTTACAAATGCCTTCTATGAACACCTCCAGGACTGCATGGATCAGGCAATCCCAAATAAAACCAAGACTCTTTCCACAAAGGGCAAACGTCCAGTCTGGTGGACCCCAGCCATTAACAAACTTTACAATAAGAGGAGAAAGCTATTACATGATAGAACAAAATCCATAAAAGGAAGTCACCCCTGATCATTATTAGTAAAAAATACGAGCACTCATAAAATCAACTAAGGCCAATTTTGAGAGAAAAATTGCCATGGATTCAAAGGACAATCATAAGGCCTTTTTCAGCTATGTTAGGAACCTGGGTGGAAACTCACAGATATGCTCAGAATTAGTCCAAAATGATACAAAAATCACTGAACCCACAGACATTGCCAACATACTGGCAGACAGGTTCAGTGCAAACTTCACCCCTCTCCCCTAAAGGAGAGATAACTATCCCAGCCGAGTGTAGCCTCCCGGACATCTCAAATGCGCAGGTGAAAGCTGCTCTCTCTAAAGCTAAAACACAGCATCAATGGGACCGGATGGTGTCCCCAGCTGTGTGCTACACGAGCTAAATGAGGAATTAAACCCGCACATAAGGCAGCTGTTTAATCTCAGCCTTACCCCAGGATACGTGCCCAAGGAGTGGCGCGGCAACTGTGGTCCCACTCCACAAAGGTGGACCCTGGTAATTACCCCCATAAGCTTAACAAGTCTAGTCTGCAAAGCTATGGAGAGGATCATAATGGAGCTCATAAACAAAGATATAGGGACTTGCAGACATTGGACCCGACCCAGTTTGGCTTTGTCAAGGGAAGATCATGCCTTTTGAACTTGGTCGACTTCTTGAAATAGTCACCAAGGCCATTGATGAGGGAAAGGCAGTCCATACAGCCTACCTTGACCTTGCCACAATACCCCACTGGTATTGTAGAAAAACTTACCAGCTTAAATGTAAACCCATATGTCACAAGATGGGTTGCAAACTGGCTTAAGGACAGAACCCACAGGGTTAGAGTTGCTGGCGCTGTGTCAGACTCCAAGCCGGTCACAAGTGGTGTCCCACAGGGCTCGGTCCTTGGCCCCTATTGTTTGGCATCTACTTCTCAGAAGTACAGGCCAACATGGGAGGACTTTGGCTGACAAAGTTTGCAGATGACTGCAAACTGGGCCATAGTGGAAAGTGCATCGGACACTGATATCCTTCAGAAGGGACTCACGCAAACAGATAGCTGGTGCCAGAGCCATGGCCTGAAGTTAAACGCCAAAAATGTATAGTCATACCCTTCGGGAAAACAAGGTAACCCCAAGCTACCATATAGGTGGCAATCCACTAAGCACAGAAGAGGTTATCAGGGACCTGGGGACCCAGGTTGACAGTGGCCTTTCTTTTGACACTCACATTGCTAAAGTGGTTAGAAAGACCTTCTACATTGCCCACCTGATCATGAAGGGATTCACATCCAGATCTAGTGAGGTCATTGTTCCCCTGTACTCTTCACTTATCAGACCAATGATCGAGTACAATGCCCCATTCGGGATGTATCTCACCCGACATCTGCAGCAATTGGAGAGACCCCAAAAGTTCCTCACCAAAAGGATAAAGGGACTCCAAAATCTGTCATATGCTGCCAGATTGAAGAAACTCCAGCTCTATTCAGTCGCATACCGTCTGCTCAGAGGTGACATGTGCCTGACATACAAGGCCATGTCCAACCCGAATTAATGGACATGCTCCACCTCAAAACCAAATCCACCAAAACCACTAGAGCAAGCGACTTAAACCTTAGCACGGATATAAATAGGACGTGCTGGAGGGATAGATTTATCACTCAGAGACTCCCTATGCTGTGGAATAGAATCCCGGTCCATGTGAGGCAGAGCACCTCGCTGACTCTGTTCAAGAGAAATCTAGACCTGTGGATGGGAGATCCCGGAATCATCTCTGGGTCACTGCTGGACAGAGGCACAACAAACTAATGGGCACAGTATTTTTTCATATAAGGGTGGCTAGGCTTATAAATGCCTTAGGGCAGATAGCCTAGTATAAACCTATGAACCTATGAACCTATGAACCTAAGGGTGGGGTAGTTGAAATCGCTCATTATTAGGGTGTTTGGTTGAACCCTAATATTTTCCAGTACATCAAGAAAAGAGGAGTGGGAATCCTGGGGCATGGTGGGTGATCTGTAGCAAGCTACAATTTGGATTGCAGTTTTGCCCAGAGTTAGTTGCACTTGGATAACCTCAGCTGCATTATGCTGAGCAACTAGCCTGGAGGTATGGATATCCTAAATGAATATGGACACACCTCCTCCTTTGGTGTTCCGGTCCAGGTTACATGGCCGAAAAGTGTGGTGCGAGTTATAGCCTGGTAGTGTAGGGGTGCTCTCTGGATCCTTGAACCAGGTCTCAGTCACTGCACAGATATCAATGTTCTCCATTTTAAGGAGTGCCTCTAGTGAGTGCATTTTGAGATTTAGACTTCTAGCACTGAGTAGCATCACCCTCAGTTTTTGCTTGCCTGTTCCTGTTATGGTGGTGAATTTGTCATTTGAATCTTGCCTAAAAAGGCACTATAGGGGCAGCAAGAACCTTAGCCAGTATCCGAAATCCCAGGGGTGACAGGTGCAGGCCATCTCTGGCAAAGCATCGTGGTCTGTCGACCATGTCATCCCAGGCAGACAGATACTGGATCCCTTTAGAATGGCACCAGAAGGGTAGCCAATTGTTGAAGTCAATCATTTTGTCCTTGTACTTGCTGCATCATTCTGGGTGATGGCAGAATGCTACTCAGGGCTAGGGTCATACCTGCCTGGGCTGCAAGATTGGAGAGCTCTCCCATGTCTCTTTTCATGTAGTCCAGGGAGGTACGTCTCAGGTCATTCACACCAACATGGACAATGACAGAGTCATATTTGTTTTTGTTGCAGAGTGACCTGAGTGCGTGGGTTATGTGACGGATCCTGGCACCCGACAGGCAGCTGACAGTAACCTTCTCTTTGTTCAGCCTGGTGAGTGGGACATCATTGTGCCTGACTATAGAGTCATCTATGACTAGTGTGTTGGGTACGTTGTTTTGCCTTATTGGCTGTGGTTGAGTGGCACACCGAGTCTGCAGGCTATGTCATTTGGGTTGTGTTAGGGGGTGGAGGTTACTTGCATTTCTGCTTTGGAGATCTCTGTTGCTTGAGCAGATCATTATTGAGAGCCTCCGTGAATGTTTTTGTGTTTCTATGTGTGAGTTTTGGTGGTGTAGATTTAGTGAGACTATGTGATGTGTGGTGCGGTGCAAGTGTTTACCTTCTCCTCTTGACTGTCAAGTTCAGTCTTGATTGGAGAGAGCTTTACCTCCAGTTTGGCTAGATAAGTGCATCTCTCACAGGTTGTAGTGTTGGGTGGTAGGAGGAGAGGGTTGTCTGTGTACATGAGGCAATTTCTACATTGCCCCAAGATGCCCAGATTCATCAGATAAACAGGAAAGAACACTGGGAGCTGATCCTTGGACATGCCTGAATAAAAAAATATTTTCCTCTAGATAAGTGAGGAAAGTGAGTACAAGAGCTGTTTTTCTCTAAGCAAGTGAGGAAAGAAAGTGGCAAAACTGTTTTCTTCTAGGTAATGAGGAAGGTTGAGTGCTGTAGTAATTAGTAGGTTATTTAGTGCTTACAAGTTCTGATCACGAATAAGCAAATTCAAGTGCTAAAACTAAGAATCTGTATCTGGACTAAACTAGTTACAGGAAAGGGGGGAAAGAAGTGCCAATGTGAGCTTTTAAATCAGAAAGTTGAGAGAGATGGAAAAACTGCCCAAATGGCCAATAACTACAATTTCTGGGCCAGAACCACTCCTTATGTGGTAGATAGGTTACCTAGTGCTTACCACTCCCATTGATAAGCTAGAAGGCTTCCCTCCAACACAGAAAGCTTGTGGGGGGCTCAGAAGCTTACATACAGTCCTGGATACAGCAAATCTGAATCTGTACTACACTAGTTGTATTCAATCTACAACCTGTCCCTACTGCATACATTCGATCCTTACTAAATAAATTAAAGCCAACCACCCTCGCCGCAGACCTACTTCCAGCTGACTTTCTACAAAAAGCTGCAGATATCATAGCCTATCCCATCTCAATCTTAATTAATCGCACCATAACTGAATCCAAAATCCCCTCCATATGGAAAATCTCCCATGTCATTCCTCTCCATAAAGGCGGCCCATCCACTGACCTTTCAAATTACAGGCCAATAGCCATTCTGTCACCACTGGCAAAAATAATGAAAAAATGTATTCACAAACAACTCATCCAGCACCTAACTCAGAACAATCTGCTAACCAACTCTCAACACGGCTTCAGGCCCAAACACAGTACTACTACTGCTCTCCTCTCATTCACAAACACTATTAATCTTAACCGGAATGACAAAAAAATATCTTCAGCCCTCTTCTTGGACCTATCAAAAGCTTTTGACATGGTCAACCACAAACTCATGCATGAAACCCTTAAAACTCTCTACGTAGATAACAAAACCCTTGACTGGTTTGATGCCTATCTTTCTGATAGGCAACAAGCTGTGCTCTGGCATAATAAGCTCTCAGACCTCCTACCTAACACATAGGAGTCCCCCAAGGTTCCATACTTGGCCCTCTCCTATTTTCCATCTATATTAATGATCTTAACAAAATCATTCCAGAGTCCACATGTATTCAATATGCGGATGACTCGACATTAATTTGCTCAGATATATCCCCAATTACTCTACTATCCAAAACTCAAGACTGTTTCACTGGAGTTGAGAAATGGCTATCTGAACGCCAACTTATCCTTAACCCAAAAAAAACTAAAATGCTCCTCTTCCATCCTACCCATAAAACACCAACCTTTCCCTTTTGTATTCAATCCAACAATGGAACCATCATCTCCCCCGACCCCCACACCAAGCTACTAGGAGTTACCATCGACAACAAACTCAGATTTGATGTACACATCAGCCAGATTATTAAGACTGTTAATAAGAAACTGGGGTCCCTCTATAGAATAAAACCCTTTCTGACTCCCATGGCAAAAGTGGCTATTGCTCGCACCCACCTCCTATACACCCTCTTGTATGCCTCCCCTATACTTACAAACCCCAACAAATCGGATCTGTCTAAACTCTCTTGCTGTTATAATCATATTGCCAGATTTGCAACTGGCTTACCCTACAAAACCCATCACTGTACTAATCTTCAGAACCTAGACTGGATAGAACTACCAAACCTAATCCTACAGCAGCAACTTATAGTTGCTTACAAAATACTCTCTCAACCGGACAACATCCCTGGTCTGAGTAGATTAATCACCCCTTACACAAATCTAAATAGACTTAGATCATCACACAGATTACTTGCACAGACGCTCAAATCCTGTAACTCAGGAGGTGACTCTCTGTTTTCCAACACAGTGGGTAAAATATGGAATTCTCTTCCACCTAGTCTCACCAATTCCACCTCCCTAAATACATTCAAGAAAGGCCTCTCCCACCACTTCAAATCCCACTGGCTTTGACAATGTTCTAATCCAGACTAATCCATTTTTTTCCCCGTCCATTTCCTCAGTAATGTTATTTTCTACATAGGCATTAAGCCAACTACTCTCTACCTGAAACTGACAACATGAAGGTCTTGTTTCTTTTTTACAATTGTTATTGTACATACTAGTGAATTTTTTCCCATCTGTGTATTAAATGTATAATCAACAACTGTATGTTATCTGTCATATATTGTTGTAATCTACTTTGTCCTATTGGAGCTTTTCTCCCCGGGCCTCCGCTGAAAATGGACATGTGTCCAGTCGGACTATCTCGGTCAACAAATGTAAAATAAAATAAAATAAATAAATAAATGTTTATATATATATATATATATATATATATATATATATCTATATATATATATATCTATATATATATATATATATATATCTATATCTATATATATCTATATATATATATATATATATATATATATATATATATATATATATATATAGAAAAGTAGCTAAAACAGCAGTCAAAACAACTGTGTGCCAAAGGTAGGAAAAGAGCAATTTTAAGAAGTCAGTTAACCTTTAATGTGATGATGTCAATCTTCATTCATTCTTGACTGCTGGATTGGGTTCTGATCTTCGGAACCAACTCGGCTGTTATATCAAGCTTGCTCCAGCCAAAAACTCTCACCCTAAGGCTACCCATACTACCTCTCTTCCCTTTACCCCAGATCTCATTTGCCACTTAGAAATTCAGGCACATTAGCCATGCTCTCAGGTAAGTGCTAAACTTGTTTGGATTATATAACTGTATTTGTCTAACCTTTTTTGCTCGTTTTCCTTCTAAGGTTGTCTTTATTTGTGATTGATTTGTATCTACCCTTTTTCTTACCTTCTAGGTATTCTGACTTACCGTAGTTGGTATTGGCTTGTCCTTTCCCTCTACCAACTGGTAATTCTTTGATGCCATTGCTGGCAGCCTTATCCCCCCCCTTTTTCTCTTACCTTCTTTGTGGGTAATCTCTGCTACCATGGTTGACATATACATGTATATATTGTGTGTGTGTGTGTGTGTGTGTGTGTATATATATATATATATATATATATCTACACACACCTATACACACACACACATACATATATACATATATATACATATCTATATATATATATATGTGTGCATATATATATATATATATATATATAAAAACCTTTATGCTGTACTTCTGTTTTTCTCGAGTGTTTGTGTGTGTGTGTGTGTGTGTGTGTGTGTGTGTCTGTGCCTTTTTCTGACTTGAAAATGGCAGAAAAGCAGAAGGGAACCACAGGGTTCAAACAGTGTAGGGACTGTGGCAGAAAGATGCCCAATTCCGATGGGCATCTTTCATGCATTTACTGCTTGGGTGTCCCTCATTTTGAGATAAAACTTCCATCTAAACTCTGCAAGGGTTTCAGTGCTCATACCCTTGCAGAGAGACAAAACAAACTCATTCTTAAGGCATTACTAAAATGTCCATTCTGTGAAGCTTTATCTAAGGTGGAGACATTTAAATCTCCTAGGACAGATTCAAAGAAAAGGAGCCATTCGATACCATCATCTCCCAAGCTGCACAAACCTAAGACTCCAAAGTCTCAGGTTCCAACTCATCCAGTGGGACCAAAGCCTAAAGTTCTAAGACTGCACCAACTCCTGCTCTGGCACCGAAACCTGTAAAACCCCCCACAGTGCCATGTATTATTGAGACTACCCAGACTTCTACGGCACCGAACTTGTCTTCGGTACTGACAACCTCTCTGGCACCAACAGTACTCTCCTCAAATATTTCTGTCTCATCTTCCCCTGCCAAGCAAATTTCTGTTCAGCAGACCATGGTGCAGAAGGTCGAGATGCTAAACACCTCAGGACCAGATACTCCCCATCTAGAGACCCCTTTTTGGGTCAGCAGTTGAGTCCCTTTGTAGATAGGGTGGAATCGCCCTCATGGATGTCCATCTTTCCTCCAGGAGTCTTTCAGAACTGGATGTAGTTAGATTGGTGAATCAGCTCTTGGCAATTAGAGATCTTCCTGCTCCCTCTCAGACCTCCCTTCCTCCCGGAGCCGAGGTTTATTCTTCCAGGACTCCCACATTTCTTCCTCCTTCAACATCTCTGCAAGTCTTGGAGCCCACTACTCCGACATTCTGAGTGTCAGCTACCTCGGTGCCAATGGTGGATCTCACCTTGGTACTGGAACTGACCCTGTGGTCTTCAGCTCCATCTGAGCCATCATACACATGGGACCGTGATTTGGCTGCTGGCTCCAGAATCCCTGGATCGGCTCTGATTTTTTTCTATGATGCCATCTACGGTTCCTGTTGACCTGGCAGTTACAAGTCCTCTCATGGCTGCTACACAGGGAGGCAGCTCGACAGAGCAAGGTGTGACCCCAGTTCCAAGGTTGTCTTTCTCGGATGTTCATCGTGTTTCACTGTTGCAGTCCTTACAAAATGGGTTATCCAACTCCCGGTAGCCCACAGTCGGCCAGAATACCAAAGTCCTTGGTATATGATGTCAGCTGCCCTCGTTTAGGCCTGACGTCAAGTACAAATGAAGGCAGCCAACACCATTTCCTCAGTCTTTCTTGCCACGGAGCCTGAAGCAGAAGCATTTTTGCATGAGTGCCAGATGGTCCGAGTACCCTCTTTTTGTATTTCGACTGCTTAGTTGAAGACATCCTCAGATAAGTACCTCATTGTGGACCCTCTTTTCTTGCTTTAATGAATGTCAGAGAAAGTTAATAATTGTCTTGCCTTTGGAAAACAGATTCCACACCGTGATTTTCACTCCTGTTGTATTACTTGTTTGGGCTTTGAGCACAACGTCCCTAATTGTGTTCTCTGTGCTTCTTTCAACCCGCATACCATACGTCGTAGAGCTAGGATCTTGTTTAAGCATTTCGGAGTTTGGCCTAAGTTCATCAGTATGGCGTCTTATGGTCTCCCGACTTCAGATGTTCCTAAGAAATGCAAGGATAAGGACCATGACAGGATTAGGGTCAAATTAGTCGACGACGTCCCTGTTAAGTTGGTTGTCGGCCCAGCGGTAGTCACTGAGGCGCTTTCTTTGCCCCTGCAGTCCACGGATGTTAAGCAGCAGGCATCTGCGGAGACCTTTTCTGAGTCCTCCATACCGCAGGCTTCCACTTCGTCTTCTGACCCTCTGCCAGTCACTGCCTCTGATGGATCCAGAGCCGCTAAGCAGGCACCGGCTTCTCAGGCTTCTTTTCTCTGCCCTTAGACCAGAAGTTTTGTCTGCCACAGACTCTGAGGTTTCCAGCAACTCTGCTAATGAAGAGGGAAACTCTCAACCTTTTTTCTGGTTTTGAGGATTCTGATGCAGAAGTCTCCATTCCTTCTGCCTCCCCTCCAGAAGATTTTTCTTTTGGAGATGCTCTGAATACTCTTTGGGAGCATTTCAAATGGGAAAGTCAGGACTACCCTCAGTCTAAGAAATGGATTTAGGGATTTCTTGGATTTGCCGTAGCATAAGCCTTTGGCTATCCTGGTTTTGGAAGTTATTGATGATGTTTTCATGGAGAATTCTTTGACTCCTAATTCTGTTCCTTCTGCTCCCAGAAAGCCTGACAGGTATTATAGAGTTCCTGATTCTCATCAGTTCCTTTTCAAGAATCCTACTGCTGATCCAGAGATTATTTCTCAGGGCCCTAAGGATGTTAAAGCCATGGTTGCTAAAATTCCTGTTCCTTCTGACAGGGAATCTAGGGTCTTGGATAGATGGGATAAAAAGGTTTATACTTCTTCCACCCTGGCTATTAGGTCTGCTGTTTGTCATTTTCATATGCTTAAGTATCAGCAGCATACTTTGGAGGCTATGAAGGCTAAAATTGCTGGTGTTCCTTCCCTGATGGAGAGTAAGGACATGCAACATTTATTGAATTCTGCCACTCTTGTCACTAAACATTCTCTACATTGTGGTTTTGACACTTTGGAGACTTCTTGCAGGGCAGTAGCTACTGGTTCTGTCGTTAGAAGACATGCTTGGCTCAGGGAATAGCCCCTTTCTGAACCTGTCAAATTTAAATTAATGTATGTGCCTTTGGACAAGGACAATCTTTTTGGTAGCAAAGCAGAAGAGGTGTTGAAAAAGTTGGAGGATAAGGCCAGATCTATGCAAACTGTTAAGGATTTCTGCAAGTTCAGCCTCCTCATTTTATTAGGCATTACCCTTCTAAGAATTGGACTTTTCCTGACCCTAGTAAACAGAGTCGCACTAGGCCTAAGGGTTACAGGTCTTCTAGGGGACCGACTTCCACCCCTCAAAAGGCTAAGCAGTGGCAGGCTTCCTCTTCAAAATCGGGGAGTTCTAAGCAAACTTCCCAAAGCAAGCATCCCCAATGACTCCGGCCTTCCCCTGCCTGCTTCTACAGGCCCAGAGTTTCCTTTGGGGGGAAGGTTAGCCATTTTTGCAGATGTCTGGCTCACCATCACAGATGACAAATGGGTGCTCAAAATAGTATCCCAAGGCTACAAGTTCTTTTTTCACACCTTCCCTGTCCACCAAGGATGCCCAAATATCCCCCCAAATCAAAGGGCAGAAGCAGAAAAACAAGTTTCTTCTTTGCTAAACCTGGGGGCAATAGAGCCAGTTCTTGCACTACAGATAGGCTAGGGTTTCTACTCAAGACTTTTTCTGGTTCCCAAAAAAGGGGGCACCTGGTGCCCTATTCTGGATTTGTCCATTGTAAACACTTTTCTGGTGATTCCCAAATTCAAAATGCTCACTCTTCAGCAGTTGCTGCCAATGCTGGCCAAGGATTCCTGGCTGGTGACTTTGGATCTCAAATAAGCTTATCTGCACATCCCAGTAAGAGCAAGCTGCAAGGCAGTTCCTTCGCTTCAGGGTGGGGAACAGGCACTTCCAATTCTCTGCACTGCCCTTTGGCTTATCTACTGCTCCCAGAGTTTTTACCAAATGCCTGACTCCAGTCATTGCTTTTTGCAGGCAAAGAAATATTCAAATTTACCCTTACTTGCACGATTGTCTTATTCAGGCAAACTCCCCAGAGCAACTTCTAAAGGATTTGGACTTTGTAAAGAACCTTCTCACCTCCGTGGGCTACACCATCAGCAAAAAGAAGTCAAAAGTAGTACCCACCAAGGAGATGGTATTCCTGGGAGTGAGCCTGAACACAGCCGCCCATATGGTATTCCTCTCTCAAGAGAAACAAATGGATCTTTCGAATTACTTCAGAAATTTTGCAAGCATGACCCAGCTCTCTCTGCAAGGCAATTCCTGCAAGCCCTGGGATTCATGGCTTCATGTATTCTGATGATTCCATATGCCAGACTGCATATGAGGAAAATACAATGGTACCTCAAAAACCTTTGGTGTCATCACACTCAGGATTTAGACTTGATACTTCTCCGATTCCCTGCCTGCAGACGGAGTTCCTTTGGTGAGCGACGGCCTGTGCACAGAACAAAGGTCTGCCTTTCTGTTCACCTCCTGACAGCCAGACTCTCACCACAGATGCCCCAGACTATGCTTGGGGAGCACATCTAGAGGGCAGATGCATTCAGTGGACTTGGAACTCTCAACAGGTGCATTTGTACATAAATCTGAAGGAATTGATGGCAGTCCAGCAGGTCTTGATGGCTTTCAAACATCATCTCTCTCCTGGTACTCTTCTGGTCAGGACAGACAACACCACAATTATGTGGTACATCAACAAGCAGGGAGGGACGCACTCTTACCCTCTGTGCAGACAAAACATGATACTATGGTCCATAGCAGCTTCCATGGGCATTCATCTGATAGCTCAGTTTCTTCCAGGAAGGCTCAACACCTTGGCAGACTGGTTGAACAGGCAGGTCCTGGATCTTCACGAGTGGCAACTAAACAAGACCATCATCTATCACATCATTCAGCGTTGGGGCACTCCCCAGGTGGATCTCTTCTCATCTCCATCCAGCCACCTTCTTCTAACCTTTTGCACCAGGGATCATCAAAACAAAGCTTGGAAAGTGGATGCTCTGTCCTTCTCCTGGACACAGCTCTCGATCTGTACATTCCCTCCTCTGCCTCTTCTTCCCAGAGTGCTGTTAAAGATGAGGGATGAAAAACTAAGGGCCATCATCTTCGCTCCAGACTGGCCCAGACAACATTGGTATCCACTGCTTCGCAGTCTCTCTCCCAGTCTCAGCCTTGGCATCTTCCCCTGATACCAGATCTCTTGGTTCAGGAGGGGGGAAAATTTCTGCATCCTCATCTTCAGACTCTGCATTTGGCAGCTTGGCTTATAATTTAAACCTTTCCCAACAGGTGGTTGAAGTCCTTCGTGAGGTCAGGAGGCCTAGCACTAGGAGATCTTACGCAGATAAGTGGAAACGATTCTCCATTTGTATGCAGACTAGAGGGGAAGACCCTTCTCAACCTACTCTTCCTCTTATTCTTGACTATCTGGCAGGCTTGCTTAATGGTGGACTTTCCTTTTCTTCTGTCAAAAGCCATGCTTCAGCTATTTCTGCTCATTGTTCCTTTGAACATCCCATTTTCTCTTATCCCTTGATGAAAAAGTTCCTCAGGGGAGCTAGCAATTTAAAGCCTCCCAGAAGGGCACCTACTACTGCTTGTGATCTCAATTTTGTACTTGAGAAACTTACTCTGCCTCCTTTTGAACCAGCTGCCTCAGCAGACCTGAAGTTTCTCTCCTGGAAAACTGCCTTTCTCTTGGCTATTACTTCAGCTAGAAGAGTTTCTGAGCTGCAGTAATGGCAGTAGAGCCTTTTGTCATCTTCCATGTGGATCGGGTTTCTCTTTGAACTAATCCCTCCTTTATGCCTAAGGTGGTTTCTAGCCTGACTCTTAACCAGTCTATCCACCTGCCTACCTTCTTTCCTAATCCTCAAAATAAAGGAGAAAGGTTACTGCATTCCCTGGATGTGCATAGACAGCTTAGATTTTACCTGGAGTGGACTAAATCTTTTCGAAAGTCGGATCAGTTGTTGATCAGTTTTACTCCTGAAGCTCAGGGCAAAGCTATTTCTAAACAGACCATTTCTAAGTGGATTGCTCATTGTGTTCATTTTTGTTACTTACAGCATGGCAAGGTTCCTCCTCAGAGTATTATGACCCATTCTGCTAGGGCAGCCTCCACCTCAGAAGCTTTTTTAAGAGGTGTACCTATTAGGGGCATACTAGAAGCAGCTACATAGACTTCTGTCCACACTTTCACTAAACATTACAATTTACCTTGTTTTCTAAGTCCAGGGCTGGTTTTGCCACTGCAGTGTTGTAGGGCATCCTTACCAACCCTTAAACAGTGGGTGTTCCTCCTCCCTTTTGTTTTTTTTTTCCTGGGCTTTGGGAATCAACCCATTTTGTAAGGACTGCAACAGTAAAACACAATGAACATAGTACAGTTGGGTACACTTACCATAAATGTAGATGTTCGAGTGTATTCACTGTTGAAGTCCTGGTTTCCCCCTTATCATCCCCCTTTTTTCCTAGGGTACAGACTGGGTTTTTCCTTTCCTGGTCTAACCTTTTTTTGGGGGCTCCTGACAGTTAAGGCAAGAAAAACTGAGGAAATAGCATCGGCTGCCTTACTTTGTACCTGACTTCAGGCCTAACAGAGGGCAGCCGACATCATATACAACGGACTTTGTTATTCTGGCCGACTGTGGGCTACCGGGAGCCAGATAACCCATTTTGTAAGGACTGCAACAGTGAATACACTCGAACATCTACATTTATGGTAAGTGCACACAACTGTACTTTCTGGGCTCCCATCCCACTTTGGGTGGGGCCTGCCTTCCAGATTATGGAGAGAGCCCTAGCCTCAGCAGGCTCACAACTGGCACAATCCCCATCAGAGTATCACATTTATGTATCCTCTGGTTCACAGTTGTCACAGTCTGCTACCTCAGGACAGCAGGCAGAAGAGCAGCAAGATACCCTAGTGCAGGATCCCCTCTCTTTGGAGTCCTCCTCAGATCTCCCCCCTGACGAGCCACCCCATAAAAGTGTGCAAGAGGAAGCACCTGGATTCTCCAGAGGAATCTGTCACTGAAGATACAGAATTTGATGAAGGGGAAGGGTCCCCATGATCACCCCTGAAGACATCTCCTTTGGAGACATCCTGGAGATTATGAAAAAGAGGGGTGATTGGAAGTCCTCAAACCCATCCTCCGAGGAATATGTCTTCTTGCAGGCTTTTCGTCCTCAGCCCTCTACTTCTTGGGTGACCCCGCCTGCAGATGAACTAATTAAACTCATCGTGCAGCACGTGTGGAAGGCTCCTGACATCATAGAGCCAATTTCCCGGAGACTGGACAAAATTCTATCAGCCCTGGAGGATCAGCCCCATTGGTCAAAAGGTCTAGCAGTGGATGCCATGATGTTGGTGCCAGCCACTGAAAAGGAACTCTGCAAAGAGAGTTCAACTGTCCATTCTCCAAGCAGAGAGTCTTGGATGGTGGACAGATTTGGGAAGTGGGTCTTTGGTTCAATGACCTTCGCTTTTCAGTTCTGGAAATTCTTGGTACACTTCACTCAACTCCAAAGGGATCTGATAACTGAGTTTTCAGATAACTTGGCAGGAGCAGGGTCTGACAGGGTCTGGTTTAAGGTTGCCTCCCAGCTTGCCATCCTAGAGTCAATCTCCAAATCATATATGTGGCTTATTGCACATGCAGCCAAAGTGACGTCCAGGGCCGCTGGGTACAGACGTTGCTATTAGGCACCACATCTGGATGCGCTTGTGTGAATTTATGCACCCCTTTAAGTCTTCCTTTGTCATTGCTGCTGTTGATGCTACTTCATTGTTTGGCCCAAAAGTCAGAGACACATTAGCCAGGTGTGAGAAGGACAGAAAGACCCTTTCTGCTGTGGGAGTGCGTTTTTCCACTCCTCAGCGACCTTACTCCAGGAATCAGAGGAGTGGAAGGATGTGGTTCAGGAAGACCCTTTTCAGGACACACGTGGCAAGTACCCCCCCCCCCCGCGCTGGGCAGAGGGGAGAACTCTTCAGAAAAGCGCCCCTCCTATGGCAGAGGGAGCCTGCGCAACCAGGATTCCAGGGATTCCTTTTCTGGGCAACCTTACCAGCAGTCCTGAGTGGCAGCCCAATTGCTTACCTCTAGAAGCAGTTGGGGAAGATTCTCTCTGCACCACTGAGTGTGGCTAACAATAACATTGGATTCCTGGGTACCGACAATAATTACCAGATTTTACCATATTCCCTTCAGTCTTTATCCCAAACCACAAAGGCGAATCCCCGATGTTCCTCCCTGTCAGAGGGATATAACAGCACTAGAGATTCAAATGCTGCTTCAAAAAGCGGTCATCCAAACAGTCCCACTAGACCAGATAGGATGTGAATTTTACTCAAGATTATTTTTAGTGCCAAAAGAAAGACAGGAGACTGGAAGCCAATCTTAGATCTAAGTCTACTGAACAAATTTGTGCAACAAACAAAATTCCGGATGGTCACGGTTCAGTCTATCCTTCCTTTTCTGGAGAAAGATGATTGGATGTGCTCCATAGATCTTCAGGATGCGTATTACCACATAAAGGTGGACAAACACTCCAGAAGATACCTCCACTTCCAGCTAGGAGCCAGTCATTGCCAATTTTGAGCACTGCTCTTTGGTCTCACTACAGCCCCCAGGGTGTTCACCAAATGCATGGCAGTTGTAGCAGCTCACTTAAGGCTACAGGAATTCCGTGTGTTTCCATGTTTAGACAACTAGCTCCTCACTGGCCACACCACACATCTGCTGCTTTCTGCCTTGGACTCCATTCTATGTCTTGCTGTGTTCTTAGGCATTACAGTAAACAGAGAAAAATCACAACTATCTCCCACACAAGACATAGAATTCAAAACTAAACATGAAATTCTGCATGGCTTCCCTTCCTCATCACAGACTGGTAAAGTTGAGGTTGCAACTTCAGGTGGTACTCTCTCAAGACAAAGTTCCTGCTCATCTAGTCTTACAACTTCTTGGGTCCATGGCAGCGACAATCACCTTAGTCCTCCTAGTGAGGTACCACATGAGGCTGCTTCAGTGGCTCCTGGCGTCACAATGGTAACTCTTAACTCACTCAGTGTCCCATCCAGTCTTCATAACAAACCACTGCAGACAGGATTTATCTTGGTGAATGAAGCCAGAAGAGAATTTATGGAGTCGCCCTTTCTCCCCATCTCAGCCAAGGCCATAGTGACCACGGATGCTTCCCTGATTGGGGGGAGGGGTAATTTTCAGGGAAAGACAGTCCAAGGCTCTTGGTCCCTTCAAGAGGCCAATCTGCATATCAGTGTCTAAGAACTGAGGGCAGTGCTTTTAATGTTGCAAGCATTCCAGTCTGCCCTTCCTTCAAAGACAATTGCTATCCAGTCAGACAACATGTCAGTAGTCAGGTACATCAACAAACAGGGGAGAAGCAGTACTATCCTGTATGTCGGGAAGCCCTAAGAGTTTGGCAGTGGGCAGTCACCTCCAACTGCCTTCTAATAGCAATGCATATTCTGGGGAATTCCATTGTGATTGCAGACAAACTAAGCAGGTGTATCCTTCTACCTTACGAGTGGTCTCTCAATCCCAATGTAGTGACGAGAAACTTTCGTCGTTTGGGGTCAGCCTTGCTGCAACCTGTTTGCCTCTTCCATAAACCAGAAATGCAGCAGCTACTTAGTCCCCCCTCATGGGAGTTCCCGAGAGATGCACTTCTCCACAATTGGCCCCCGGGACTTCTATATGCCTTCCCATCAATCCCTCTAATTCCCCAGTTTCTGAGGAAAACCAACGGTTAAGAAGCAAAGTGATTCTCATTGCACCTTATTGGCCTCATCAAGTCTGATTTCCCTTTCTCTGGCCTCACCTAGTACACTGCCCATGGACTCTGGATCCAACTCCAGATCTGTTATTTCATGCTCAGAGCTTGTTCCATCCCGACCTTCAAAATCTAAAGCCGACTGCTTGGTTTCTCCACTTCCAGTAATTGCCAGGTGAAATATTTTGTCCTCCCCAGTGCAAAAGATACTTCTGGTTTCCCGTAAACCGTCCACCAGAAAACTTTATCTTGGCAAATGGAAGAGATTTGTTATTTGGGCTGATAAAATGGTCTTGATCCTTTCTCTGCTCTAGTCACTAAGGTCTTGGAATACTTAGCCACCTTATTTTAATTTTGAGCCTCACCTTCTACCATTAGAGTTTATTTAGCTGCCATTTCAAATTTCCATAATGGATTTGATGATCATTCTTTGATGTCTCATCGTCTTTGCAAAATATTTCTTAAGGGTGCTTTACATTTGAAGCCACACTTCAAAGATCCCATAGCAACTTAGGATTTAACCTTGGTCTTGCACTGTTTGGTTCATAAGCCTTTTGAGCCAGCAGCCACCTGTAATCCCAAGTTTTTATCTTGGAAGACCTTCTTCCTGGTAGCTATTACGTCTCCCAGGAGAATTTCTGAGTTACAGGCTCTGTGCGCGAAACATCCATATATAATTTTTCACAAAGAGAGAGTATCATTCAGAACCAATCCCTCCTTTCTGCCTAAAGTAGTGTCAGACTCCAATATCAATCAGACCATAGATTTATCAGTTTTCTTTCCAAATTTCTCAAGCAAGGGAGAATATTGCTTGCATTTGTTGGACATCTACAGACAATTAGGTTTTTATTTGGACAGAACAAAATCATCTAGAAAATCCAAGCAACTGTTTCTATCCTTTTCAGGTACTAGACTGGGCAAATCAGTTTCAAAAGTCACTCTGTCGAAATGGTTGAGAGACTGCATTACATTTATTTATAGTCAAAATAAACTCGATTTACCAACAAAAGTTAGAGCTCATTCTACCAGATCTGTTTCTACTTCAGTAGTCTTTCATTCCAGAGCTTCTGTGAATGAAATATGCGCAGCCGCAACTTGGGTTACTCCTTATACCTTTATTACTCATAAATTAGACATGGTCTCCAGGAGAAGAGCATCTTTTGGCTGTACGATGCTCAGGAATATCCTTCCTTAAGGCCTCCCAGGATCTAAAGTAGCTGGGGACTCTGTACCAACAGTCAAGAATGAGTGAAGATTGACAACATCAGATAAAGAATTTATGTTCTTGCCATAACGTTCTGTCTGTGTTGTCAATCATAATTCATTCTTGACATCCCAACTTCCAGCCCCCTCCTAGGGACTCCTGGAGGTTCTGAACTAGTCCTGGGGTTCTAGTAGGGTTGTTGCTCAGACAGAGCTTCCATAATTTTCTTCATAATGGGCAAACTTGATCTGAGGTAAAGGGAAGAGAGGCAGTATGGGTAGCCTTAGCTTGAGAGTTTTTGCTGGCACGAGCTTGATATAACAGCAGAGTCGATTCCCAGGATTGGAATCGAACCCAACAGTCAAGAATGAATGAAGAGCGATAACACAGCTGGAACGTTATGGCAAAAACTTAACTTTTTTTTTTCCATCCTTTCAAAAAAAGGTGAATATTTGCTGTGCTGTATGGCTCTTCATAGGTGGCTCAAAGATTTACCTTCACAGATTATGCCTGTCAGAATTCCCAGCTTCATGTGTACTTCACCAGAAAGAAGTTGGGTAACAAAGTCTTCAAAGTATGTCGTTTTCCACTTTTGTTAATAAGAAACAAAAACCTTCATTGTCATATCTTACAGGTCACTCTATGAGAATTACGTTTACCTCTCAGATATTCTTTAAAACCACATCTTTGGATGAAATTTATGCTGTAGTTAATTGGGCTTTACTGTAGTTAATTAGGCATTGCTGAACACGTTTGCAGGACTCTATAGGGTGAATGTTTTCTCTAGGTCTGTGTCATCCTTTTGTGTCACTATAATCTGGGGTACAATTCCCCTGAGGAACCACACCAGAAGATAAACCTGGGACTTGGTCCTCAAGGTGGAGTTCCGTGAAAATTAAATACTTAATGTCATGCTAGATCTAGATTGGCAGTGGGCAAGATGTATTATAAAAAAAAAAAAAAAAGCAGAAACAAACCAAGTTCCAGGATGCCCTTAGGATCCATGACCAACCTCAGCAATACTGGAGTAAGTCCAGACGGAAGGAGGAGGAGGATGTCTGATAGAGCCAGCACGGACGTAGGGCACTGGTGGCCAGACCAGTACAGGTGAAGACCTAGGGGACTGAAAAAAAAGCTGTAATTATTGAGGTAGCACTTAAGCTATTCCATTACCAGTTTTCTTTCCTACATTCTCTGGAAGTTCATAGACAGTTAAGATTCTGTCTAGGCAGAGCAAAAGACTTCGGGAAATCTGGGCAACTTTCTATGGCCTTTGATGAAAAGAAAAATGGGCTGCCTGTATTCAAACAGACTTTTTCTAATTGGATAGTACACCATATTTATTTCTGCCATAAATGCCATGGAAAAAGCTTGCACAACAGAATTAAGTCTCACTCTACCAGAGTCACAGCCTTTCTAAAAGGGGTAAGTGTATAAGATGTCCTGGGGGCAGCAACATGATCCTGTCTTCACACCTTTTCCAAACATTACAAACTGGACCTGATCTCATGTGCTAGGACAGGGTTCACTGCAGCCATTCAGAAGGGCATGTTGTCTTCTTCCACTATCACATCTCCAGCGTCCCCCCCCCCCCATGTCAAGACAGCCATCTCTGACATTCTTCCCTGGTGACATGACTGCAGCAGTGAATCACATTAAGAACAATAGTACATGTATGTAGTCAACATAACTGTAGATTTTACTAATGTGGTCACTTTTGCAGTCAAATTTCTCATCCACCATTTCCTCTGAAACTTGGAACACATAGAAATGGATGGGTAAATACTCTCTTTTTTTTCTCCCTTTCCTTAAAGTTATTTAAGTTTTCTTTTGCCTCTTACATCTCTTTTTGTTTGGGTATTGTAGGAGGGTAATGCTTCCCTTAGGCAGTTCTGTTAGCCTGGGCCTTCCTGGAATTACAAGATTCTGTGGTTGTGCTTTTCCAACCTGTAGAGTTGGAGGGCAAGAGGGGAAAAAAAGATGGTCAGCCATACATTAGTCTTTATACCAGGTGTGTCTAGACATCCATGTTAGAAGTGATGTTAGCTGACATAGGGTGAAGTGTGACTGGCTCCGAAAGTCAGAACAGACCTGGATCTCAGCCTGTAGCAAATGTTCTTGTAAGGTTGTGAAAGCAGCAGTGATCACACTCCAACAATTATGGCAAGCTGACTACAGACTTATATTTTCTTCTGAAATGGAGCTTTTCTCCACAGGCCTTTTACTAAGCTCTGTCTAGTATGACCTGCTGGTTAACAAAAATCAATCAACAAATAATTCTGTGGCTCATGTTTATAGTTTTGTACCTATTAACATTTGCAATGTATTTTCTTTGTATCACTTCTTCATAATACATAATAATTTGTAGTTGTTACCTGGCTAAAATTAGAGCATTTTTTTAAATCCTGTATTATATACTCATCACTGTTTTATATTTTATCACAGAAGTATCCTGAGCTAATTACATTGTATATTCCCTCTCAAAAACTCTCTTACAGTTCCTGAGGTGTAATCTGTGAATAAGAATGTTTTCTAATCTTGTGTTAAGATATTTTTGTCTTCCCCACATACAGAAGCATAGTACAGGGGTACCTGTAATAGTTTGGAATCCCTTACTTTAAGAAGTAAGTAAGTTTGAATTGTTGTAGAGAATAATTGAGAGGGAAACATACTCACAAGCGAGGAGAGTGTGTTGAGGAGATGGAAAGAGTACTTTGAGGGGTTGATGAATGAAGAGAATGAGAGGGAGAGAAGGTTGGATGATGTAGGGATAGTGAATCATGAAGTACAATGGATTATTGAATTGAGATTGAATGGATTCACATGCTCCCACCTAAAACTCCCACACTACTAACTCCACACCTAAATCATCATTTCTTTGCCTACTTTAACTTAATTCAGAGATCTTGCTCAGAACACCTTTTCATAAATCTTTTGCATGCATGCCTCTGGCCTACCTTACTCATATTCTCAAACTTTCATTGTTTGTTTTTCTTATCCATTGTACCCATAATATTGTTTTCCTCTGTAATATTGTTAATTTGTCTCTATTCGTATGTATTTGTATGTCTGTTTGGGGCTTTTCCCCTCGGGTCTCCACTGAAAAAGGGTAATTCTTACCCAGCTGGACCAACCCGGTTAACAAATGCAAATAAATAAATAAATAAATAATTAGCAAGGAGGAAGTAAGGACAGCTATGAAGAAAATGAAGAATGGAAAGGCTGTTGGCCCAGATGACATACCTGTGGAAGCATGGAGGTGTTTAGGTGAAATGGCAGTGGAGTTTTTAACCAGATTGTTTAATGAAATCTTAGAAAGTGAGAGGATGCCTGAGGAATGGAGAAAAAGGTTTTTGGTACCGATTTTTAAGAATAAGGGTGATGTACAGAGCTGGAGTAACTACAGAGGGATTAAATTGATCAGTCACAGCATGAAGTTATGGGAAAGAGTAGTGGAAGCTAGGTTAAGAAGGGACGTGATGATTAGTGATCAGCAGTATGGTTTCATGCCAGGAAAGAGCACTACAGATGTGATATTTGCTCTGAGAGTGTTGATGGAGAAGTACAGAGAATGTCAGAAGGAGTTGCATTGTGTTTTTATAGACTTAGAGAAAGCATATGACAGGGTGCCTAGAGAGGAGTTGTGGTATTGTATGAGGAAGTCAGGAGTGTCAGAGAAGTATATAAGAGTGGTACAGGATATGTACGAGGGTAGTGTGACAGTGGTGAGGTCTGCTGTGGGAGTGACGGATCCGTTTAAGGTGGAGGTGGGGTTACATCAAGGATCAGTTCTGAGCCCTTTCAAATTTGCAATGGTGATGGACAGGTTGACAGACGAGATCAGACAGGAGTCCCCATGGACTATGATGTTTGCAGATGACATTGTGATCTGTAGTGAGAGTAGGGAACAGGTGGAGGAGACCCTGGAGAGATGGAGATATGCTCTAGAGGGAAGAAGAATGAAGGTCAGCAGGACTAAGAATATATGTGTGTGAATGAGAGGGAGGATAGAAGAATGGTGCGGATGCAAGGAGTGTAGAGGTGGAAAAGGTGGATGAGTTTAAATACTTGGGGTCAATAGTTCAGAGTAACGGTGAGTGTGGAAGAGAAGTGAAGAAGAGAGTACAGGCAGGATGGAGTGGGTGGAGAAGAGTGTCAGGAGTGATTTGTGACAGACGAGTACCTGTAAGAGTGAAAGGGAAGGTCTACAAGAGGGTAGTGAGACCAGCTATGTTATATGGATTGGAAACAGTGGCATTGACAAAAAGGCATGAGTCAGAGCTGGACGTGGCAGAGTTAAAGATGTTAAGATTTGCACTGGGTGTGACGAGGGTGGACAGGATTAGGAATAAGTATATTGGAGGGTCAGCCCAGGTTGGAAGGTTTGGAGACAAAGCCAGAGGCAAGATTACGTTGGTTTGGACATGTGCTGAGGAGGGATGTTGAGTATATTGGGAAAAAGATGCTAAGGATGAAGCTACCAGGTAACAGGAAAAGAGAAAGGCCTAAGATAAGGTTTATGGATGTGGTGAGAGAGGACATGCAGGTGGTTGGTGTGACAGAGCAAGATGCAGAGGACAGGAAGAAATGGAAACAGGTGATCTGCTGTGGCGACCCCTAACGAGAACAGCTGAAAGGAGATGATGATGATGATTTTGTTTTGCAAAAATAAAATTGTATCCTGTATTTACTTATTGGGGTCTGAAATGTTGCTGAGCATGGATAACTTTAACACACAAAATGGCGATTAATGTTAGGCAGAACTAAAAGGCATTTGAGAGAAATGGGTGTAAAAATTAGTACTAAGATTTGTTTTGTTGTGGAATTAGGTTGCAGTGAGTAAATCAGACAGTGTTGGGATCTTTTCATCTGTACAATGCATAATAATTCATGGTTTAATTTTAGAATATGAGGAGCATGTTACTTGAACAATATACTGTATGTGGAGTTTTTACCCTTCTGCCGTTGACTACCATGTGTGCTTTAATTAATCACAGGCTAAATTACTTGTCAGTGATGCATTTGTTTCTTATCCTTACAATAATATACACTGTAAGTATTGTGGCACTTCTTAAAGTACCATTTCTGTCCATTAATCTTCTTAAATTATTCCTGCAGGTCAATACATTAGAAGAGCAGTTAGAGAGCAAAGCAGTACAGAAGGAAGTAACCGCACTGAATCGTCAAATAGAACTTCTAGAGGAACAGAAAAAGGAGTTGGAAATTAAACATCTTAGTGCTGAAGAGCAAGTGAAAGACCTCAAGTATATGGGTAAGCTTTATGCGACTTAGTGAACAGTAAAATTAAGCATTTAAACTTTTAATTAAGAATGAATATCATAAGAATATGATTAAAGTAGCAGAATACTGCCAATGGCTAACTAATTGCTGTATCCAGATCCTTTACAACTGCCTCTCCAAGGTGTCCACACTTCCTTTTTCTGGCTTTTTAGGCTCCCTTGAACTACGTTCCCCCACACTACCTAATAAGACATTGGAGAGCTTTGCTACTGCTAGTATTTCTGTAAGTCTTACTTGAACCTCCAAAACTTAGGTCATCTCCCCTGGCCTTACTGACTTCTGTTTTTACTGATGGTCACTTTTATTAATGCCCTTTTTATTCTGCTTAGCGTCCATGTCATGTTTTTCATTTCTCTCTTTCTCAAGTAGACTCATCGTCAAACCATCAGTCATTCCTTGTTTTCCAGGCATCTTGACACCCTGATGGTTTCCGTATAAATGACTGTGGCCAGCCTGACATGTTTCATCCTCAATGTCCTCCAAGCTTCAGATGTTATTCCACTGATAGTTTCACTAGAGCTTGGTACAGAAGGAGAATGACTTCTGGGTCCCTGGTTACCACCTTTCCTCTCCATCCAACCAAGCCACAAAACTTAGTACGTGCCTTAGCTATGTCTCTGTCACAGTACAGTGGGGGGATTAACTTGTGTTGGGCGGATGTGCTCATATACTTGCCTGCCTTAGTTGGTTGATACCATAACCCATATTCTTATGTTTCTCTGTTTTGATTAATTAGTCCCTACCAAGCTCGGGAGCTTATAGATTCTGTAACCACATCTGGTTTAAGTACCATGCTAACTGCAGTGTGTTTTGTGGAGACTAATCCCTCTATCTTTGCCTATGTCTGCAATTTAGGCTTAATTAGAAAACTTATTTATTATTTTCTGTGGCTTTTTTACTTTATCATACCTATGTATTCTAATCAGGTCTCTCCTCAGTGCTAAACCATGTGGCTCACTACTTGTTGTTGGTTTGTTCCTGGAGAGAGCATTTCTGAAATGCACACAGTGTTTTAGTTTTCCTACCTTTGTAATTGTCTTAAGACCTGCCCTTTCACTTTTCTCTAAAAACAACCTATGTGGCAGTATGTCCAAAATCACAATGAATGCCAGCCCATGCAAACGCAGGCAATAAATAGCAAGGCAATAAATAGCAATTAAATTAAATGATTTTAAAACAATCTAAACAATGATAGCACACATGCCTGGGCTGTGGACCATGGGTCCTTAGCTGCACTCTTCTCTCACAAGGTTGCAGGGGTGGTCCTCTTTTGTGGAGGAAAGATGGATCAGTGCTCAGAAACTGCAAAAACAGACTGGGTTCAGCAAATCTGAACCCAATCTATACTAGGCTAAAAAGTGCAGCTAGCAGCAAAAACAGAGTTCAAAAATAACAGCACACAGAAGAGTGTAGCTAAGAACCCACCTGAGTGGTGGTGATTAGCTCAGGGCCCAGTCCCATGCTGTATCATTGGTTAGAGTGTTTTAAATTTGTTGAATTTTGTTGCTATTTATTGCCCACATTTGCGCAGGTTGGCACCCAGTTTACCAGAAATGCATAGAGCTTAACAACTTGCAACTGATCTGCTATGTTATCTGAATCATTCACTGCTTTCTACTGCAAAATAAGTATAATTTTTACTTGATCTGCAATTCTTGGACTGTTTTTTTACTGTGTGCTGCTATTTTTGAACTGTGTTTTTGCTGTTAGCTGCACTTTTTTGCCTGTGAGGGAAGAGTGTAGCTAAGGACCCACCTGAGTGGTGTTTGTTGGTCTAGGGCCTGGTCTCTGGCACTGTCATTGGTTAGAGTGTTTTAAATCCATTTAATTTCATTGCTATTCACTGCCTGCATTTGCGTGGTACGCACCATCGCACACTGCCACACGGTGGTGGTTACTGTTGGCAGTTGTCGAAGCAAAGTCCCAGACAAATACATTTTCCCTTAGTCAACTGCTTGAGTTCCATCTGAGGTTTCTCACTGTTGTGCTTCAGTGCCCGAAAAGACACTCAGCTGAGCCTCTGAGGTACCAATACAAGTCTCACCCTCTAAGCCTCTAACATTTTAGAACTTCTACTAGTCCCGCAGCAATACCCTGGTTCTTCTAGTCCTGTCCCTGACCACAGTACTATACTTTGTATCATGGACGGGCAGTTCTCCACAGTTTCTCCAGCCAGCCTGGTTGACATGGACATACAGAGGCAGTGTAGCAATTGTCCCATATACACTGAAAACCCATTAATTCTATGTCACACAAATTCAATATGTGAGAGATGCATCTGTATTAAGAATCTGGAATCTATGCTCTCTTGTTCACAAATCAGCATATCAGATACTAAGGAGGTTGTCATCTCACACAGTTCACTTACTGCACCAACCCACTTGCATAGCACCTAAACTCATGTATATGAAGGTACTCACTAGAAGACTACCTAAAGATCAGAGACCTCCCAAACATAAACATGCTTCACATAATTCAATACCAGCTGAACACAGTACACATAAAAACACATGCGCCAGTATCTCACCTAACAAGCCCTTAAGGCAAAACACAAAATCTAATGTTTTGTTCATAGGTGACTCCATTGTGAGATACACAGATGTCCCGCTCACCAGGTTGGGCAAGAAAAAGTCATGGTCAGCTGTCTGTCTGGTGCCAGGATACTCCACATCACACATGTACTCAGGTGTCTCAACAATAGGTACTGTTATGACTCTGTCATAGCCCATGTTGGTGTGAACGACCTGAAATGTACTTCTCTGAACTATATGAAGATAGACATGACTGAGCTCTCTGAATGTGTGTCCCAGGCAGGTATGTCCTTAGCCTTATGCAGCATTCTACCTTCCATAGGATGATGCCACAGTATAGACAAAAAATTATTGACTTCGGCAATTGGCTTAGTTTCTGGTGTCATTCCAAGGGGATCCAGGACCTGTCACCCTGGGATGTCATGGTTGATAGACCACAATGCTTTGCTAGAGAGGGTTGTGAGGGTGGCCTAATAGTTAAGGTGTTTGCCTTACAAACACAAGGTGCAGAGTTTGAGTCTCACAAGGGATAATTGGCTAGGCTTAAAATGGCTCACAATGGCAGTTAGCTTAGTACTAATCTATGAACCTATGAACCTATAAGATGGTCTTCACCTGTCACCTCTTGGATTTTGGTTACTGGCTAAGGCACTTGCCTCCCCCATAGTGCTTTTTTTTTAGACAATGTCACATCAACAAAATTCCCAGTGTAAATATATCCTTGAAAACCAACCTCAAAGTTATTCTGCTAAACACTAGGAGTCTAAATCTAGAACTGCACTCACTGGAAGCATTCCTCACTTTGGAAGAGGCTGACATCTGTGCAGTCACCGAGACCTAGTTCAAGGCTGCGGAGAGCCTCCCGCCTATTTCAGTCTACTTGAGTCACTCAAAATACAACCAAACACACTGGTTATGGGTGACTTTAACTACCCATCCATAGACTGGTTAAATTATGTGTGTACTGACATGCTCACCCAAAGGTTCTTGGACTTTAACTACAGTGCCTTGGAACAGATAGTTGGGACCCTGACAAGGGCCCCAAACATTCTTGATCTCACCAGCATGGGAGATTGGTGTACCACCAGAAGTGTGCGGCCCTCCCTGGTGAAGTCTAATTATAAATCAGTCTTGTTCAAAGTAATGATTGCATCACACTCCCCTTCAGGAGAAATTAGGCTAAAAAACCTCTCCAAAGCCAACCACACTCTCTGAAGCAATGGCATTAACAGCTTCAAAGCTCCTGTCCCCCTTGATGGTAAGGACACCTATGCTGAGATATACACCAGTGCTCTGTATAAATGTCTGCACAGTTGTATTGACTCAGATGTACCTGATAGGACCAAAGCAAGATCTCCTAGAAAGAACAAGCCTGCCTGGTGGACATCTGCCATAAACAGGCTATATAACAAGAGAAAGAAATTGCTGCTTAAGAACATGAAAGAACGGTCTCAGAAATGGAAGCACATCCTTCTCAGTTTGAACAAACAAGACATCTTTTAAAGTCCCTCTAAAGCTAACTACAAGTCTGAATTAGTATCCCTGATTAAAGATAACCATAAGGCTACATCCAAAACCTTAAAGGAAAATGTCAGATTTGCACTGAACTTGTGGTGAATGGTACCACATATACTGAAATGTAGAAATAGCCAACCTACTGGCAGACAGGTTCATTGAAAACTTCTCCCCCTTGTCTCTGCCACATATACCCATGAACATCCCTACCACCTGTTCTCCACCTAGTATCCCTAAAAAAGCAGGTCTTAACGACTCTCTAAAGACAAAAGCACAGCATCTATGGGATATGATAACATCTTAGTCTGCATTTTAAATGGTTTAAAACAGGAGTTAGCAACACCTTTGAGTACTCTCTTTAACCACAGCCTAAGAACTGGTTTTGTCCCTGTAGAATAAAAAACTGCTACCGTCATTCCTTTGCAGAAAGGAGGTGCATCCACTCGCCCTAAAAACCATAGACCCATAAGCCTAACCAGTCTTATCTGCAAGGCCATGGAGAGAATCATCAAGGGCCGTATCAACAAAGATGTAGGAAGCCTTCAAATGCTTGACCCCACCCAGTTTGGTTTTGTCAGGGACAGATCGTGCCTGTTGAATCTGGTGGACTTCTTCAGGAATGTTACCAGAAGCCTGGATGACGGCAAATCTGTGCATACGGCCTACTTAGACTTAGCCAAGGCCTTTGACATAATCTCCCACTCAGGCATCACTGAAAATCTCACCCAGCTGGGGATCAACCCATATATTGTAATATGGGTTGCAAACTAGCTCACTGATAGAACTCATACAGGCAAAATAGGGGACTCCACCTCCACCAGCATACCCATTACCAGTGGTGTTCCACATGGATCGGTGCTGGGGCCCCTATTGTTTGGAATCTACTTCTCGGAAGTTCAGACAAAAACAAAAGGTCTGTGGGTGACAAAGTTTGCTGATGACTGCAAACTGGGTGCAGTCATTAAGTCCCCAAATTATGTCAACATTCTACAAGAGGGCTTACACAAACATATGATTAGTGCCAAAGTCATGGACTTAAACGTAATGCAAAGAAGTACATTATCATCCCCTTTGGCAAGTGTGATGTCCTTTTGAATCACCATATTAATAGCAACATCCTAAACTCTAAGTCAGTGCTGAGAGATTTGGGCACACAGGTTGACAGCAACCTTACCTTTGATCACCATATCTCCACAGTGGTTAGAAAGGCCTTCTGTGCTACTCACTTCATAAGTAAGGGCATGGCTTCCAAAACAAAAGAGATTATAATCTCTATATACTCTTCCCTCATCAGGCCAATAGTAGGGTACAGTGCTCCCTTTGGCATACCTTACCAGGCACCTGCAGCAACTAGAGAGACCTCAAAGGTTTCTGATGAAGAAAATTCAGGGTCTTCAGCACAAGTCATAGGCAGAGAGACTGAAGTCACTGTCACTATACTCTGTATTGTATAGACTACTCTGAAGTGACCTGTGCCTTGCATACAGAGCAACCTTGGATCCTGCCTTAATAGCTGTGCTGCACATTTGTAAGTCAAATGGTACCCAATTTACTCTAGGGACCTTAACCTAGCCTGTGACATCAACAGGACTTGTTGGGGAGACTGATATGTCTCACAGAGGTCACCTCTCCTCTGTAACAAACTTCCAGTTCAAGTTAAATAGATCCCCTCGTTGACCCTATTTAAGTGTAACTTGGATGATTGGATGGGAAACCGCAAATTCATCCCAGGGGTCATTGTTCTTTGATGAAAGCGCTTAACTACTGAACTGTGCTTTGTTTTTTTCATTAAAAAGTGGAGTCCTGACAGTCACTGGGTGCGTGTTTTTTGGTTACTGGTGTTTTTTCGCATCCTGGAACTATCGGTGGATTTATTGACTGTACTAGAAAAACAACATTTTTATCAATTGCAGTAATGCTGTTTGCTGTCAGACAGTTGGCATTTAGGAAGACCACCAGTTGTGCTGCCTGTGTACTTCCATTATCTGATAGGACAGAGACTTGATATTGAATAGGCCTGTACTTACGTGCTTCCTTCATAAAGCATCCCTGTTACAGTAATACCACTCTGTAATTTAAGGGAAGCTATAGTTTTGCCACAGACCTTCCATGGCACTTTTTACTTAGTCACACAACACCTTTATGGCCTCATATATGTGCATGGTGGAAGGTTTTCTGTTACCTCCATCTTGCTGTTGTACTGTGCCAGTGTTCTTTTTCTCTTGTATCCTGTGAGAAGTAAAACTCATTCCTCTCTTCTACATGCAAACCTGACTCATCATATCCCCTAAATTGTAATAATTGTAACACAGTCTGCCATCTTGTCCTGTATTCCAGTTTGAAAAATTACTTGGGCATGTCTCTTTCCTAGCCACTCATTACTGTACAGAAGTAGAATTGGGGAAAAGGGAAAGGTCATCACTCAGAATAACATCCTTGTGGTCCAGTAGCCTAAGGGACGGGGTGGACCTTGAGGTAGACAATCAGGGTACATGATAGAGTGTTCAGGCATAAGGTCCCCATTCCCTGATCCTTAGAGCCTTTGTAGCATCAGCTGCATTACCAGCAGATCTCACTGTCTGTGGCCCTTGCATGAATCCTGGCTAGCTTTAGCCACTTCTCATACAATGTCCAGCGTAATTTTGAAATTATGGTAAGTAGCCTAGAAATGTTTCACTGAAAACAGGTGTTGGGTTTGATGACAGTCCCCATTGTTTTTTGTCTAAGACCACTTTTGCCTTGAGTAGTGTGTTTGTGCTGACAAACTAGAATAAATAATTCTGTGTGCATTGATTTCCTCCGTCTTTTTTGTAGCCTTCCCTGTTGTGCTTCCTTCTCCAGATGTCCCTAAAACACTTGTTTTCCGTATGGTAGAAGGAGACCAAGTCTGTATGTGTTTGTATCTATCCTGCAGTAAACAGCAAAGTCAATTATTACTTAAGTTCCTTCAATATTGATTTCAACACTGCACTCATGGGATAAAGCTTCCCAGTTCTAGCCCTACAAAGCTTTGCCTCCCCTGGAACTTATGCTTTTGTGTATTTTGGGGGTTGTCATTCTTACTCCGAGTCTTGTACAGTCGCTAAAACATGGGGTCCAGGATCAGATGTTTATCGGAAGTGAACAGGGTTAACATTTTTTTCATACACTAATTACCTTAAAAATACCTACTTTAGAGAGAGACATTTACGGATACTGATGAATGTTTTATATTTCAATTCACCATTCCCGTTAATTACTCTGTGGCTCTGGAGAATGTGGAAATTGGATCAGTATTTTTTTGGAATCCTTCATTAAGATTGCCATTTCTGCAGTCTGCAAATAATCTGTTTCCAGCTTTTCCAATCCTAAAATAGTATACAAATTTTGCATACTTGCCTATGATTTTTCTTGAATGTTTATAGAAAAATCCGACTGAAAATTTTCATTTCTCATTTATAGTGCACAGCTTAGAACTAAGAGCATATCTTCCATCTGTCATTTACTTAGTTGTCACAGTTGTCTTGAGTTTCAGATTGTCAAGCTGTCCAGCATGTAAGAGAAGCTAACTTCTGAGGGCTTCTTTTTGTAATTTACAGTGGTCACATTGGTGACTTAAGTATTTGAGAAGATACCCTCTTGTTTTGATGTTTGAAAAACTTTAGTGGGCTTCTCCTTGCAATGTTTCTTACCTGAAGTCTGCCTTCCAAGTTGCTAAGCATACATATTCAGCTGCACAGTTGTGGGCAAGCCTTGATTGTGCATACTGCTGTACACAGGTCCTTAGTGACAAGATAATAAGCACCTTCTGTACTTTCACTGCATCCTAAGGAAATTTTACTTTGGAGTTGCAGGTTATTAGTCATCATATGTGGCCACTGAATCAGATCCTGTAGTGTGGCCCACCTGGCCTCTGTAGAATTGAATGATCAGGCTCAAGTCCTGCTCCAGTGTAGAGCTATCAGCGGGCAAATGTACTTAAGAATGTTTCTCAGGAGTGAGATTCAGACCAGTTTTTGGTTTGAGTGCCTTCAGCTTCCATTATGAGATAGATAAAATTACAGGGAAAGTCCCATTTTGGCCCAGCTTCCTTTGTTTTTCCATAGGACCTTTGAATATTTTCCATAGATAGGATGTGCAAATGTCACATCAGAGTATTCTGAATGCAGAGGGTATTCCTGTATTCTGCCCTGAAGTTTCATAATTTCCTTTGTGGATTGATGTGCTAGCCTGTAGCCTGCCCCCAAGGTTGTGGAATAAAAGCCCCACAGTGGTGGCAGTGAACCTACAAACGGGGGATCTTGTGGTACAGTTATATTTAGTTTGCTAAGAGTTCTAGCCTCAAATTATTGTGGATTGTTCTCTGGCCATAGTCTTTGGGGATTTCCCCGAGCTAGGACAAATGTGTCTCAGTTCCACTTCATGTCATCACATTCTTATTGATGTTTGGGTGCTTTTTTTGTTGCAGTATGCAAAACATGTGAAACTCATGTCTCAAAACCAGTGTGTCCCTCTGCTTCAGTTGCTGATAGTTTCTGTTTTTTTTACAGGCATTTCTACATTCTTAATTATAGCCATAGGTTGTTCACTTCTAAACTGCTTCATTAACTAGTATCCATTGAATCTGCACAACCACTTTAGTACTTGTAGTGTTACTCTGGAAAGCACCCTTAAATAAATTACGTGGAAGTGCTCATTTGAGCAACTGCTGTAATATCTATTATTTTCATTTTACTGTACACTGCAAGTTATAACCTCAGGTTTAATCCAAGCATTAAATCAGGCATTTGTGAGCTCTTGCTTTTTTTTTATTTGAATTAAATGTCCAGCTATGAAATTTGAAGGATTGTGCTTCTGGAGACACACCAATCCTAGCAACCCAGCAACTGTGGATTTACTTGTATAGTACCAGTTCCTTTTTAGCTTTTGTTAATTCATGTAGTCATTACCTTCCCTGTATAATGTTTTGAACGTGCTTCTGTCAGATGCAGATATAGTATGTTGTACCATTTAAATTTATCTTATTTCTCCTGGGTTGCATACCTTTCAAAGGCCGCAAGATATACCTCAATATTTCTAAGGCAGTCAATTTCTTTAGTAGTGGTGTGGTTTCTGGTATTGTTAATACAGAGGCTAAGAACGTCATCTATTCCAGAAGACTGGCCAAACATTTATTAGTAACCTCACTCTTCTCTTACAGATTTTTTTCATGAAGAGGTGTAATCTGCTGCTTCATTGTCATATTACTCTTCAATAGAGCCTCCACAAATTTCACCAATTTGTTTGACACACTTCAGTAGCCAAATATTCAGTTCTTACTCCTCTGTATTTGGGTGTAGAAGTAGTAGTTCTGTCTGTCTGCAGGTGAGAAAATTAACTCATGGTGCGCTTGCATTTGCAAGCAGTGATACAGGAATGAAATGTAGTGTAACTTGGTATTTTTTATCCACATGATGTGTGCCAGAACCACCAGTGCAAAGGTATAGCTAGCAAATTCCATTTTGTACCCAATAGCACTTAGTGCTACCTCCGTTGGACACCTGTCATTTAAAAATAGACACATCTGTGAAAGTGCTGCCCAAGCACTTAATTAATGTCAGTAACATTTTCAGCTGTTCCCCCTAAAACTATTAAAAATACTGTTTTAGATTAGCAATATTGCATCTGTTGTTAAAGGCATTTATTTAGACAATTGTAGACACAATATGACCTGAAAAAAGCCATGTTGATATGATGCTCAGGAAAAAATGTACTCTGCAGAGTACAAAGAGTATGCTTCACTCCACCCTTGCACCAATGAAGTCTATTCCACACACTGGGAACTGAAATTGTTAATTCAGTGTATTATTTACAATACAAATCTATCATCTCAAATTTATTTACACAAAAAGAAAACAAAATAACACTGTTCATGGCAATTACAGGTCAGTTCAGTTTTAAAGTCTCTCAGAAACTCAGCAGTTTATGCATTAACTCAGAATAATCTGTAACCACCAAGTATGTCCACAATGTAGATTACTAGTAAGCCCATATTTGTAAAGTCCTGGTACTCCACAGGTTCTTGTACTTCATGGGTACGTTGGTACTCCAAATGTGAGTCCACCACTTCCGTTACTCCAAGTAAGCTGGCGGTCTGTCAGCGAATCCACTGCTTCCATTACTATACATGTAAATTCACAGGTTCTGGTACTCTTAATGTGAGTTCCGTTATTCTACAGGTAATCTTGTACTGCACGAGTGAATCCACTATGTCCATTACTATACAGGTAAGCTGGAACTCCACAAGTAAACACACAGCTTCTGTTATGGTATTCCTAAGATGCTCCACTCTTGGTCTTTCATATCCTTCCTCAAGAGAGGCAAATATTTCAGCCTCTTTAGATTACAGATCTTCCTTTTAAAAGTGTCTCAGCAGGTGACATTATGTTTGACTAGCTATTATAAACTGTATTGCATAGTATGCACATAGCATGGCTGACTGTTAAAAGCTTTTACTGCTATAACTCAATAGTGTAATAACTTTTACACAAGCAAAAGTCACTGTGCCACACTTGCTCACTATTCTCTGTCAACAGTCAATGTAGTAAAAGTATTACGCCATTGAATGAATATAACCAATTTTAATGAGCCACAGTACAAAACAGATGTTCTTCGTGTTTCACTGTTGCAGTCATCACTTTTGGGTTATCTGCTTGCAGTAGCCCTCAGTCGGCCTGATTAGCAAAGTCTTGGGTCCTGTGTCGGTAGGTGTCCCTTCTTCCATGATGTCAGGTCGTCATGGGTATAAAACATGCGGTCGATGCCATTACATCAGTCTTTCTTGCTGTGCGGTGCCCGAAGCAGAAGCATTTTGCAAGTGCTGGTCGGCCGACTCCTGAAATTTTCATTTTCAAGTTTTAGAACCAAAGTCTTCAACTAAAGCTAAGTACCCCATTCGGGAAACTTTTTCTTGCTCCTTACAGATGTCAGTAAAAGTTAATAATTGCATTACTTGTGGAAAGCAAATACCTCATAAAGATTTTCATTCATACTATATTACTTACCTAGGCCCTGACCACGACATACCGTGCTTTCGGTTTTGTGCTTTATTTAATCAACGCACTATTCGTCATCGGTATATTTTTGCCTCTAAATATTTCGGTTCTCGGTTTAATTATCCAGAAATGACCTCGGTTAGCCATCCGACTACCGGGATTCCAAAAAACAAACAATGATAAAGACAGAGACAGGCCGCTGAGGTCCAAAACTGCCAATGACGCTTCTCCTAAGCCAGTTCGCCGGTACTCAGTGAGGCACTTTCGAAGCCCCTGATACCCGCTATTTCTGATTCACAGGCCTCTACTGAGACCCATTTGGAGTCTGGTATGCCACGAGATGCTGCAACTATGGAACCTGCGGATGTCTCTACCTTGGATGAGTCAGGAGCCGCTGTGCAGGCACCGGCTTCTGAGGGTGTATTCAGGCCTATGGACTTGCATATTAAACCGACACCTCCTTCTTCTTTTAGGCCTAAATCTCGAACCATGCCTAAAAAAATGACGCCCAGGCCGCATGCTCAGGCCTCTATGCCTAAAAAACAAATGATAAGAATGGCTGAAGATCTTATAACTTTAATCAGGGGAAGCCAGCCTCCCCCTTCTAAGAGACCTAGGACTGAAGTTGTTTATGAATCTTCTGACCTGGATTCTGATTTTTCTGATGATCTGGATTTGCCCTTATCTACTCATGAGGATTCTGATGCAGAGGACTCTATTCCCTCTGCTTCCCCTCCAGAGGATTTTTCTTTTGGTGAAACCTTACATACTCTAAGGGAGCATTTCCACTGGGAAAGCCAGGATATTTCTGATTCAAAAAAGAGGCTTAGGGATTTCTTACTCCTGCCTCAGCATAGGCCTTTAGCTATTCCTCCTGTATTAGACTTTGTTGATGATGCTTTTTTGGAATCTTGTTTGGCCCTTGATTCTTTGCCTCCTGCTCGCAGAAAACCAGACAGATATTACAGGGTTCCTAATTCACGCAAGTTCCTTTTTAAAAATCCTATTGCGGATCCAGAGACTATTTCACAGGGACCCAAGGGCATTAAGGCTTCTGCTTCTAAAAATCCTACCCCTTCTGATAGAGACTCCAGGGTGCTGGATAGATGAGGTAAGAAGATTTACACTTCTGCAACCTTGGCCATCAGGGCTTTAAACTGCCAGTTTCATATGTTAAAGTATCAGCAACATGTTATTGGATTGCTTAAACAGAAAATTATGTTGATTCCTGACTCTGCGGAAAATAAAGAATTACAGGATTTAATGCACTCTGCTGATCAGGTTGGAAAACATACTTTGCAATGTGGATCTGATTCTTTAGAGGCCTCTTGCAGGGCTGCTGTTACTGGTTCTGTGCTCAGAAGGCATGCTTGGCATAAGGAGCAATCTTCACCTGATCATGTTAAAGCTAAATTGCTGGATGCCCCCTTAAATCAGGACCGCCTGTTTGGCAACAAGGCTGAGGAAGTTCTTAAAAAGATGGAAGATAAAGCTAAATCTGTGCAAACTGTTAATGATTTCTTACAAGTTCAGCTGCTTAGATTTAGTAGGCACTGGCCCTCTAAGAATTGGTCCTTTCCAGCCTCTTCAAGGTCTTCTCAAGCCAAACCCAGACATAGCAGGAATCCCAGGTTTCAGTCCCAGGGGACACAAAAGACTAAGCAGTGGGGGGTTTCCGCACCCAAATCAGAGAGTAGTAAGACTCCCCCCATGGAAAACAGTCTCAATGACTTGCTTCTAAAACTTCTAAGCACTTCCCAACTGAATGCTCCTTTAGGCGGAAAGATTGGTCTGCAGGCCAAAAACTGGGAACTCATTACCCAGGACAAATGGGTTGTAAATATAGTGTCCCAAGGATACTTATTTCACTTCCACACCTTACCAACACCAAGTGGGTGACCAAATCTACCCCCAAATCAGTGGGCAGAGGCCCAAAATTAAGTACTCTCTCTATTAAGCATGGGGGATATTCATTTGGTACCAGAAGAGGAAAAGGGACAAGGTTTCTATTCAAGACTTTTCCTGGTACCCAGAAAAAGTAATACATGGCGTCCTATCCTGGACCTTTCTACTCTAAATACCTTTCTGGTAATTCCAAAATTCAAGATGCTGACTCTTCACCAGCTGCTTCCTATGCTAGGCAAAGATGCATGGTTGGCAACACTAGATTTAAAAGAAGAATACCTGCACATCCCTATTAGGGAGTCTTGCAGAAAATACCTATGCTTCAAAGCAGGCTACATGCACTATCAGTTCTCTGCATTGCCCTTTGGCTTATCTACCTAGCCCAGGGTATTCACAAAGTGCCTAGCTCCAGTCATTGCATTCTGCAGGCAAATAAATATTCAAATATACCCATATCTGGATAATTGTCTAATTCAGGCAGAAAGCCAGGACATACTTTTGAATCATCTGGCCTTTGTTCAAAGAGTACTGACTTGTCTGGGGTACACCATAAACGAAAAGAAATCACACCTGGTACCCTGTCAACAAATTATATTCCTGGGAGCAAGCTTGAATACAACTTCCCAGATTGCTATCCTCACGCCAGAGAAACGGATTCATTTGACAACCTACTTCAAACAAGTGGCCACAAAAACCCAGTTGTCTGCAAAGCAAATACTGCAAGCCTTGGGGTCCATGGCCTCCTGCATTCTTCTAATTCCATATGCAAGGCTGCATATGAGGAAACTGCAGTGGTATCTCAAAAGTCTATGGTGTCAACATTCACAGGATGTAGAAGAATGATTCCTATCATACCTTGCCTACGCCTAGAGTTCCTTTGGTGGGCAGAGGCCTGCCACCAAAACAGGGGACTACCATTCACACTACCCCCTGCTGCCCAAACCTTAACAACAGACGCATCAGACTATGCATGGGGGGGCCCACCTGGCAGGGAAGTGCATTCAGGGCAAATGGAACCCAAGTCAAATGCACCTGCATAACAATCAAAATGAAATGTTAGCTGTGCAGAATGCTCTGACAGCCTTCAAGGACCGCATTCTTTCAGGACAATTAATGATAAAGACAGACAACACCACTGTTATGTGGTACATAAATGGGGGGGACACATTCTTACCCCTTCTGCAGACTAGCCATGACATTGTGGAACACAACCCTGAGCTATCAAGTACATTTATAAGCTCAGTTCCTGCCAGGAAACCTAAATACACTGGCAGATGAACTAAGCAGAAACCTCATGGACCAAATGAGTTGAAACTAGAACCAAGAATTTTCAACATGTTGACAAGCAAATGGGGGAGCCCAGATATAGACCTGTTTTCCTCCCCCCAAAACTATCAGTTGGAAAATTCTGCACAAGGACTCTCCACAAACATGCTTGGAAAGTGGATGCTGTGTCCTTCAGCTGGAAAAGCCCATCAGTTTATGCCTTTCCTCCTCTGCCTCTGCTCTCCAAAGTACTACTAAAGATCAAACAAGACAAACCAAGGACGATTTTGATTGCACCAGACTGGCCACACCAACACTGGTACCCCCTCTTGCGCAGTGTGTCACTGTGGGCCCCATGGCACCTGCCTCAGACTCCTACTCTATTGTCTCAGCAGGAGAACCAAATTCTGCACCTTCAACTTCAAACACTGAATCTAGCAGCCTGGCTAATTACATAATTTCTCCTTTGTCATCCCTCATTAAACCAGTGATGGATATCATTTTAGAGGCAAGGAGGCCTAGTACCTGAAAGTCTTGCGCAGAAAAATGGAAAAGATTCTGTGCCTGGAACCAAGCTCAAGGAATGAGCACAACTGTGCCCAATTTACCTCAAATTTTACAATACTTAACTGAGATGCTTCATAAGGGCCTGTCTTTCTCCTCCATCAAAATTCACGCCTCAGCAATCTCAGCTCATTATAACACAGAACCACCTCTCTTTTCTCATCCACTACTTAAGCAGTTCCTCAGAGGGGCCAAAAATCTACGACCACCCAGGAGAGATCCAACTCCAGCCTGGGACCTCAACTTTGTATTGGAAAAGCTCACCCTTCCTCCTTTCGAGCCAGCTGCCACTGCGGACTTTCCTTTCTTGGAAAACAGCTTTCCTTTTAGCAATCACGTCAGCAAAAAGGGTATCTGAATTACATGCCCTCATGGCAGTGGAGCCTTTCATCATCTTTCATTCAGACAGTGTGTCCTTCAGGACCAATCCCTCCTTCATGCCCAAGGTGGTATCCAGTGTGGCCCTTAATCAGTCCATACATTTGCCAGCCTTATTTCCTAATTCACAGAACAAAGGGTAATGGATTCTGCACTCCTTAGACGTGCACAGACAACTTAGATTCTACTTGGACAGAACTAAACCTCAAAGGAAATCTGGTCAACTGCTGGTGGCATTTGCTGCAGGGGCAGAGGGGAAGGCTATTTCAAAGCAAACCATTTCCAAATAGATAGGCCATTGCATTCATTTCTGTTACAAACACCATGGAAAACCTATCCCATGGGGAACAGACCCCACTCTACCAGGGCTGCATCTACCTCTACAGCCTTTCTCAGAGGCGTCCCTACCAGGGACATCCTAGAAGCCGCTACCTAGAGTTCTGTACATACTTTCACCAAGCATTACCATCTGCCAGTTTTCTCTAAATCAGAGCTGGCTTTGCCATTGCAGTCTTGCAGGGCCTTTTAGCTGGTCCTAATTCTATTTAAATTCACCCTCCCATCCTTAGCTTTGGGAATCTACGCAAAAGTGATGACTGCAACAGTGAAACATGTAGAACATAGTATAGTTGTGTACACTTACCATAGAAGTAGATGTTTGAGTGTATTAACTGTTGCAGTCCTGGTTACCCTCCCTCCAGCCCCCTTATTTTTTGGATATACCTCTACTTTCCTTTGCTATCTTCAAAAGCATTTTGGTGTATTTGCTTTTTTGTTGGAGGTATAACCTTGTATATTTATAGATTTAATTGCTTCCCATTAAGAGGGCACCTGACATCTGGGGCAAGAAAAACTGATGTAATGGTGTCGTGTCGGCTGCATGTTTTATACTCCTGACGACCTGACGTCATGGAAGAAGGGACAGCTACTGACGCAGGACCCAAGACTTTGTTAATCAAGCTGACTGAAGGCTACTGCAAGCAGATAACCCAAAAGTGATGACTGCAACAGTGAATACACTCGAACATCTACATTTATGGTAAGTGTACACAACTGTACTATTTAGCACTTTCCCCACAATTGGAACTTCATCAGAACAATTCGTAAAAGTCCAGTAACCAAATTTATACTCAAATGAACCAATAAAAAAAAAAAATGACATAAGTCACATGACATATTTTAAAAATACATGTATATAATATAATAGTAATAATAATAAAAAATCAGTGTTTTATGAAATAGTTTTTCATTTTCAAAATAGAAGCTCTGGAACATCCATCATTTAAACCTGGTGGGACCATAGCATCTAATCTAATTTGCCATCTTAATTCCTGTCCATCACTGACAACATTCAGACTGTGTTGACTGCACCCAGCCACCCTCAACACCAACAGTTGTATAACCCAGTTTGTTCTTTACTGCCCTAGACCTTGATGTTGTAGATGATGTTTTTTCTGAATCCAGTCTGTCTCCTGATTCTTTACCCCCTGCACCAGTTAAGCCAGACAGGTGCTACAGGGTCCCTGACTCCCTTAAATTTCTTTACAAAAACCCCTCTGCAGACCCAGAAACAATTTCCCAGGGTCCTAAAGGGGTTAAAGCTTCCACTGCCAAAAATACTGTCCCCTCAGATAGGGATTCCAGAGCTCTGGACAGATGGGGGAAAAAAGTTTACACTTCTGCTACTTTAGCTGTAAGAGCTTTAAACTGTCAGTTTCACATGCTTAAATATCAACAGTACCTCATGTCATTATTAAAACAGAAAATGGTTTCAAATACAGAAAGTCCTGACAGTAAGGATATGCAGGATTTATTGCATGCTGTAGAACAAGTGGGAAAGCATACTCTGCAATGTGGTTTTGATTCATTAAAGGCTTCTTGTATAGCCGCAGTAACAGGCTCTGTTATTCGTAGACATGCTTGGTTGAAAGAACAAAGTTTACCTGACCATGTTAAAGTAAAATTATTGGATGCTCCATTACAGCATGATACTTTGTTTGGTGTTAAGGCAGAAGAAGTGTTAAAGAAAATGGAGGATAAAGCAAAGTCAATGCAGACAGTGAAAGATTTCTTACAGGTTCAACCACATAGATTTAGCAGAAACTGGTCTTCAAAAAATTGGTCCTTTCCAGTATCAGACAGGCCACAAAGAGGCAGATACAGACGCCCAAGAGGCAGATCTCAGCCCCAAGGCTCCTACAGACCTAAGCAATGGGGTACTACAGCCCCCAAAGGAGGGGAAGATAAATCACACCCTTACAGGAAACAGTCACACTGACTTCCCCCTGCAAATGCCAAGCACTTATCTGTTGACAGTTCCCCTAGGGGGAAAGCTAGCACTTTTCTCAAAAAATTGGCACATGATCACCCAAGATCAATGGGTGCTGAGCATTGTTTCTCAGGGTTACAGGTTCCACTTCCACACCCTTCTAAAACCAAAAGGTATGCCAGACATGCCACAAAATCAATGGGAAGAGGCACAAAAACAGATTGCTGCTCTTATGGACATGAGAGCTATTCAAAAAGTTCCACAGCAAGAACAGGGACAAGGATTTTACTCAAGACTTTTCTTAGTACCCAGAAAGGACAAAGCCTGGAGACCAATACTGGACCTGTCAATCCTAAATACTTTCCTGGATGTTCCAAAATTCAGAATGTTGACATTACAACTACTTCTGCCCATGCTGGGCAAGGAGGCTTGGCTAGTTACTTTGGATCTCAGAGGCATACCTGCATGTCCCAATCAGACAATCTTGCAGAAGATACCTCAGATTCATAGCAGGCTCAATGCATTACCAATTCTCTGCACTGCCCTTTGGCTTATCTACTGCGCCCAGGGTCTTCACAAAATGCCTGGCACCAGTAATTACATTTTGCAGACAAAAAGGAAAACAAATATATCCCTACTTGGACGACTGCCTTATTCAAGCAGAGAGCAAGGACATACTTCTAAAGCACCTGGCATTTGTAAAAAGACTGCTAATTTGCTTAGGGTACACAGTAAATGAAAAGAAATCAAAACTAGTGCCCTCTCAAGAGATAATATTCCTGGGTGCAAGCTTAAATACAACTGCCCAGATGGCTTATCTCACGCCAGACCAACAAAGGCAACTGACTCATTACCTTCAAGTGATGGCAACAAAAGCTCAGCTCCCTGCAAGAAAAATTCTGCAGGTCCTGGGTTTCATGGCATCCTGCATTCTACTAATTCCATATACAAAACTGCATATGAGGAAACTACAGTGGTATCTAAAAAGTGTTTGGACTCAGCATTGTCACAGCCTGGAGACAGTCATAACTATAATTCCCTGCCTACAACAAGAGTTTCGATGGTGGTCCCAGGCCTGTCACCGCAACAAGGGCAGCCTTTCACCTTACCCACAGCCAGGCAGACAATAACAATGGATGCATCGGATTATGCTTGGGGAGCACATATGGCAGGAAAATGTATTCAGGGCACATGGTTCAAGGAACAAATGCATTTTCATATCAATCAAAAAGAGATGCTAGCTGTATAGAATGCCCTCACAGCCTTCAAGGACCTAATACATCCAGGACAACTATTAATAAAGATGGACAATATCACAGTTATGTGGTACATAAACAAGCAAGGGTGCACACATTCCTACCCCCTATGCAGACAAGCTATGACTTTGTGGAACACAGCCCTGACTTATCAAGTACATCTGCAAGCACAATTCCTGCCAGGAGCAAAAAATACACTGGCAGACAAACTAAGCAGAAATCTCATGGATCCTCACGAATGGAAGCTAAACCCAAAAGTGTTCAGCATGATAACAAAGAAATGGGGACGTCCAGACATAGATCTTTTTGTCTCCCCTCACAATTACCAAGTACAGAAATTTTGCACAAGAACTTATTACTCTCAAGCATGGAAAGTGGATGCTCTATCATTTAGCTGGAAAGGACTGACAGTCTATACCTTCCCTCCCAGGCCTCTTCTCACCAAGGTGCCACTAAAAGTCAGAAAAGAGAAGCCAAAAATTATCCTGATTGCTCCAGACTGGCCACCCCAGCACTGGTACCCAATCCTAAAGAGTTTATTCCAAGGCCCACCTTGGCCTCTGCCTCAAATATCTCATCTTCTAACACAACAAAACAATCAGATTCTGCACAGTCAACTCAGAACCTTAAACCTAGCAGCATGGCAGATAATGTAGCCCCTCAGACTGCACCTCTCTCTGAGCCCTGGGGAACGCCACTTGTGACCAGTTTAGAGTCAGACCTAGCTTCTGCAACTCTCACCATGGTGGGTTCTGTCCGTGAGCCAATTGGCAACCCATCTTGTGACATAGGGGTTTATGTTCAGGCTGGGGAGCTTGTCTATAATACCAGAATGGGGAATGGTGTCGAAGGCCTTTGAGAGGTTTAGGTATGCCGTGTGTACCACCTTTCCCTCATCTATAGCCTTGGTAACTGTCTCAAAGAAGTCCACCAGGTTTAGGAGGCAGATCTGACCTTAAAGCCGAACTGGGTAAGGTCCAGTGTTTGGAGGTTCCCAATGTCTCTGTTAACGAGTTCCATGATGATGCGCTCCATAGCTTTGCAGACCAAGCTAGTCAGGCTTATAGGGTGATAGTTCCCGGGGTTTGTTGTGGCTCCACCTTTGTGGAGCGGAATAACTGTTGCTGTGCGCCACTCTATGGGTACGTAGCCTGTGGAGATGCTGAATTTGAACAGTGTGTTTAGGTGAGGGGTTGGTTCGTCTTTGATCTCATGTAGAATGCAGCCTGGGACACCGTCCGGTCCCATTGATGCTGTGATGTCCTTCAAGATGCATCTGCAGTCCTAACATATGGGTTGTCCTGCCTCAGGCAGCCCTTCGGTCGGCCGGATTCCAAAGTCTGGATCTGGCCTCGGCTGATGTCGCAGTTCACCCGACGTCATAGCTGCTGTTTATTGGGTATAAAGGCATCAGCCGACGCCATTTTCCTCAGTCTTTCTTGCCGCGTGGTGCCCGAAGCAGAAGCTGTTCGCAAGTGCCGGTCGGTCAGATCCAGAGATTTCTACTACCGAAGACTTCTAAAAAGCTAAGTTCCCCGTTGGGGACTCTTTCTTGCCTCAGCCGATGTCAGAAAAAGTAAATAATTGTTTAACTTGTGGGAAACAAATACCTCATAAGGATTTCCACTCTTACTGCCTTCCTTGCTTAGGCCCAGACCACGACGTATCAGCTTGTCTAGCCTGTGCTTCCTTCAACCGACGGACACTTAGACGTCGGTCGGAGTTTGCAGAGGAGTTTTTTGGCCCCACTTTTGCTTACAAAATGCCGTGGGAGACTCCGACTACAGAAATAGCTAAAAAGCGCAAGGAAAAGGACCGACACTCGCGGTCCGCGGTTTCGGCTGAAACCGCGGTTAGGCCAACCGCGAGTGTCTCGGTTTCGGTTGAAACCGAGCCCTCGGTTCTATGGATATGGGCCCTTTTGGGGGTGAGTGGGGGGTGAAGTTTGCACTGAACCTGTCTGCCAAGATGTTGGCAGTATCGGTTGGTTTAGTGTATTTTGTGCCATTCTGCATTAACTCCGAGCAGATCTGAGCATTGCCACTTAGATTCTTGACATAGCTAAAGAATGCCTTGTGATTATCTTTGGAGTCCTTGGCAATTTTTCTTTTGAAGCTCGGCTTGGACAATTTTATGAGGGATCATAGTTTCTTGCTGATACTGATCAGAGATGTCTTCCCTTCTTGGGATTTTACTATTTTTCTGTACTAGTTTCCTCCTTCTATTGTATAGCTTGTTTATAGCAGGGGTCCACCAGACTGGTTTTCTTTTCTTGGAGGAGTGAATCTTGGTTTTGCTTGGGATAGCACAATACATGCATTCTTGTAGGTGCCCATAGAATGCATTAGTAAATGATTTTGCAGCTTGGACAGCGTTATCCTTTAGCATGGGGGCTTTTAAACTTTCCACCTCGGTCTTAAGTAATGTGAAGTTTTCTTTTGAAAAGTTTTTCACGGTGGTTTCCTTGTCCGGGGGTGGAGGCAGAATGTGGATATCCAAAATGATTTGTTTATGGTCAGATCTAACCAGCGAGGGGTTCACCTCCGGTGTGGAACACCGGTCTCCCATGTTGGTGATGACCAGGACCAATATGTTGTCACCTCTGGTGGGAGTGTTGACCAGTTGATCCAGGGCATTTGAGTTTATAAATTATAGGAAATGTTGGGCAAGGGAGTTAGTACTCGAGTAGTTCTCCCAGTTAATGTTTGGGTAGTTGAAATCACCCAATATTAGGGTGTTTGGTAGGACCTTTATGTTTCCCAGTGTTTTCAGAAATGTGGAATGGGGGTCCTGGGACATCTGTAGTAAGGTGCAATTTGAATAGCAGTTTTGCCCATTGTTAGTTGCACGTGGATGATCTCTGAAGTATCCTGCTGTGCCACTAACCTGGAGGTGTGGGTATCCTTAATGAATATGGATACTCCCCCACCTTTTGTATTTTGGTTCGGGTTCTCTGGCCAAAGTATATGGTATGAGTTGTAGCCTGGTAGTGCTGGGGTGCTCTCTGGAGCCTTAAACCAGGTTTCTGTTACTGCACATATATCTGTTTTCTCCATACTGAGGAGTGCCTCAAGTGCGTGCATTTTGAGGTTTACACTTCTGACATTGAGTAGCATTAGCCTCAGATTTTTGTTACTTGTGATATTTACGGTGGTGGGTTTGTCTTTTGAGCCTTTCCTAAAAAAGGCAGTATGGGGGTGGCAAGAGCCTTGGCCAGTATTCAAATGCTTAAAGGTAACAGGTGCAAACCGTCTCTAGCGAAGCAGCATGGCTTGTCAAGCATGTCATTCCAGGTGGACAGACACTGAATCCCCTTTGAATGACACCAGAAACTTAGCCAATTGTTGAAATTGATCATTTTTTTCTTTATACCGTTGTATCATTCTTGGGGAGGGCAGAGGAGTTTTCTCCTGGAAAACTCCAAACTAAGTATATTAAGCCATTAAGTGAATTGCTGATATTCTGTCCGATAAAAGCCTCATACATGGGGGATCCACTCAGCAGATAAAGACCAGTGTATCAGGCATGCCTGACAGTTTAATAGTCCTGGGGACAGAACTGTTTGAAGAGATATGTCTGGTATGGTTGGAGGCAAGGCTAATCTTCATCAACAAGTAGTGCGAAACTGCAGTACAAGGGCTTCTTTCATAGTCTGCCATGGGAGCCCTAACACCCATCTTGGAGTGCAAATGTATTGGGTCATGGCTGAGATTTTTGTTTATGATAAATTTTAAGTTATAGAGAACAGGTAGTATTGGAATAATATTGGGCGTATATGTCAGCTTTATATAATCTATGACTTGTGTATTTTTTTTTTTTTTTTTTTTGAGGAACACTTGCCACAGGCTGTCAGTCTGAACTTAATACAAGCTTTTTAATCAAAACAGCAAAAGAGGCCACCTGACCACCAAACCAAAAAGCAGGCCACCCAGACAGGATTACATTTAAGGTCATTGACTTCACACAGCTGACACAGTCTTGATAGAGTTTCAAATTTTATTATAGCACATGTTCTTTAAATATTTCCTTAAACTAGAATTGTAGTTGTTACATTCACAACTTTCATATGAAAGAAGAGAAAAATTATTGATCAAGCATAATATTGATACTTTGTTGAATACGTAAATGTAATTTGCTCAATAAGTCATTGTGAACAATGAAGCATATACATTTGTATATTTACTGTACTTTGCACATTCCTGGACACATGCAGTTATGTTGTTTACTGCTTTTAAAAGAATCTGCTGACATGGCTAAAAGTTTAGTCATACTGACCATATACTCGCTTCCTCTTTCTCCGACATGCACAGATCATTCTACACTGTGTGTCTCACTCAACTTTCTTATTATATTATTTTTTTTCCTTCACAACCCCCCCCCCCCTTTGATGCTGTGAAAGCATCACCTTTTAAACATTTTCATTCTTTTCAAATACAGTGTCATACATTTTTCCAAAATCTTTAAGTACCCATTAATATTCCTGACCTATTTTCTTTTTCTTTTAGTGGAGCTTCAACATACAAATGTTGCAATAGAGAGGCTTTTCTTGCAGGTATTAATTTTATTATAAGCAGTTTAACTAAAACAAATAAGAAGGCTGCAAAAATAATGATAAAAGCAAGCATAATGAACTTTAAAATAGTTCCTTTCCATCCAGAAAGTAAATCTATTAACCATGACCACTGTGAGCTATCAGCTTCTTTAGTGTCTGCTAACTCAGATACTTTTTGTATTATGCTCAAACGTGTTTGGATTATATGTTCATTTTCAGGAATAAATGGACAGCATTCAGTTTTGACCAGAGCACAAATACCCCTTTTCACCACAAGTACAAAATCAAGTGCCATTCTGTTTTGTAAAAAATAGCATGCATTGCACTCATTTCTATATTGATTAGGCTTATTGCTGTAAAAGTTTCATTGCTGAGAACTTCTAATACCTTAGGCAATTTTCGCAATTCCCGGATTGATTTTACAGCACAGTATGCAGGTAAGATTCCTGTACCAAAAATAATATAATTTCCAAGGTCCATATGTTAGAGTCCCTTCAGAGCCAACTGCTCCAAATCATGATGGTAGATCCATGAAGCATTGATTTTCCCAATAGGATTGTTTACAGTCTTAGCTTCAGTTTTCTTATCATTTGGATTTTTTACAATCTTTGTTTCTCTTGTATTGCAAATTTTACCCTGAGGCAGAGCCTCTACATGTTGGATAGCAGAGATAACTCTGCCAATATAACAACTCCAAGACCAGTTGGCTGGTAACCATGGATATGCTGGTGTTCCACAAATGTAATAATAGTCTTTTAACGTTACCATCCCTTTGATGGCAGGTCCATTATACATTCATTAGAAATCTTACATTTACTTCTGTATACTTCAAAAGTTATATTTTTCAACATAACATATGTAACTGTTTACGTTAACTGATAGTTGAAAAGTAGCTAGTTTAGATAAAGAAGTAACATTGTGCCAAGAAGATTTTTGGTAATCTCTGAAAGTATTTTACTCATTTCAGTCTTAGTGACTTGGATAGAAAATAATGTCACACCATTTTCATAAGCAATAGGAATGTGAGCACACACCCAGCAATTACTGAGGTTCAATGTCTTTGCATAGGTGTTTATGATTACATCAAAAGATTTGTTTTTGATAATCATTTAGAAACAAAATAAGTACTTACAGTTTTGAATGCAGTCAAAAAGTAAATTGTGACAATGGTGATGCATATGACAGTGGTCAAGACAGTGATCAATGAAATCAGGGTTATATGATCTGAGTTGCTGAGCATCAAACGCATTCCAAAACTGGGGTTTGGAAGGTCATTTATCAAACAGGCCCTGGTTAGGTTGTCTGTACAGAGGGCTAATTTTGTCCTTCAGCATCTTGGTCACAGCAGTCCTCCAGCCCTTTAGTCTGTTGTCTGGTTTGCAAAGAGACAGGCTCATTTTCATCATCGAAGGAGTTGGGTGGGAGGGTGACTGTCCTTTAGCTGGTCTGGCAGGATGAACAATGGGTCACATGTATCCAGGTTGGTGAGCCTTCCAATCGGATTGCTATGGAGGTGGTGAGCAGCACAAGGTATGGCCTCTTCTATCAGGGCTGCAAAGCATTCTTTCCGGAAAGTGATCAAACTTAAACAAAGTATCCTGGCTGAATGATATGTCAGTACTCTAAACTTGGCTGTTGCTGTGCCTCTATTACTTGTGGGTGCAAATGCTATAAAAGAGAAGATAAAGATTTACAATATTGTATTATAAATTCATCAGTAATTTGGTGTTCCAGATTAGTTGGTAATGGGGTAGCCAGTATTCTCATTGGATGACCCATGAAAATTTCATGAGGGGAAAACTTTCTAGATGCACTAGACAGTAACGCTAAAGTTAAGGCATCAGGCCATTTGAGCCCTGTATCAGCAGTAATTTTAGCTAGTGTAGTTCTTATTGTCTGATTCTTATGCTGTACCATTCCTGAAGCTTGAGGTCTGTGTGGGCAATGATATTGTATATTGACTTTAAGCAGTTTACACATTTCTTGAACAACCTGACCAGTGAAATGTTTTGCACAATCAGTTTGTATACAACAAGGTACACCAAGTCTAGGTATCAGTTCATAGGTTCATACTAGGCTATCTACCCTAGGGCATTTATAAGCCTAGCTAGAGTGTGTTTGGCTTTCGCCACCCATTTTAAATTAATTTTGCTATGCCCTTTTTCGAGGTTAGTATACTGTGCTTCTGTCCAACAGTGACACAGAAGTGATACCCGGGGTAAACCTACGATCTCCCATCCACTCATTAAGATTCCTCTTGAAGAGAGTCAATGAGGGACTCTGCCTAACCTGGACTGGGATTTTATTCTGTCCCTCCAGCATGTCCTATTTATTTCAGTGCTGAAGTTCAAGTCTCTCGAGCGTGTAGCTCGATGGGATTTGGATTTTCTGAGGTGCAGCATGTCCATTAATTCCGGGTTGGACATGGCTTTATATGTCAGGTACAGATCGCCTCTGAGCAGGCAGTATGCCACTGAGTAGAGCTGGAGTTTCTTTAACCGGGCAGCATATGGAATCTGTTTGAGCCCTTTGATCCTCTTGGTGAGGTACTTTTGGGGTCTTTCCAGTTGCTGCAGGTGTCTGGTAAGGTACATCCCAAAAGGGGCATTGTACTCAATTATGGGCCTGATGAGGGATGAATAAAGAGGCACGATGACCTCCCCTGATCTAGATGTGAATCCCCTCATGATTAGGTGGGCTATATAAAATGTTTTTCTAACCACTTTGGACACGTGGTTGTCAAATGAGAGATTGCTATCAACTTGGGTCCCCAGGTCCCTAATTACTTCTTCTGTACTTAATGGATTACCACCTATGTGGTAATTTGTGGGCACTTTGTTTTTGCCAAAGGGAATGACTATACACTTTTTGACATTTAGCTTGAGGCCATGGCTCTGGCACCAGTTGTCTGTTTCTATGAGGCCCTGTTGGAGGATGCTTGTGTCGGCTGGAGAGTCGATTATGGCGCCCAGTTTGCAGTCATCTGTGAACTTGGTCAGTCACAGTCCTTCCGTGTTGGCCTGTACCTCCAGGAAATATATACCGAACAAGAGAGGTCCCAGCACTGAGCCTTGTGGGACGCCACTTGTAACTGGTTTGGAGTCTGACATGGCTCCAGCAATTCTAACCATGTGGGTTCTGTCCTTGAGCCAGTTTGCAACCCATCTAGTGCCATAGGGGTTTATATTTAAGCTGGTGAGCTTATCTATAATGCCTGAGTGAGGTATTGTATCGAAGGCTTTAGCGAGGTCCAGGTAGGCTGTGTGGACCACCTTCCCCTCGTCAATGGCCTTGGTGACTGTTTCAAAGAAATCGACCAGGTTTAAGAGGCAGGATCTGCCCTTAACAAAGCCGAACTGGGTAGGGTCCAGTGTCTGTAGGTCCCCAATATGTTTGAGGTCCATGATGATCCTTTCCATAGCTTTGCAGACCAAGCTAGTCAGGCTTATGGGGTGATAGTTTCCAGGATCTGTTGTGGCACCACCTTTGTGGAGAGGGACCACTGTTGCTGTACGCCACTCTTTGGGTACATATCCTGTAGTAAGGCTGAGATTGAAAAGTAGTTTTATGTTTGGGTTTAGCTCTTCTTGGAGTTCATGTAGGATGCAGCCCAGGACACCGTCTGGTCCCATTGATGCCGTGTTTTTTGCTTTGGAGAGGGCGGCGCTTACCTGAGCATCTGAGATGTCAGGAGGGCAGCACTCTGCTGGGATGGATACTCGCCCTTTTGGTGGGGAGGGGGAGGGGAGAAGTTTGCCCTGAACCTGTCAGCTAGGATGTTGGCAATGTCTGTGGGTTCGGTGTATTTTTTGTCATTTTGGACTAATTCTGAGCATATCTGGGAATTCCCATCCAGGTTCCTAACATAACTAAAGAAAGCCTTGTGATTATCCTTAGTGTCCTGTGCAGTTTTTCTCTCGAAGCTGGCCTTAGACGATTTTATGAGTGCCCATAGTTTTTTGCTAATACTGATCAGAGATGCCTTCCCTTTTTGGGATTTTGCTCTATCATGAATTAGCTTCCTCCTTCTATTGTATAGTTTGTTTATGGCTGGGGTCCACCAGACAGGACGTCTGCCTTTGGAGGATTGGGTCTTGGTTTTATTTGGAATTGCATGATCCATGCATTCCGGAAGGTGTTCATAGAATGCGTTTATAAAGGATTCTGCGGTCTGGGCCGTATTCTCCACAGGCCCGGGGGCTTTGAAGGATTCCACCTCGGTTTTGAGGAGTGTAAAATTTGCTTTAGAGAAGTTTTTCACTGTGGTTTTCTAGGCAGGGGGTGGGGTCGGGATGTGAATATCCAGTGAGATTAGTTTATGGTCTGATCTTACCAGTGAGAGATACACTTCTGGTCTGGAGCATAGAGTCCCCATGTTGGTGATGATCAGGTCCAGTATGTTTTCCCCTCTTGTGGGAGTGGTAACAAGTTGTTCCATAGCATTTGAGTTTATAAATTCTAGGAACCTTTGGGCTAGGGTGTTGGAGCTAGAGTAATGCTCCCAGTCTGTGTTTGGGTAGTTGAAGTCGCCCAATATAATGGTGTTTGGAGAGACCTTCATATTTTCCAGTGTTCTCAGGAAGGCCGAGTGGGGTTCCTGGGTTTGGGAGGGTGGTCTGTAGCAGGCTATAAATTGGAAGGCAGTTTTACCCAGTGTTAGTTGCACATGGATAGTCTCTGATGCTTCGTGCTGTGCCACCAACCTGGAGGTGTAGGTATCTTTGACGAATATTGATACTCCCCCTCCTTTTGTGGTTCGGTCCAAGTTCTGGGGCCGAAAAGCATGGTATGAGGTATAACCTGGTAGTGCTGGGGTGCTCTCGGGAGCCTTGAACCAGGTTTCTGTTACTGCACAGATATCGATGTTCTCCATGCTAAGGAGAGTTTCGAGTGCGCGGATCTTGAGGTTTAGACTTCTGGCGTTGAGTAGCATTACTCTTAGTTTCTTATCCCTTGTGATACTTATGGAGGTGGGTTTGTCTTTTAAGCCTTGCCTAAAAAAGGCACTATGGGGGTAGAAAGAGCCTTTGCCAATATCCAAAAGCCCAGGGGTGACAGGTGCAAGCTGTCCCTAGCGAAGCATCATGGCTTGTCGAGCATGTCATCCCAGGCTGACAGGCATTGGATCCCCCTTTGAATGACACCAATACTTAAACCAATTGTTGAAATTTATTTATTTATTTATTTATTTTACATTTGTTGACCGGGATAATCCGACTGGATACGTGTCCATTTTCAGCGGAGGCCCGGGGAGAAAAGCTCCACGTATACAAATTTTTAATAAACATAAGGTTTCGTTTATTACATAGGAAACATACAAATTGTTATCTATTACAATGAATCAAGAATACATAGGTAATTTTAAGCAGAACACTTATATCAATTTCAGTTCGATAAGCCTCAATACAGAGGTAAATAAGGTTTCAGTAGATACAAAGGGAGGAGAATTATTAGGTAGATAGATCAAGTAATAAGAAGGGTCATGGTGTGTACCATGGGAAACAAATGAAAGAAGAGAAGTAAGATTTATAAAGAGGGTAAGAGGTAATTAATCCGGGAATGAACATTGGCAGAGCCAGTGTGATTTGAAATATTGGAGTAGACTTTTTTTAAAGAGGGATAAGGAGGTAATGGTAGTAATGCTAGAGGGAAGAGAATTCCAATTTTTAGCAGTGACGTTAGTGAATAGAGCATCACCTCCTGCATTATGGGATTTGACATTTTGAAAAAGAAGCCTATCTGCGGAGCGTAGGCTATTTAGGTTGTTATATGGTGTAATTAGGCCCTTTAGTGCAGGAGCTTTATCTGGATGTTTAAGTATCTTAAATGCCTCAATAAGTTGATTTTGCTGGAGAAGGTTTGGGAGTTCTATCCATCCAAGGGTTTTTAGGTTATTACAGTGGTGCGTTCTATGTGGAGTGCCAATGGCAAATCTGGCAATGTGATTATATGAACTTGAAAGTTTATTTAGCTCACTTTTATTAAGCTTGGTGAAAACTGGGGATGCATATAGGAGAGTAGATAGTAAATGAGTGCGGGCAATGGTTGTTTTTGACATTGGGGTTAGAAAGGCTTTGATTCTATATAGTGACCCTAGTTTCTTGTTCACGGTTTTAATAGTATTATTAATATGTGTATCAAATCTGAGTTTGTTGTCTATGGTAACACCTAGTAGCTTAGTATGGGGGTCAGGTGAGATAGTTGTCCCATTGTTTGATTGAATGGTGAAGTCAGTAAAGGGAAGTTTTAGGGTTGGATGAAAAAGAAGCAATTTGTTTTTTTTTGGATTAAGAAGTAGCTGTCGCCCTGATAACCAGTTTTCCACAGCTGTGAAGCAGGATTGGGTTTTGGCCAATAGATTCCCTAGAGAAGTATCGGAGCAGACTAAGGTCAAATCATCGGCATATTGTACACAGGTTGCCTCAGGGATGGCTTTATGTAGGTCATTAATAAAAACTGAAAAAAAGAAGTGGGCCCAGTATGGACCCTTGTGGAACCCCTATGGTATTAGGTAAGAGTTCAGAGAGTTGATTGTCCCAGAGTATGGCTTGTTTCCTATTTGAGAGGTACGCACGGAACCAGCCTAAGGTTAGGTTGTCCAGTTGTAAGGTTTTTAGGGTATTACGAAGTAGTTGGTGGTTGACCATGTCAAAGGCTTTAGAGAGGTCCAGAAAGAGAGCGGATGATATTTTTTTGTTATTACGGTTAGTATTAAATGTATCCGTAAAGGAGAGTAGAGCAGTAGTTGTGCTGTGGTTAGGTCGAAATCCATGTTGTGAGTTGGTAAGTAGATTATTCTGAATAAGATAGTGAAGGAGTTGTTTATGTATACATTTTTCCATAATTTTGGCCAGAGGGGACATTATGGCTATTGGCCTATAGTTAGATAGATCCGTGGAATTACTTCCCTTATGAAGTGGTATGACGTGGGATGTTTTCCAAATTGAGGGGATGTTAGATTCAGAGATGGTGCGATTAATTAGTATGGATATTGGGTAGGCAATGATATCTGAAGCTTTTTGTAAGTATTCGGCTGGGCGGAGGTCAGCGGAGAGGGTGGTAGGTTTAAGCTTTTGAAGTAAGGATCTTATAGTAGAAGTGGAGACAGGTTGTAGATTGAAATTAGGTTTAGTTTCTGGATTAACTTCATTCACAGAACAATGGGTAGCTGATAGTTGGTTAGCTAAGGTTTGAATTGATCATCTTGTCTTCATATTGTGGCATCCTTCTTGGTGAGGGTAAGATGCTACTCAAGGTCATGGTCATACCGGCCTGGGCTACATGCTGAGAGAGCTCCTCTGTGTCTCTTTTCGTGTGGTCCAGGGAGGTACGTCTCAGGTCATTCACACCAGCATGGACAATGACTGAGTCATATTTATACTTGCCTTGGAGTGACTTGAGTGCGTGTGCTATGTGACGGATCCTAGCGCTCGACAGGCAGCTCACCGTGACCTTCTCCTTGTTCATCCTGGTGAGCGGGATGTCAGTGTGCCTGACGATAGAGTCACCTATTACAAGTGTATCAGGTGTGTTGTTTAGCCTTAAGGGCTGTGACTGTTCGGCACACTGGCTTTGTGAGTTATGTGTTGCACGTGTTTTGTTTTGGGGTAGCGGTTGCTTGGGTGTCTGCTTTGGAGGTCTCTGCTGCTTAGGCAGATTTTTATTTAGAGCCTCCGAGTATGTTTTTGTGTGTTTATGTGTTTGGTTTGCTGTCATGGTAGGTCTATGTGAGACTGGAATTGTAGTGAGTGTGGTTTCCTTCTCCTCCTGGCTGGTTACTCCAGTACTGAGTTGAGAGAGCTTAGCCTCCAGTTTGGCTATATGGTTCCATCTCTCACATGTGTTGGAATTTGTTGGGAGGAGGAGAGGGTTGTCTGTGTACATGAGGCAGTTGTAACATTGCCTGAAGATTCCCAGATTCACCAGCTGAACCGGAGAGGAGATTGACAACTGACCTTTGGGCATGCTAGAATAGTATTGGGAATTCCTTTATAATTGAAAAAAGGGCCAATGGGGAACAAGGTACTCAAGGGGAGTTTGTGAGGGTGTAGTGCTTTTAATTTTTTAGTGCTGACTTAGTGAGCAAGTGCCAGGTAACTTAAATGCAATGTGTTACAGGTAACTTAAATGCAAAAATGACAAACAGTAACTTTCTTTAAAGTAAAACAAGGAAATAAGTGCAGTAAGCAATGCAGATATCACTAGGGATCCACAGAATCCACAGTTCCTGAACTAACTTCTTGGCTACAGTCACAGAGTCATTTCGGTGACAAGGGTATGCTTCTACCTATTCTGAGAACAGAGCTATAATCACTAACAAACATTTTAATCTTAGACAATTGGGTAATTCAGCAAAGTCCATTTTCAGACAACAGAAAGGTTCCCAAGTCTTTTTAATATGTTGCACATTAGCTGAGTTTGTCTTAGAGACATTATAAGAAATGCAAATATGACAAGTACTTACTAAGTGCCAGATGACTTCGGAAGCATAAGGGACATACCAGTCAATCAACAGCTGTTTTAGAATTGCATTTTTACCCAAATGAGAATGTTGATGATATGATTTAGCCAAATGAGGTAGAAGAGCACTTGAAGCAACAAGTCTTCATCCGGGTGGTGCCACAGCATATTGGATGAACAAGTGCAGCTGTCATGTACCTTACCCTTTCGGAGACATCCGCTTGATTCTGAAATGACATTATTTACAGTATTGTTTACAGTGAGAGGCTGCTCAAAAATAGACTGAACAGAAACTGAAATGTCCTTTGCTGCCTATTTTGCAGCATTGTTAGCAAGGTTATTTCCCCTACTCTTTTCAGAATGCGTCTTACTATGTGCTGCTGTTTTAATCACAACTACTTCTTTGAGAAGTGATAGGGCTTCTAACAGATCATTTGCATAGCAACAATTTTTAATAGGGGTGCCTGCAGAAGTTAAAATATCCTCTTTCTCACCATAATATACCAAAATCGTGTACAAACCCCAGCAGCATAGCGAGAATCTGTATATGTGTTAACTGATTTACTCTTGGCTATCTTGCAGGCTTCTGTTAAAGCAATTGATTCAGCAGTTTGCCCTGAAGCTTGTTAAATATCTGTCCAGTTTTTATCACTGTAGTAGTAGAACAAACAACAAATGCAGCTACCAATGTTCTGTCTTTCCTTCCAGTACAAGATCCATCCACAAAAATGATTAAAACTGGATTTTGCAAAGGAGTATCTTTTTAATCTGGTCTAGGAGAAAGCAGATAGATAGTTACAATCAAACAGTCATGGGGTTCGCCCTCATCTGCAGTCGGAATTAAGGAGGCTGGATTCAGAGGAGGGCTTTGGGTAATTTGTGAAGAAGGATTATTGATTCAAGAATATTAAAGTATGAGAATATTTTAAACTGACAGATACTGTGTCTTTGTCTTTAATAGTACTAACACAGCACTTTTATCCTTCTCTCATATAGTAGCTGAGGCCAGAGACATTAATAAGCTTGTGTCTTGCCTTTTCTTAGATCTGTCAAAGGCTTTAGACACTGTTTCTCACAAGCTTCTACTTCAAAAACCTTCTCAGCTGAACATTTCTATCCCCACTCTAAATTGGTTCTCTAGTTACCTGTCCAGTCACTTACAAGCAATTAAATGGCAAAGTTCCTTCTCATCCTTTCTGCCAGTTCAGACCGGTGTTCAAGGTTCAATTCTTGGCCCCCTCCTTTTCCACCTCTTCACCAATGGCCTACACACTGCCAGCAATCTCTCCCCTATCATACAGTATGCAGATGATTCAACTCTGATTTCCATTTCTGACTCTATCAATAACCTCCACCATATCACCCAGTCTTCATTTCACTCTGTTGAGAAGTGGCTCTCCCAGCAATCAACTTATCCTGAACCCCTCTAAAACTAAGCTCTTACTATTCCTACCTAAAGCTCTAGCCCATCACAAATCCACCTTTCTCGTATCCTCACTAAATGGCACCACCATGTCATCAGATTTACACACTAAACTCCTAGGTGTCATCATTGACAACCAGCTCAAACTAGACCTCCACATACTTCATTCTATAAAGAAAACACACAAAAAACTGGGCATGTTATATAGAAACAGCAAATTCCTGACCTCCAAATCCAAACTACTGCTAGCCCAATCCTATCTCCTTCCTGCCCTCCTCTATGGCTCCCCTCTATTTTCCAATTTACAATATAACCTGCTGGCAAAACTTGACCAAACTTATAACAAAATTGCTAGATTTGTCACCAGCAGCCCCTATAAATAAATCCCATCACTGTTCTGCTCTCAAAAAACTACATTGGCTCAAATTCCCACACCTTCTGACCAAATGTCAGTTGATCCAAGCTTTCCAAATTCTTAATTCTAACTCTGACTATCCATCTCTGTCCAACCTGATCTCCTGGTACACCCCTCCCCGATCCCTGCACAGCTCTGATAAACTCTTTCCACAAGTCTATAAACCCAATATTAACATAGGTAAAATACTTTATAAACACTCCATCTCCCTTATTTGGAATAATCTTCCACTCCATATTAGAAGTCGTACCTCTCTTCCTAACTTCAAACATGACCTTATTTTGTACCTCCATAACAACCCTATATGTACCTGTAACCATCCTACTTAACTCCTCCCTTTCCATATTCCCATTTCTTCACTAGACTTATCATTAAGACCTTTTTTCCTCTTTCTTATCCTACTTTATCCAGTCTGCTTTTCTTTCTATACCCTCCCTCTTTATATAATTTACTTTATCCTACTGCTCTTCTTTTTTTTCTCCTCCCTTTAGATCACTTCATTCCTCCTCTACTCCTATCTTCTTTGCACTTTCCTTCTTTTGACCTTGTATATAGCTATGTACTATTCTTTGGATTACATTTATTTTTCTTATCCATTGTATTCGTAATTTTGTTTTGCTCTTTATATTGTTAACTTGTCTCTATTTGTATGTATTTGTATGTTTTGTTCGGGGCTTTTCCCCTCAGGTTTCCACTGAAAATGGGTAATTTCTTACCCAGTTGGACTAACCCAGTTAACAAATGTGAAATAAATAAAAAGCCAAGCATATACTGTATGAGGTACTGCTACAAAGGTTTCATGCCCTACAGTGAGTGTGGCAGCCATGTCTACCAGTTGTGTAGTAGCTGTACCAGCTCTCAAGCATGGCGGAAGGGCAGCCTCCACTGGATCCAGGTTAGTGCTGTAATATGCCCCAGATCTGAGCCCTTCATTATGCTTCTGAGCTAGCAGTCCTAAAGCTACCCTATTACGCTCACAATCAATCAAGGAAAACATTTTAGAGTAATCTGGTAAACCTAGAGCAGGAGGGTTCAAAAGAAGTTGTTTTAGTTGTGTAAAAGCTGCTTCATGATGAGGTTGCCGTGGTAAAGGTTCTGATGCATCTTTTTTTCAATAATTCTAATAACGGTTTAGTTGCTTCTGCATAGTTTGAAATCCATTGTCATCAACATCCTGTAAGCCCAAGAAAAAATCTAAGCTGTTTTAAACTAGTGGCTTGAGGTGCAGTTTGTATAGCTGTAATACAAGATGGTAAAATGTGTTTTGTGATATCAAATGTCCTAAGTACTGGACTTTAGATTTCCGCAGCTGAAGTTTACATTTATTGATTTTAAATCCCAGCTGTGCCAACATTTTAAGCAAAAATATAGTATTAGTCTGGCAATCTGAGAGCACAGTAACAAATCATCTACATGTGTACTAAGAATTACAAGGGAGTTTAATGTTATCTAGTTGTTGCTTCATTTCTCTAGAAAATAAAGTGAGAGGTTCTATGTAACCTTGGGGGTAGTCAAGTCCAAGTGTACTGCTGTCCCTTGTAAGTAAATGCAAATAGATATTGGCTATCAGGATGAATTGGCATAGAGAAGAAGGCAGAGGAAATATCTATGACTGAGAAAGTGATGGCTGAAGGTGGTATACAGGTGAGTATAGTGGCAGGGTTTGGTACTACTGGGAAAATTGGTACTACTGCAGAATGTATTGCTCTGAGGTCTTGCACAAATATATGTGTCCTTACCTTGTTTCGTTACAGGTAAAATCGGGATATTACATGTGTTCTTCATAGATATTATGATCCTTTGTTTCAGTAAGGATGAAATGACCAGTTTTATTCCAGACTCCGTTACAGCAGAGGGGGGATGCTGCGGTATGGCTGGAAGAGAGACATTAGATTTCAAAATTATTTGAACAGGTAGTGCATTTTTGATTAATTTTAATTCTACATCATTTTCATGAGCAGTCCAGATGTGAGATGGTACACATTCCAAAAGTTCTAACTCACTATTTTGGTTATTGTCAGTATTTTGGAAAAAAGTAGAGAGCAATTCTTCCTCAAAATTATTTGTGCTTAAGCAGAATTGTGTAAGTGGAGATGTGTTAGGAAGATTTAGATACATGCCATCTGAACTACAAAGTATAGTACACTGTAATTTGCAAAGCAAATCTCTGCCTAAAAGATTTAAAGGTGCAGAAGTACCGACAAGGAAAGCATGCCTTTCAGTTAAGGGTCCTATCTGTAAAGGAACATTTTCTGTTTCTTCATATTTTAAAGGGACTCCTGACACCCCACACATTTTACTAGGGTACTTGTTAAAGGGCTATTTTTAGCAGCTTTAACAGTTAGCATAGATCTAGTGGCACCTGTATTGATCAAAAATAGGACATTATTATCATTTACTTTAATATCAACAAAAAGACAGTTTTGTTTCACAGCAAAGAAAGGAAATAGCTGCAATATCTGTGCAATGCTATCCTATGTACTTTCTTCCCAGGCAGGTGGTTGCCAAGGGGTACTTCAGACAGCAGGCTGCTGTTTTTTCTGTGATGAAGCTTGCAGCAGTGGGTGTTGTTTTTGTTCAGGGAGAGGAGTATGTGGCTGCTGTTCTAAAGTACCTTGTGCATAAGGACATTGGTCCCTTAAGTGGCCACCTTTCCCACAATTAAAGCAAAGATCAGAATGGTTTGGTGATTCTTTTAACTGAATATGTTGTGTGTGTGCATAATCCCCCTTCTGGCAAGTATTGAAAGTGATAAGCCCTGCCTCTTACTCCCCAGTCTCCTCTACCTCTCCTTCTGGGTTTAGTTAACTGTTGCAACTTCAAGTTTAATAACTGTTCTTGTTGTTCTAATTTTTCTCTTTTTTTTCATAAATTAAATTATCTCCAATGTACTTGGTTTACTAACTCATGGAGGCCTAGACTGGGCCAGATCAAGCATACCTTCTTCAGTTAGTCTTGAATGGGAGGCAACAAGCCATTTACAAATGCAGCAGAGAGTTCACTGGCTGCTGGATCTTCAGTGGGATTGGTGTAGCCAAAAAAGGCTTCAGATACTTCAGTCATTCATTGCGGGTATGAGTCTATAGTCTCATTTTCCCGCTGTTGTATGGCATTAATTCATGGCAGGTTTGGTACTGGAGGACATACTGCAGTGATTGCCTGAAGTACAGTAGTCTGTTGCAGGCATTTTAAAATGCTTCTGGGTCAGTATGCTGTGGAATAGGGTCTGGGAAAATTTTTGGTCTCAAATTCGTTTAAAAAGGTCAAGTGGGATTGAAGTGTCCATAATAGCTCTTAAATAGTCTGTAGTAGGATTCTGTAACTGAACATGGCCCCTATGTATTCTGGCATATTTTGTAGGATTTGTTCTTATTGAAGGAAAGGAATCTAAGATGGTCTGAAAATCCAATGCTGACCATGGCGCACTATATTTATTGTAGTAGAGGCATTATTATCGCTTCCAGGAACTGGATTGGAAACTTGTCTTAAAGGAAAAAGCTGTGTGGGAACTAACTCATTTCCCCCCTCAGAGAATTCTGATTGACTATTTTCTTTATTGAATTTACCAGGTCCAAAGTATCCATCCCCATCAATTATTATGGGGAATTGTTTTATGAATTGTTTGAATTGTTATTTTTGTCTCCTAGGAAAAGTTGCAGAAACACTCTTTCTTTGCACTTAGTGACATTCCCATATACATTTGTGTAACCTGAGATCGTGTTTTGTGTGATAGTGGAGATTCAAAAGGTAGTTGAGACTGTGAGGTTTGTGCTTGAGGTTGTGACGTTCCCGTGGAAACAGATGGGATAGTTTGTGTTGTGCTTACTGTGGAGAAGGATTCTGAGGAATGTCTTGACTGAGAAAGTGGTATGGCTATAGTGTCAGTCAAAGAAAGTTACTTGTATTGGCTTCTTAGGTGTATAAGGAGGTAACAACACTGGTGCAGTAGGAATAATGATATTTTCGTCCTCTAGGGACTCGCCCTGTTTTATTTGTAATTTTTGTAACTCTGTAAGGGGATATAACCCGTAATCTGTAGGTCCCTGACAGCTACACTGCTGAATAAGGTTAACAGTTTTGTTGGCAGCTTTTAACTGAGTTTTTAGTTTTGCTGTATTGTTTTAAACTTCACACTATTGATTCCTTTTCTCTGTCTTTTGATTCTACTTGCCATGCATTAAAAGCTGACCAGCAGCTTGCAGGTACTTTATTACCTTTTTCTTTTGATCTGTTTTTCAGATTGGCTAAAATGTTTTTATCAAAACTTCCAGTAAGGGGAAAAACTAGCTTATTGTTGTTTTCTGTTAGTTTGTTCCACCTTTGTATACATCTGCAGTTCTTCCTGTTGCAGTGATGGAACATATATCTTGCTGGAATGCCCTGTTCTGGTTCTTTTATAGTAGTAGAGTTTGCTCTCATTTTTAGAGAAATAAATAGCTTTAGAAAAATTAGATGTTGGTTATTCACTTTCACACACAATACATTTTTGTATTTTATTTGCATTGAATCCCAATCTCATGCCTCTAGTCATTCATACAAATGTGCAGACTCCTTTGTTCTGCAAAACCCACTCTTATATGTGTAAAAACTACGTCTTGCAAAGTGAACTTTTGCAAGGAACCTGATCACATTTCCATTCATTCTATACAGGTGCAAATTTCTTATTTGCAAAAATCCAGTCTCATGCTCAATGATGTATATATTTTCTGGAAAAAAAAAGTTTCCCACTTTCATTCTGTTATTTAATACAAAGGCAAAAATGAATTTAAAAAAAGAAAGTTCTTACCTTTTTGAGATCCTGTTCTGTAGGGAAACAAAATTTTGGTTAATTCATACAACAGAAAGTCTGCTAAGACTAATGTTGGAGCAACTTCGTGAATTAATACTGCAGAGCAACTAGTAGACAGAAAACTGTCACAGAGCCCAGAGTGTTTATCCACAATACCAATCCCCAATTTACTCAGAATAATCAATCTGAGTCACAGCCCCACACTGCTAAGGAAATAAAAATGAATTAAACAATTAAACAGTCTTGATAGAGTTTCAAAATTTATTATAACAAACGTGTGTGGAGACCCATCAATTATAAGTGTGTCTCTCCGAATTAATAAACTCAAATCAGTTTATAGAATTTCAGAACAGAATTAATAACATTTATCAAACAGACCACTGTCCTCAACCAATCAAAGTCAATACAGTTCAATACTTCTAGTCATTAAGATATTATTATGTTTCACTATATTAATTACATATGGATAACGTCATCTACAGGAATCTAGTTACCATTTTCCTTAAAATAGAATTATAGTTGTTACATTTACAACTTTCTCATGAGAGGAGAGAAAAATTACTGATCAAGCATAATATTGATACTTTGTTGAATACATAAATGTAATTTGCTCAGTAAGTCATTGTGAACAATGAAACAGATACATTAGTATATTTGCTGTACTTAGCACATTCATTGACATGCATAGTTATGTTTACTGCTTAAAAGAATCTGCTGACATGGTTAAAAGTTTAGTTATGCACACTGACCACATACTCACTTCCTCTTTCTCCTACATGTGCAGGTCATTCTACACTACGTGTCTCAACTTCCTTAGTATTTTTTTTTTCCTTCACTAGCTAGAAAGCAGATCCTTAACTCTGCTGAGGATGGTCATCTATTTTTACTTTGAGGCCATCAAGTAGGACTCTGTCAGGACTTTTCTTCTGCTGCTGTTGTGAAGAAGTGTGCAATAGTAATGGTATCTTAACCTCATACCCAGCAGATCGTAATAAAAAATAAAGGAATAGACAATAAGGTTTTGCCAATCCAGAAGAAGTTTTGGGTTTTCTTAAAGACAAGCTTCTAGGGGAAAATAGCACCAAATAAGGCTCTGGCCAGGAAGCAAGACTGTGTGCTTAAAAATACAGCAGCTTCCAAGGTTCAGGAACAGAAAAAACTCCTGTCAAGTGTGGTGCCTAACATTTATCTCCTTGACAAGTTGGACTCAAAGCACAGCTAAAAAAGAAAAAAAACTCCCATGAACATTGTGTCACACCAGAGAAAATGGCAAAGAAATTAATATTCAGGCAGCTTTTTCTGTCCAACCTAACTCTATATAATAAAGATGAACTAGTCTACAATGAGGAACAAACAGTCTGTGTAGTGATCACTGAGGAGAAATGAAGGGCTAACTGTAGCCCCATAGTAGGTAATACAAAGGACTTTTCACTTTGTGGTATAACAGTGTGTATGCTGATACACTTGCCTTACACTCAAGTCTATTTTAATTAACATGCTTTGAGATTCTTAAGCGACACTCGACTTGTAGAGATATGTATAAACTATTTTTGTAGCATGTTAAGGTAACATATTCTCTTTTGCTTGTGAATGATAGGGGATGTAATTCATATAGCAAAAGAAAAGACTTAAAATTGATTCAAGAAACTAAAGGAAGATGTCATTTGTATCCAAGAATGTAACGTTAACAGGAAGCATGTTTGGGATGGAGATTGTGTCCAGAGTTTGAGTGGTTACACTAATGCAGGAGTAGCTATCTTGTTATGGCACCAGTGGGATGGAAAGTGTTAACAATATAGAGGGTAATCTGAGAAAACTTTAATACCTATTACAGGGAGTGACATGAATATAACACTTGAACACATGAGTTAGTTGAAACCTTTTTTTTTTTTTTAGCAACTAGGAAGGAACAGTCCTCGCCACTCTTATTAGTAAGGGTATTTAATGTAATGTTGAATTCAGCCAGAGATTTCTTACAGCAACAAAGAAGCATTTAACAAAAATGTGTCAGTCATAGAAGGAAACAGGGCTTAGGGACATATGGAGAATGTTTCATCCAAACTTATAGAATTACATCTTTGTTCCCCCACTTCAGAATCAAAATTGGAGCATCAGTGATGCAAGGAATAGAACACATGCTTTTGGTGCGAAAGATTGTGGGTTCCATTCCCATACCAGGTAGATCTATTGCTGACACTGCAGCAACTTAAGGGGGGTGCTGCATCCCTGAGTGTGTTGCTCTTCAGGTGAGACGTTAATCTGAGATCCTATCTGCTTGAGTTGATGGTAGCTCAGGTGGATGCAAAATATCCCACGGCATTTATCAAAACGAGTAGAGGTCCTTTATTTAACACAACATAAAAAACATTATTTACATATTTACAAAATGTACATATTTACAGGCACATATATACAAATTTCTATTTTTTGTTACTGTTTCTCATTTTTCTTATAACATCTTCATTGTTATTTTTCCATAATTGACCCCCACTCCCTATTCCACAACCATCTGCCAAAACCCATTTTTCATTAAACAAAATTTCATTCAACCTCTCATTTCAAATAACCCACATTACATAAAATAAATTCTCATCTACCCTTCTCACACATTCTTTCTTGTTCTTATAATATCCATACATGACCATATTCGTATCTGTAGCATTTCAACATTTTTTTTCTTCACACGTTTTTTTCCAGAGTTTCACCACTTTCTTATATGTCAAAAAAACATGCTCTATTGTTTCTTCCTCCCCACAAAATACAGACTCTCTCAATTTTCTTTTTATATGGCATAGTCCCCTTCACTGGTAACATTAATTACCCATCTTCATTAAAAATCCTGACACACTACTATCTTGGTAAACTACTTTTCCTTACGTTAATGGCTTAAATTGCTTCTGGTAAATTTTTCATATGGATTTACATAATGTTTCATCGCATTGTTATAGTGCGTCATTTTATCTTTTTGTGTACCACCAATTTTTATTTTCCATGTTAGAATTTTTTCTTGGTAATTTTTGATTTCTTCATTTACATTTTCTTCTCTTTTCTCTTCTGTCAGCATCTTGCAAAACTTTTGTACTTGTACTTAAACATTCTCACTATGAATTTCTCATTTTCTTCCTTTACCCATTTTAATATTCTATACATGTTTAAAGAAGAAGAAATAACTGGATTTAGTAACCCTTATCCCCTTCATCTTCATTTGTATAAATTACACCTCCTTTCACTGTGTCTAATCTTGAACTCCATATAAAAGAAAACATTTGCATAAATTCCTTTTCATATTTTGTGGGATCATATAAACATTTGACGTATATGCATTTTTTGCCATTGATGCAGAATTCACCAGATAAACATTTTCCCTGAATGCTAATCTATATATCCTCCACACAAGACATATTTCTTTAACTTCTTTTATGAAGCCCTCTCGTTGCATCATAACTACATTATTTTTCCCAAATTTTATCCCTAGCAAAGACACTTCATTAATTGAAAAATGCACACCCCCAATTTTCACATCACGCAAACCCTTACTTTTGTCTTTATTAAGCGTCATTCCCATTTTGTTTAAACATTCATTCAGACAAACTCAGCACTACTCTAACCCATTTTGGTTCTTGGCAACTACAATTGTATTGTCTGCTTATGTCAAAACTACTGGAATGACAAACACCTTTTGCATCACACATCTGGCATCTTTGATTTTATAAGCTATTATATTCGTTACCAAAACTGTATTCCACTGGTGGGACATCCTTGTCTTACACCACACTTCATGCAGATTTCTTTATTTGGCCACCTATTCACTAGTACCCTCACTCTGTTATTTTTATATGTTGACATACACACATTCCTAATTCTGTTACATATTCTGTACTACTCCATAACATCCGATAAAGAATCATGTCCTACTGTATCAAATGCCTTGCTAAATATCATCTACCATAAGTTTCATATCCTCCATTTTACTTATATCATCACCCACAATTTCTCTCACAAATATTAACAGTTCTTGACATCCCTTCCCTTTTATACCATATATACATTCTTCTATAATATCCCTCATCCCTCCTTCTGTTCTCCGTATTATTCTCATAAACATGTTCTTATCTGTATTATATAGTGTAATGGGTGTCCATTTTTTTATTTAATTCTTCTCATCTTTCTTCCATATCCATTTTAATAACCCACTATGTCACTGTTCACAAACAAACCCTTCCTTCAGTGCATTTACAAAATACTCTTTGCCAGTCGATTAATTTATTTTACATTTCATGCTCTATACTATCTGGGCCTGGTACTGAATCAACATTTACTTTCCTTAGTACTTTCTCCAATTCACTAATAGTAAAATTCTTTCATAACTCATTCTGGAATTTATTTTTACTTTCCATTCTCTTATTTTCCTTCTTTTTATTCTTATACATATTTTCCATATGTTGTACTACAGTACTAATATTTTGTTATGTTCTTTTTACGTGTCCTTTTTCATTTCCCTCATTATACTAATATCCACTATTTTGTGCCCATTTATGCAGATACCTTCTCCCATGTAAATAATCTCTGCTTGAACAGTTATGCTTTTTTCCTCAATTTCTTTTATATATTTCTTTTTCAATATCATAATACTCCCTTGTACTATTCTCTAAATTTTCAAATTCTTTCTGTACATTTTCCCATACTTCACATTCTCTTCCTTACTTAGATCAACTTACCATTGGGAAAAAACACTTCTTTTTAGATTCAGTCCACTATTCAGACTAAGTTTTATATGATCCTTCCATAACTGTATTACTTCCCTCCCGCCAATTTCATCCCATAAATTCTCATTTGTTCTTTTTATTCTCTTTCCTATTTTAACATCCTCCCTTTCTTCCATCTCCTCCATCCATATTGCTAAGTGGTCAGAAAAGCCTGTACAACTGTATCACCACCTGCTACCTCCAAGCCTTCTTATAGTACAAAACCATCAATTTCAGATCCAAGTGCCCCTTCTGCAAGTCCATGGAGTTTTGTTCTACACAGCTAATTTACAACATTTTATCACTTCTGTTTTTTTTTTCTTTTTACATTTCCCCTTAAATGACAATTAAAGACCCCTGCAGTTATAATTTTCATGTTAACCACAACATGGAGCCAGATTCAATAACACCTACACTGTGTATGTGGTCTGTATTCAAAACTTCTCTACCACATTTGTTGTGCTTTATAGTCACTCAGATAGATTATATTAAGTGTACATGTAGTCTATACTTTGTTGTAACCTTTATGAACCCCCCCTCAGCATTTAAAGGTACAAAAAAAATCAGTAAGAAATCTAAAATTAGGAAGAAGGTGTGAGTTGGTGCTATCTGTTGACTTAGAACTGTGTACACTTAGTGTACACATGGCATAGGCATTAATGAATCCCGGGGATAGTCTAATATTTGATGAAACAGATTCTCCCTTTCCTTGCTAGTTGTATATGCATGCAATGCTATAATTCTATGAACATGTTTTCTCCACTTCACATACACAGCAGTTAACCTTCCCATCATTAACAGTGTTGCATCTAGTGTTTTCACTGTTTTTTTAATACAGCAGAGTCACTCTGGAATAACATCCACTTCCTACATTTCATATTGTATTTCCAACGCACAATTTTTCCATTTGCAGTCCTTTCTCACATGTCAGGAATCTTGCATCCTCTAACACAATAACATCCACATTGCATTTACTACATCATTCCAGTATCCCTATCCTTTTTACAGGGTTAGTAATACTCACCACATTTACTGAAAGTACTCTAAAATTGTTTTTTCCCCCTCCTTTTTAAGTTTTGGGAAAATATTTTTACATTTTTGTTTTCTTATGTTTACTCTTTCCCCAACTGAATATTTTTTTTCCTGAGTTTATCTGCAAATTAATTCTTGAGCCTCAGAATCAGATTTTTCACTGGCTAAAACTTAAAACTATATATATATATATATATATATATATATATATATATATATATATATATATATATATATTAGCATCTATCCCTTCTCTTGACCTCCTTCCTGCATGTACACACACCTCATTTTCCCCTCCATGTTTTTCCTTCTACAATTTCTTCTTTACCTAGTTCACCATCTTACTGTCCTTCTTGTGTATATTTTCTTCCCTTTCCCTATGTTTTTTATTACTTACTGTTTGTTCTTGACAGTCTTTCCAAAAGTGTCTCCCTTTTTCACACAACCTATATTCAGATACACACCTTGCTATATGTCCTTTCTCCTCACATTGGTTACATTGTACCTTGTCACAACCTCGGCCGGGCCGAAAAGCAGAGTAAAGATTTCATAGGTTTCATAGGTTCATACTAGGCTATCTGCCCAAGGGCATTTATAAGCCTAGCCAGAGTTTTGTGGCTTTCACCACCCCTTTAGTTTGGAGGATACTATGCCCATTATTTTGCTGTGCCTCTGTCAAGCAGCGACACTGAGATAATCCCTGGGGTATATCTGCGATCTCCCATCCATTGGTCAAGATTTCTCTTGAACAAAGCCAGCGAGGTGCTCTGCCTCACATGTACCGGGATTTTGTTCCACAGCATAGGGAGTCTCTGGGTGATGAATCTGTCCCTCCAGCACGTCCTATTAATAACCGTGTCAAGGTTTAAGTCTCCCACCCTTGTAGTTCTGAGGGATCTAGATTTTTTGAGGTGAAGCATGTTCATCAATTCTGGGTTGGACATGGCCTTGTATGTCAGGCACAGGTCACCTCTGAGCAGACGGTGGCGACTGAGTAGAGCTGAAGTTCCTTCAGTCGGGCAGCATAGGACATATTTTTGAGACCCTTTATCCTTTTGGTGAGGAACTTTTGGGGCCTTTCCAGTTGCTGCAGGTGTCGTGTCAGATACATTCCGAATGGGGCATTGTACTCAATCATTGGCCTGATGAGTGATGAGTACAGGGGGACGATGACTTCCCTTGATCTAGATGTGAATCCCTTCATGATCAGGTGGGCAATGTAGAAGGTCTTCCTAACTACTTTGGCAATGTGAGTATCAAATGAAAGGTTACTGTCAACCTGGGTACCCAGATCCCTGATAACCTCTTTTGTGCTTAGTGGGTTGCCGCCTATATGGTAGCTAGGGGTAACCTTGATTTTCCCGAAGGGTATGACTAAGCATTTTTTGGCGTTTAACTTTAGGCCATGGTTCTGGCACCAGTTTTCCGTTTCTATAAGACCCCTTTGAAGGATATCTGTGTCAGATGTGTTCTCAACTATGGCGCCCAGTTTGCAGTCATCTGCAAATTTTGTCAGCCATAATCCTCCTGTGTTTGCTTGTACTTCTGAAAAGTAGATGCCGAACAGGAGAGGGCCCAGGACTGAGCCCTGTGGGACACCACTTGTGACAGGCTTTGAGTCTGACATGGCGCCAGCAACTCTGACCCTGTGGGTTCTGTCACTTAGCCAATTTGCAACCCATCTTGTGACGTATGGGTTTACATTTAAGCTGATGAGTTTTTCAATGATACCTGAGTGGGGTATTGTGTCAAAAGCCTTTGCCAGGTCGAGGTAGGCTGTGTGGACTGCCTTTCCCTCATCAATGGCCTTGGTGACTGTTTCGAAAAAGTCCAGCAGGTTTAAAAGGCATGATCTGCCCTTGACAAAGCCAAACTGGGTCGGATCCAAAGTCTGCAAGTCTCCTATGTCTTTATTTATGAGTTCCATTATGATCCTCTCCATAGCTTTGCAGATCAAGCTTGTCAAGCTGATGGGACGGTAATTTCCTGGGTCGGTGGAGGCACCTCCTTTGTGAAGTGGGACCACAGTTGCCGTACGCTACTCCTTAGGCACGTATCCTGAGGTGAGGCTAAGATTAAACAGCTGCCCTAGCTGTGGGTTTAATTCCTCATTGAGTTCATGGAGCACACATCCGGGGACACCATCTGGTCCCATGGATGCTGTGTTTTTTGCCTTTGAGAGAGCAGTTCTCACCTGAGCGTTAGAGATGTTTGGGGGGCTATAATTCTCTGGTATAGATATCTCACCTTTTGGGGGGGGGGAGTTTGCACTGAACCTGTCAGCCAGTATGTTGGCAATGTCTGTAGGTTCAGTAATTTTTACATCATTTTGAACTAATTCTGAGCATATCTGGGAGTTTCCTCCCAGGTTTCTAACATAGCTAAAGAAGGCCTTATGATTGTCTTTTGAGTCCTTAGCGACTTTTCTCTCAAAATTTGCCTTGGATGATTTTATGAGAGATCTTAATTTTTTACTTATAATGATCAAGGGTGTTTTCCCTTTTAAGGATTTTGCTCTATCTTGTAGTAGCTTCCTCCTTTTTTTGTAGAGCTTGTTTATGGCTGGGGTCCACCAAACTGGACGCTTGCCTTTGGTACAAAGGGTCTTTGTTTTGTTTGGGATTGCCTGATCCATGCAATGCAAATGGTAGAAGGCATTTGTAAGTGATTCAGCTGCTTGAGTAATGGTTTCCGCAGTCTCGGGGACCTTAAAAGAGACCACACTAGCTTTTAGAAGTGTGAAGTCGGCTTTTGAGAAGTTCTTCACTGTGGTCTTTTTTATCTCAGGTGGGGGCAGGATGTGGACTTTTCCCTCCTGTATTGGCTGCAGGTCATCAGGGATGGACGTCAGGTCATCAGTGGTATAAAGCAGGGCAGCCGATGCCATTACATCCATCTTTCTTGCCGTGGAGCCCAAAGCAGAAGCAGTTTGCATGTATGTCAGTCAGGTGCTGCCAGAATAAAGTAGAAAACAACTAAAGCTAAGTCCCCCATTGGGGACCTTGTTCTTGCACTAACCGATGTCTGAAAAAGTAAACAAATGTCTCCGCTGTCGAAAACATTTCAGGAGATCCATATATCTACTACTCCCCCTTTATAGATTTCTCCTGTGACTCCAGTAGCTTCAGAGTTTTTGGATCCAAGTTGTCCAGATCCGTCTGGCTCAGTTCTGAGCATAACTTTATCCTCATATCTGAGATCTTCTCTAAGGGCTCCTGTCCTATTGGATCCAGAAAGCTCCCGGAGTCATAGTCTACCTGTCGGATCCGAGGTGTTACATTCAACTATGAAGCATTCAGAGCTATCTAAGCACCTCAGAGCATCGGCACTGGATAGATTGGCTTTGGCTTCTACCTCAGGGGTGGTACCCTCAAGGCAGTTGAGGCCTACAATCCAGAAGCTTGTCTTCTGGGATCCAATGGTCTCCATCTCTCTGAGCTGTTCTGCCTTCAAGGCTGCAAAGAGAGTATTTTCTGCTTTAGCAGTGCTGGCGAATCCCTCCCCCTTGGATCCCTATTACTCTGCCATGATGTCTCAGAGCTCAGAGCTTCACCATCTCCTTCCACAGGGACAGTACCAAAACTCCAGGCTCCCTCCCAGGGAATTATTTCCTCTTCTGACACTTCGCTAAAGCATCCCACTGAGGAGGTCCCTAAGAAGAGGACATGTAAGAGGAAACACTTAAGACTCCCCAAAGGAGTCCATCACTGAAGATATAGAATTCTTTGAAGGCAGAAGCGGCCCCATGACCACCTCCTGATGATGTCTTCTTTGGAGGCATCCTGGAAATCCATAAGCAGAGAGGTGTTTGGACTTCAGCAATCCTTCATTTGAGGAATCTGTTCTCCTGGAGGCTTTTGGTACTGGATCCTCTACCTTCTGGTGACTCGGACTGCCGATGAGCTCACTGATTTGATCTCACGGTGGGCGTGGAAGGACCCTGACACCATAGAGCCCATTCTTCTCAGACCAGACGAGATAATGGCAACACTGGCGGATAGACAGTTTTGGGGGAGGGGAGTTCCTGTTGATGCCATGGTCATTGCTGCGGCCACCAAGAAGGAACTAGCTGAGGAAAGTTTCACTGTCCATCTCCCCAACAGGGAGTTGCAGGTGATGGACAAGTTTGGGAAGCATGTCTGTGCTATTCACTTTGAGGTCTCGGAACTATTTGGCACATTTTACTGGACTTAAGAGGGATTTGATTAAGGAGTTATCAGATACCTTCTCAGGTGCTATTTCTGATGAAGTTCAGGCATTTGTTACTTCTCAGCTGATGACCTTACAGTCCATATCCAATTCTTCCATGAGGTTGATATCATATATAGCAGAAGGAACCTTAGGGGCAGTGGGTTCAGGTGTTTCCATAAGGAGACACACCTGGAGGCACCTATGTCTTTAAGTCTTCTTTCATCAATGCCCTTTTTGACAGAATGTGTATGTTTGGCCCCAAGGGGTAAGGCACTCTGTCCAGGTGTGAAAAGGATGGAAAGACCCTGTATGCCATGGGCATGCATTTTACGACTTCTCAAATAACTTTTTCAAGGAATCAATGAGGTGGTCAAAAAATGTGGTTTGAGAAGTCTCAGGGTTCTTTTCAAGACACACTTGGATTGGGTTCCCCCAGAGGCAGAGGAGAGAACTTGAATGGACAAAGATGCCCCCGTGGCAGAGGAGGCTTGCAGAGCTAGGGTGCAAGAGAATCTTTTTTTGACAAACCCTACCAGTACTCCTGAAAGGAGGCCCAATTGTCCACCTCTGGAGACAGTCAGGGGATGCTTATCCCTGCACCAGAGAGCCTGGCTAGATATAACAAAGGATCTTGACTGCAGAGGAGCATTTCCAGAGGATATATTACAACCTTTTCCCTTTCTCCCCCAATCCCAGAGAAAATCCCTGATGGTCCCACCCAGTCAGAGGGAACAAGTAGCAATTCATATACAAAAGCTGCTAGAAAAATGTCATCCAAGAGGTCCCACCTGACCAAATAGAATCTGGAACTTACTCAAGGTTCTTTTTAGTGCCAAAGAAAACAGGAGACTGGAGACCCAGTACTGGATCTCTCCAAACTAAACAAGACATAGTTCAGTCCATTCTCCCATTTCTAGGCAAGGATGACTGGATGTGCTCTATAGACTTTCAGGTTGTGTACTATCACATAAAGATGAACAGATGGTCCAGAGGGTACTTATGCTTCCAGCTGGGAGCCAGTCATTATCAATTCAGACTACTGCCCTTTGAACTCACCACAGCCCTCCCAAAGTGTTTACCAAGTGAATGGCAGTAGTAGCAGCTCACCTCAGACTGCAAGGACTGTGGGTGTTTCCATCTCTAGATGACTGTCTCATTACTGCTCCAACCAGGCATCAACTCATATGTGCAAGAGACCAGGTTCTCCAGACTTGCTCTCATCTGTGGATTGCCATAAACTATGATTATATTATCTTATCTGGAACAGACTCAGACTTTAAAGTATATAGGAACAATTTTCAATACAAAGAACTATTGCTTCCCTTCCATTACTGAGAGTTCAGACCATAAGATGTCAAGTTAGAAAGATAATATGCAGCACTTCAATTTCTATCCGATTGGTCCTTCAGGCTGTGGGATCGATGGCAGCAGCAGTAGCCTTAGTACTACCCGCCAGATTTTACATGAGAATTCTGCAATGGATGTTGGTTACTCAGTAGTCAATTCTTTATCGACAGATGTCTTGCACTCACATCTGCAAGAGAGATCTGAAATGGTGGAGTCATTCAGACCAGGTTTGACAAGGTCGTCTGTTCGTTCCCCATCAGCCCAAAACCATAGTGACCATGGACGCTTCCCAGCTAAGGGGGGCATTATCTGGGGAACATGGTCCAAGACACCTGGCTCACAGTAGAGGGCAATTTGCATATAAATGTCCTGGAGATGAGAAAAGTGCTGTTAGCATTGCAGGCATTTCAGAATGCTCTCCCTTTGGGGACAGTTGCAGTACAGTCAGACATGTCAGTCATCTGGTCTGGTATATCAGCAAACAAGGAGGAACCAAATCCTACCCATTGTGTTGAGAAGCTCTGAGTGTGGCAGTAGATGATCTCTTCCAACCATTTTTTTTAGCAGTGCACATTCCGGGGAAGTCCAATGTGATAGCAGACAACTTGAGCAGGTGCATTCTTCTACTTCTCAAATGGTCCCACAACAAAAAATTGAGAACACTCTTCCAACAATGGGGTCAGCCTTGCTGTGATCTGTTAGTGTTGCCCTTGAACAGCAAATGCAGCAGCAAGTTTGCCCTAATCTCTGAGGGAGGCTCTACTTCACAGTTGGGCCCCCCCCAAGTCTCCTTTATGCATATCTTCCCACACCATTGATTCCTATATTTCTTCAGAAAGCTGCAAGGTTGAAGAGCAAGCTCATCTTCATTGCCCCTTATTAGCCTGTTTTCCCTTTCTTTGGCATTACCTGATTCACCTACCTTAGTTTCTAGATCCTACTGTGGACCTCCTGTCTCACCCAACAGGTGTGATACATGCAGACTTAGTGAATCTCAGGCAGACTACCTAGCTCATCTAGTTCCATTAATAGCCAGACAACCTATGCTCTCTTCTCTGGTCCGTCATATTCTTTTGTCCTCCCATAAACCTTCCACCAGACGAGACTACTCCACCAAATGGAGGAGATTTGTTTTTTGTGCTCAAAATCATAACATTGAACCTTTTTTCAGCTCCCATTCATGATATCTTGGAATTTCAAGTGAATCTTTTTAAAGAGGGAGCTAGCTCTTCTAAATGTTAGAGTACAATAGCACCAATTTCCAGTTTTCACTCTGGAATAGATTTTTGTAGCGTCCCATAAGTTGAGCAAAGCCTTTTTAAAAGACACTGTACTCTTAAGGCCACCCTTTATAGATCCAACACCCCCTTGAGACCTTAACCTTGTGCTGCGGTCTCTTACACAGTCCCCTTTTGAACCCTCAGCTTCTTGCAAACTCAAATATCTTTCATGGAAAACAATTTTGTTAGTGGCTATTACTTTGGCCAGAAGAATTTATGAGATTCAAGCATTGTGTTCATAACCTCCATACTTGATTTTTCGTAAAGACATAGTTACCCTACGTACCAACCTGTCTTTTCTTCCAAAGGTGGTATCAGAATCCAATATAAATCAATCTATTAATATGCCAGTATTCTTTCCTAAACTTCCTAACAAAGGAGAATACGTATTACATTTATTGGATGTTTAGCATTTTTACTTACATAGTACAAAAAACATCAGAAACTCTGATCAGTTATTTGTTTCATATACAGACCCAACTTGGGTAAACCAAACCAAAGTTACTGTATCTAGATGGAATTTCTTTTGTATATAACAAATTGGGAATTGCTCTGACAAAACCGGTTCAAGCGCTTTCCACCAGATCCATGGCAGCTTCCTCAGTTTTTCAATCCAGTGTGTCCATAAATGCAATGTGTACAGCAGCTACTTGGGCTACCCTCTCATACCTCTATTAATCACTACAAATTAGATCTGGTCTCCAGAGGAGGGACATCTTTTGGTTCAGTGGTGCTTAGGAATAGCCTTCTTTGAGTCCGCCCGAGAAATTAGGTAGCTGGGGACTCTGTACCAACAGTTGACGACAGAATGAAAATTGACAACATCAGATAAAGAAGTTATATACTCATCATAACATTCCAGCTGTGCTGTCCATTTTCATTCTTCAACTCCCCTCTCAACATTCCCCATCCTTAAGGCTTCTGGAAGAATGAGTGCTTACTGGACCTACAATATGTGTCATTGTTTTATATAAGTTCCAGATATAGCTTCTCCATAGTAATTTCCATCTTTTACTTTCTACTAAGGCAGCAGACAAGATCTGAGATAATTGAGGGTGCATTATGGGTAAAGGAGAAGCTCGAGAGTTTTTGGTTGCCACGAGCTTTAGCAACAGCCAAATTGGATCCGAACCCAACAGTTGAGGAAGAATGAAAGTGGACAAAACAGATGGAACATTATGTTGAGTACGTAACTTCTTTTTTTACTTGCAGTTTGTTGCTGCTTTCCTCTTTTAGATTCTGTCACTGCTGCACAAGTTTAAACTGCTGCATTCTCTGATGCCATATCACCTGGTTCCTTTTCCACATAGCCTTTTTGGAAGTGCTGAGGATGGATAATCTGCCATGTCACCCCATGAAACAGAAGAACTGTCACCTGGCTCATCCTGCTTGATTATTTTTAACAGAATGTCATCTGCAAGCACTCCTGATGCCAATTCTTTTGTGTACCAATTTTACAGTCTCGCTCCCGTGCTTCGCCATGGAGACAAGGATGTTGGGAGGCATACACACTGTACGCATTCTTGTATAAGCTAAGTTAAGGGGGTAGCAACAGCGCATGCACTGGGACCCAGGAGAAGCCACACTAGGAAAATGCCACTGTTAGAAATTTGTGCAGAATTCAGGCTAGCCGGAGTAACACCCACATTCTTACATCAGGTACATTCCCACCCACAGTGTCATTTTTCTTTAGATTAATTGTAAATCCCTCCAGTACCAGTCTTATTTTAGTTGCCTATTAAAACTAAGCATTGATTTTGCGTTCCTAACTCTGTAAGAGTTAAACTTTGATTTTCAGGCATGTTATTTTGCCTTTCCTCAAAATCTTTGCCAACTTCTTTTATGGCAAAACATAAATTCTATAAAAATGCATGTCTTCCATTAGCTAAGGATCAAATACTGCATCTTTTTTTTTTTTTTACAAGGTAGTGCCAGTAATGCGGTATTGGTGTAATACCTTTTTTGTACTGTTTTCCTGTAAAGCCGTAGAGTGAAGTGAATATATACATTATATATATCAGCCATAAGCATAGGCAAACCATCACTGAATGCTTGAACACCAATCCCAAAGCAGCTGCAGTCCCTTCTTATAAGGACATTTTCTGGTAAAGCAAGAGGAGCTAAGTCTGTGAGAATGCTGATAATATGAAAGGAAAATGAGAAGGATTTTGCTGAACTAGCTAATGTTCTAGAGTTTTCTTCACTTATTTTCCTTTTCTTTTTAACTGTATATTGCTGCAGTAGTGGGTATCTTTGCAGCTTCAACTTTTTTAAGTTTTGCCTGCATTTCCAATACTATAGGCATGTTTCTTGACACATAATCTCAAGTCATTGCCTTTAATATATGTGAAAATTCTAAATCATTGTAAAAGGTAGTTAGAAAAAGAATCAAAAAAGCTAAATAGAAGGTAAATAATATAGCTTTGCAGCTGCAGCTTTGGTTTATCTGAATTTCCAATCCTGTGAACAAGTGTCTTTATATGCACTATCTCAAGTCATTGCCTTTAATATAAATGTAAATTTTAAACCACTGTAAAAAGTAATTTGAATAAGGAACTTTTAAAAAGCTAATTAGAAGGAGAAATAAACAGAAAAAAAAAAAAAAAAGAAAAGTGCGCAGAAATTACTGTAAAAAGTCTTTCGGCTTTTCCCGGTTAGGGGTTGCCACAGCGGATCTCTGGTCTGCTTATGATTGGCAGTGATTTTTATGGTGTCGAGTTGCCAGCCCAACCTTCAAAGAAGACACACCCACACATGCATGCACCTACCTGCATGTCTTTTAAATTTCAGTTGTTTTGCGGGGAGGACATGCAGACTCCACACAGAAGGCACTCCAACCGAGAATCATAGTGGAGAGCCTCTTGCTGTGAGGTGACAACTCTAACCACTGCACCACCACAGCTGATGCAGAAATGACTGTGCTAACCACATATTCTGTCTGCAATATGCACACTCTTCTCTCCCTCTCACCTTGCCTTTGAAACAGATTTCAGCTGTGCTTTGTCTGATTAAGATGTTTCACAAAAGCTTTCACTATGAGCAGAAGAAAGCAACTGCACTGAGGATCGGAAACTGCAAATTGCATTTACAGAAAACTTCTTGGTGAAAATCACATTTTCAGAGTGACTGTTCTTCCTGTCATTCATTCATTTATTTGTATTTAATGAAATCAGTGTTCACTTAGTATTGGACATGGGTTATGCTTATATGTATGTGTGTATGTATGTATGTATCAAAAGGGTTGCAGTGTATTTAAGAGTAGGAAATTGGCAATAATTTATTTCACTTTCCATCACAATCTCAGCATTGCATACAAGTGCCTATCTCTGGTAACATGACAGAAGCAGTTGGTGTATGAATGCATTCATCCATTCATTGCCATCTCATACTGCTTGGCTCTGAATGACATGTCAGTGGCTCTGTGTAAAGTCCACATGTTCCCTCTGTCTGTGTGCTTTTATCTGTGTGTTCTATTTTCCTCTAACACCCCAAAGAAATACCATAGGTGAACTGGCTTTCCTCAAGTTTGCTTGTAGGTCAGCACACAGGTCCATATGCATCCTCTGTGATATATACAGTAGTTTTCCCTCTAACATGTTCTGTTTATGTTACAAAAGAGATTGACATCTCCTGAGTGAGTGTCTTGCTACCATTGGACTTGCCAATGTGTAATAGGTCTGATAGGATAAGGTCTTTTGAGGCTCTATACACAAGGCAGAGGTTGTCTGTTTGTAGCCTGTATGATGCTGAGAAGAGGGATAAGGGTTTGAGATGGTCTGCATATTGTTTTGTGATTCAGACCCTTGATTGGTTTTAATGAGAAAGTATTGTGTGTGGTTGCTCCAGTTAGTGTCTGGACAGTACATACTGAATGAGGCCTTACATTCACTGATTAGATTGATGAGCACTGAGTATAGTGGTTGATTACATTCCTAGACCTAGTCATCATACTTTATATAAGCTGCAGTGAAAAACAGCTTCCTCACAATAGTGGATACTTGGTGAGCAAAGGACATTTCATTGTCAACATAGGTTCCCAGATCCCTGAGTACAGATCAACTTTCAGGACTATGTTGTCAATGTGATAGTTGCAAGCGATGTCATGCTTGCCAAAGGATACAACTATATGCATCTTGGCATTTAGTTTGAGTTCTTGGTTTTGACACCAGCAATTTGTTTGGGAAATGCCCTTTTTGAGGATTTCGGTGTCCTCTGTGGAATTTGATAGCAACAGATTTACAGTTGTCTGCATACTTAGTCAGCCATAAACCCATAACTGCTTTGCCATCCAAAACGTATATGCCAAACAAGAGTGACCTAAGGACTGTACTTTGGGGTACACCTCTAGTGACATATCTTTTGGAGGAGGTAGAACCACCCACCCAGTTCAGCATGTGCTTGTTTTACGTGTCTTATGATAGCTCTCCTTGTCAAGAGCAATGATGTTTTGCACACATACTAACACTGCCTGTGTACTATACATGTACTATCATACTATTAAGTGTAATATGCCACCTTTCTTTCAAAATCACTAGTTTTAGGAGGAATTGAGGGGCAGAACAAAAATCTGAGCCAGAATCAGGTAAAATTGAGTGATATGTCCATTTTTGTTACATCTTCTATGTGCTTTTTTACCCAGGGCAAATGGATATTTGGACTAAAATGTCGATTCTTATTTTGCTATTTCATGGAAGTATGTGCTTCCTTGTGTACATCTGCAGATGGCTGGATGGGAGAAGGCATCATTATGATTGGGATGTAGCTTGTGTAGCAAGTATATAGGGGTGGGTGGAGAGCAAGATGATGAGTGTGGATGGTGGGGAGCATCATCCTTGGAATTATGAGTACAAATTTGAAAATCCTGGCTACACCCCTGCATGGAGACAGCTAAATGTTGCTCATTTGTAACATCCACCACACAGGAATCTTTGGTTACATACCATTCTGAAGCACCATATTGAAAAAAGTTTCTCCAAATTTTCTCATTCCGTCTCCAGACTCCGCATAGCTTATCTCTCCATCTATTCTTCTGCTTCCCTTAGTTCTCTTTCTTGCTGCTATAGGAGCTCTTTGGTACCATCTAGACAGTCCAAAAGAGTGTGGGAAGATCCCTGATACCCTGATACCCTGGCCAAGTTTCATCTAACAATATAAAAAATGATTTACTATCAAAATCAGAAATTACACATCTTCGTATAGTGTTTGTTTTCAACATCTCGTAATATTGAACTGAAAGTGATCAAATTTATATTAGTGAATGTGAGTATGCATTCGCTAATATGAGATCGACTTTATGAATGGAGATCGTGGTACAATGTGGGTTGGGAAATTTATTCTTTTCCTCACTGTAGTGCAATCTTGGAGTTGATATATATAATATGCAGGGGGTGTGGGGGGTGCAGGGGGGCTTGCCCCATGCAAAAACTAACAGGAATCTTGGGTGTTCTAAACTAGAAGTCAGAGACACTGATTCTGTTGAATCCTGACATGGCAGTAATTATAAAAAGTTTGTAGCTAGGATCCACATTAGTAGTTTCCCAATAAAGCACTGGTGGATTCTCTAAAACTGCAACTATGTAGCTTGTGCAGCTGAGGCAAAGTTTGAATTTTAAGTAAAGTAGATTCTCACTTCCTATAATTAGAAGAGGACTTGCCAGTGATCAGCCAGAAATGTATTAAAGGTTATTTTCAGGTTTGAAATGCTGTTAAAGGAGTGTGGAATCCCACAAACACAGCTCAGAAGATCTGTCACTGAGAAAATTCAATGTACCTTAAAACAGCTGCACTTCAATCATTGGCAATAGGAGATTGGCCTGATAAGTTAATATCATAAAGATTTAAGCAGTTGTGTGTACTATGACCCATGTAGCTCGAGAAACTACATGTAAATGTCACCACTAAAACTAGGGACATTTAACAGTCAGTTTATCAAATACTGTCAGGATCTCTGTTTGAAACCTAGTTCCACGAGAGCTGAATGTGAGAATTTATTATGAGATTTCCCAGTAGATGCTGCCTTGCCATCACTGACTTGAGAACAGTGTGTACAGTTAACCTAGCCAGTTATGGAGGGCTGTGATTTGCGCAGTGATTTTCAATACCCTCACAGGCAAAAGTCTCCATGGACAGAATTTTGAAGAGTTAGACACCTTAATCCTTCTCCTTCAAAAACACTTTTGAGCTTCTTCCAGATTGATGGCATGGTAAACATTTTCTCAGCACCATCATCGGTCACAGTCCTTTATAAACTTAGGAATGTATTTCTTGCAGTTTGGTAAGCGTGTAAGTGGATGGGTTAATTAACCCTTTCCCGCCACAACCACTGCTCCAGAGTAGCAAAGTATCAAACGCAATAAAAAAATCAACAACAAAAGTGAAAATGCATAGTATATCATACAATTGCAAAAATCTATATCAGAAATAAATACACAAAGAAAAGGAGTAGCAAAAAACGTTACTCCCTCAGTTTAAAGCAATGTGGAAATGTGTACAATATTTACAGTATTTACTGGCTGGAGTTCTCTTAGCAGAGTGATTTATCCAGTATGGCTCACCTTTCAACCATAGAAAATCTTTATGCATGGGCTTAAAGTGAACCAAATCCTACTGTGACAGTAATGACTCTGAGAAAGCCCTTAACACAATCAGGTTGGAATATTTGTGGTGAGTTCTAGCTGCTTTTATTTCTTCAGTATTTTACCCAAGAAGTGAGTCTGTTTAATGATTATCCCAAGCCAATGTGTGCGCCAACAAGCCACTTTTCTTTCCCGTTTAATTCTGCAAAACACATTTGGCAGGACTGCCTACTTTCATCAACATTATTCTTCTGAGATGGTAAACCCTTTAGTAGATATTTCAATAAGACAGAATCCATTTCAGGCTGGACATATATGTAGAGGATAAATTAATGCCTTTTTGTTAGCTGATGACTACCTCTATTCATCAGTTGATGCATTTTACTGAAGTGTCTTGGCTGTGGCTTAACTCCCCCCAAACTGATATATTTGCAGCAAAGAGTAGCAGGAAATCCCTTGCAAACAATGAAACTACAAATTTATTTCAGTTGGATATACAATTCCTCTAAATTCCAGGGTATCTTATTGTGCACCAACATAGTAAGATGGTATTTTTAAGAGCAGTCGTGACAAAATTTTGTATGCCTGGTTACATAGTTTTAAGAAACTACACCTCACCGTGATGGGCAGAGTCACAACACTAAAGATATTTGTCATTCCCTTATTGTTTTGTATCTTTAGACATTTCCAATTCCCTGCTGTCACCCATGAAGTTACAAAGAATAATAAACTGAAATTGAGTTTGTTCAGTATGGCTAGAGAAAGAGGTGCATACACAGTATGTAGCAAGGAACCCTCTCTTAAATCTAAGCCTGGGCATACAAGACTATGAACTTTAAGCCAATTCCTTTACCATGTCTCAGTTCATATAAAATGGCGATAACCCATATGGGTATGGATTGAGTCTCATATTCTGAATGCAAGCCCTCTCTGAGCACAAGCCTGTACAGCCAACACCTTCCCTTGTATTGTAAAAACTGGCAGACCTTCAAGGAATCTTTCAAAGCCAGACATAAGTTATATAAAATCTGTCGACCTGCATGAATATGAGGTACAGCATCCCTGATATGGGGATGTGTAGAATTCAGAGAAGAAGGAATCCCCCTCTGGTAAAGGCTGGGAAAGTAGAAGGAACAAAAATATTTGCAGCTTTTCAGTATATCCAGAAGGGGCCATTGTGACTTTGAACCACTGGAAATCTGTAAGGTTAAAATGCCCTGTAGTGAGAACCTCCTTCCAAACCAGACTGAAGGCCTCTTTCTTTCCCAGATGGGTATGGTACAGGGTAAACAGTGCAATAGTAAGGACTTTGCCATCAAAACATCAGAAATATGATTGGAGTTGGTATAATGGTTAAGGTGTTTGATTCACAGACACAGGGTAAGTCACTGATTCTAACCTTTCGGAAGGAAATTGGCTAGGCTTAGAATGGCGTATTAAAAATGATAACTTAGTAATTAGTTATGAACGTAAAGTGGGAAGTTAGTATAATGGTTAAGGTGTTTACCTTACAGACACAAGGTGCAGGGTTTGATTCTCACATGGAGTAATTGGCTAGGCTTAAAATGGCTCACAAGGGCAATTAGCCTAATATTAATCTATCAACCATATATAGGGTTCTATTGCAGATCAGCATTGAACATACACAGAAAGAGTGCACCCTTAGTGTAACAAACATGTCACAAAGCAATTATTGCTCTTCGGGAGTACACATAACTACTAAAAAAAAAAATGGAAACACTTGTGTATGAGAAGACTTTTATTTTATAGCTGTTGGTCACCAGCAGCCCGAGTTTCCCAAGGAGTATGTAAATTCTTGCTTGGGTTGCAGCAGTCTGAATAAAATCACATTGTATACGTTTTGGGAATGCCCTCCAGTGCAAAAGTGAAGGAGATTCTCGTCAGACTTCTGTAACAGTTTTCCTAATGACTACATTGCTCTGTGCAAACTTTTTTCTTAGCAAACCATTCTAGTGTAATTCCATTAGGGGAAGCATATTGTGTGTGGCTGTTAGCAGCCACTGTCAGATTGTATATTGTTTCTCAGTAGAATCCCTAAAATCACTCAATAGTATGGACTTAAGATAGCTACACAAATAAAATGAGAGGATATGGTACACACTAGCCGTGGATTATCATTAAAGATTAAAAGAATATACCCAGGAACTTTTGGATATCTTTGAAAGCAAAATTAGATCATTAAAACATTTCTATGTGCTGAACCATCCCGTCAGTGACCACTGTAGCTTGAGCTTAATTATGCCTGGATTTATTCTAGTTATGCTTACTATGTTTAGCAAAATAATATATAATTGACACTTATATAAAAACAAGTATTCATTTACTGGGTGTTTTAAAGTGTTGTTGATAGTTTTTGGTTCATTTTCCTGTTGCATTATACATGTTTTATAAAGTCCAGTTATGCAAAAAAAAAGTCAGTGAAAAGCATCTTTATTTAGAAAGTCATTGATAAACAGAGTATCAGAAGCTTGCCACAAATTGTAACATGGAGGTTACACTAGCTCAAGAATGGGCATCTCACTTTCATTGAGCTTGTGTTTCCCACAGTATGCATAATTAAGTTGCATGAAGCTTGTCATCTGAAAACAAAAAAAGCTTTTCTTTGCTAACTTTCTTGGCTGAAGAATCATCAGACTATCAACCCCACATCAGTAGACTTGTGCCCCAGGTCTTTGTTTTTCAGTACCATAGATGAGGCAGATATAAACATAATGATTTGTTTAAGGTCACAGCTGCATCTGAACCATGTGGCACATTAAATCCCCTGAACATATCACAGTTTCTTCTTTATCTGCCATCTGTCCAGTAGTGTGAAGAATTTCTTGGACGCAAAAATTTAAAACTGCAATTTAACATGTAGACATCAAGCTATGAAGTCTGATTTAGGTGCTGTGAGGATAAAATCACTCTTATTTAAAATAAGATTAATAATGCTATGTAATAAATTGCCATCTCATATTAAAAACAGTAACAAATCAAAGTCCTTTGAGTGACAACTGTATTCATGAGCTTGAGACAAAGTGTTTATTCCAAAAATCTAGGAACCAGTGTTACTGGGCGGCCATATTGTCTTAACGCTGGTACACTGTTTATAAACTCATCTTCCTCTAATCTTGGCCTAACTACATCTTAAACAATTTGTGCCTTTTCTTGATTTTCCTATTCCTCTTCTTAATACAAATCCTCATTCATTTCTTAAATACCTGTAACCTCTGTAGGACCTCTTATTGTAGGCTCCTTAAGACTGGCTGCCACCCTTTTCTATTTTCTGTTGACAAAGTCGTGACTCGTAAAGTTTTTTTTCCCACTTGCGTTATCAAAATAATGTTTGCTTAACTGCAACCTTTTAAAACTCATGCACATTGTCGAAATACTCCTTTAGTTTCCCTTAACACTCTGCATTTGCTCCTCTTCTAGTTCTGTGATATTCCTTTTATTCTGCAGTACTTTAACCTTTGTCAAATCATCTAAATAATCCCTATTATTTATTTCCCATATCGCTTTGTCTTGCTTCTACCATGTTGTTGAAGTCTATTTTCATTTGATCCATCTGTCTAACTATCCCCCCCCTGTACTTGGGTCATCCCTAATAGTTCTTGAATAATACTCACTGCCCATTCCTTAAATTCCTCTCCTTTTAAAAGATGAGTAGGAAAGCACCAGTGTCTCATGTTTGTATCATTGCTATGTATCTTTATCCTAGTTTCTTATGGTGTATGATCTGGTATAGTTATTGGATGGATCTCCAAGCTTTCATTTAAATACATCTGCTTTTGTAAAATATAATTTATATCTGTTTAGTCCGCTTATTGTAGCTCGCTGAATAATATGTAAATTTGTCTGGGCTTCTGCTCCTGAATTCATGCCTTCCATGCCAAATAGTTTTGTATATTTCTTCAGAAATCTACCCTTGTTTGTTACATTTTCCATTCCAGGCCCTCCTGATACAGCCTCACTATTGCAAATCAGGATCCAGTCCTTACCTGTATGCTAAAACCTTTTTGTTTATCCTAAATGCATGCCCGCATAATCCTCCTGTCAGTAACCTCTTTTTATCACAAATCTAACATCTTTGTCCTTTTTCTCCCTATTCTGTCAGTACTGGGGCCCCTTTCACAGTCAGTATTATTTACTCCCCTTTCCTTTGTCCCCGCCACTGTGTTTAATGTCCATCCTGAAAAGCTTGTATTCGTCAAATTTACACGCTCATTTCTAACAAAGTGTGTATCATGTAACATTGCTGTTTTCACCATACACTTCTTAATGCATTTCAGTACTCTTTGCTTTTAGTCTATACCTGTAAGACCATGTACATTTTTTATTTTATTTTATTTTTTTATTTATTTATTTATTTATTTAACATTTGTTGACCGGGAAAGCATTTCATGTTAATTTTGACATGGCATGTTCTGATAAAAAGCTATTACTCCTACATATTGTACATGATAGTTGTTTGGAATCCATATTTTCAACTTTTAGCTTACACGCATACACTAATGTGTGTAGTTGCTGCTTTTCGTCTCCATTTGAGCCTGTGTCACAATCTAAGACTTTTTGCTTCAATAAAAAACTCTCAGACAAAAAAATAAGTAGAATTTCAGAATTCCCATACCCATTTAAATTACACGAAACTGTGTTCATTTTTCAAAAAAACAAAGTTTTACCCCTCCAGTTAGAACTAGTTGTCAGAAATCAGTGACTGCTCTTGTGTATTTTAGAACTTGTGTTTCCGCTTTGATTGCTATATGTTCTTTTCTCTTTCCATTTGAAATGTGAAAAACAGCTTGAATTCCTCCAGTAAACATTAACCTTTAGCCATGTGAGAAAGTGCACTGGCTACCTCTAAATAAATAAATAAACTAAATTTTGCATTTCTAATGATAATTGTATAACATATTTACTTCCCACAATTTCAAACTGTGTGTATTTTTCCACAGAACTGCGTGCCGTTATACCTATAAATGTTAATTACATTCTACCTTGCACATTTCACTCTGTGTACATTGTTTAGACCTCTCATAATTAACCCATTGCAGCTGCAGACTGCTAATCACCAAATAAGAGTAGTTGGTAATGAGAGAGAAAAAAAATGTTTGAAATTTTCATTCAGAGCACACTGTTTTAACTTCTCAATGCTAATTGCTTTTTGTCTCTTGCTAACAGCATTTGCTAATGACCTTGCATGGCTACAATCTTCTATGTCTTTCATCATTTTATCTTATTTTTCAAGCCTGTTTGCTTAACAATATCTGTAACTTAAAAAGGACGGCTGTTGAAGTCTCAGGCACTGGGCCCAAATGTCTAGCATAGCCCGCCCCAACAGACTTCGCTATAGCCACACTTGAATCCTCCCTCACCCCACTCCACACCGGAGTTCGGTCTCAGCTTCTCGACACGATATTGCAGGATCGCCGAGCCGATACATCCTCCGCCCGCCATCTCTCCTCTCTGATCTCTTCCCTTGAGGCCTTCCTGAGGGATCCGTCGCTGGTTTCCACCACTGGGCCCGAGGACCAGTGGCATCAGACCCTTGTCCCTAGCCCCCTCCTCTTCCTCTAGACCTTCTTCGGCTTGGTAAGCTACTATCGCTCAGGAGCTCCTTTTCTTCGAGCCCCCTGTTTCTTCGAGCTGGTGTGTTCCGCCTCCCCTCCCGGGAGCCTTGAGGTGATGAGGAGTGTCCTGGCCCTGAAGCCTGTCAGCCTGGTCAGGTCTAGCTCCTCCCTCTTCAGTGCCTGCAGATGCCTTTTTGCCAACCTCTTGCTCACACAGGCCCAGCTTCATCCCCAGGTTTTCCTGATCCTGCAGGGACCCCCTCGAGAGGATGTAAGAGGAAAACACACAGACTCCCCTGAGTCTCTAACATCTGATAACACTAGATGAGTCAGGGAGGTTCCCCCCCACCCCCTCTGAGGATGTCTCTTTCAGACATCACCATCCTTCCCAAACAGAGGGGGAATTGATTGGCCTCCATTGGACCCCTCCGAGGATGAAAGTCGGAGGCTTTTGGACCCCCTCCCTCCACTCCCTGGTGTCTCTCTTCCTTCACCATGCAGGGTAGTGGCCTGGCTCGAAGTGGGGCGGCTCCCTATGGAACCGTCCAGATCTCTGTCCAGACCATCCAAATTCCTTCGACAAACCAAACAGTTCCTTCCTCTCAAGGGTGTTGGCTGGCACAAGTGTTAAGGCGGCCTAAGAAGAAGAAGGAATTACCCTTCTCTAGTACCCAGGACCATGGACAGGAAACTGCATTTTTGGGATGTCCATCGTCAGCTTTCCAGTACTTAACAATCCAACTAAACAAAAGAAAAAAATCGGACCAACTATTTGTCTCTATGCAGAAAACAGGATAGGTCTTCCAGTATCTAAAGTGACCAGATGGTTGACTTTGACTTTCCCTGTACTCTCCCTATGGCAAATCTTCTACTAAAACAAATATTCAACAAGCCAAAAGCATACCAAACCAGAGTCTTTTTCGTGATAGACTACCCAGGATGTTACCCCAGCAGCAGCTTTGGGCCACACCCAGCCACCTTCACTCTCATTACATACCTCTGTCTCTCAAGTTGGACTTGGCTTTTTGGTTCTCAGAGATAGGGCTAGTTTTGGTTCCACAGCCACCCACCAGGGAGCCCATTGAGCCACCTGGGAAGCAGAGGCTAGACACGTGTCCACAAAGGAAAAGAATGAAGACTTAGACAGACAATAACATATTTAGTTTTATAGTACTCCATATTCTTTCTTCATGTTAGTTGTCTTCCTAACCTCTTTCTCCTCCCTCCTTCCCCTTAGATGGATACCGATCTTGGTTAGTTCCTATATTTCCTTTTAGGTTATGATGCTCTTATTTCTTTTAGGATAGTCTTATTGGGTTAGTGTCTGTTAGGATAGTCTTTAGTTCCGCCGGTGAGAGAAGACAACTAACATGGAACGTTATGGTAGGTACATAACTTCCAATTCATTTTAGGCATCCACCACTTTAAAAAGGATGAAGTTGTTATCTTAATTCTATGTATAATGTGATAAATACACTCTTACATCTCTTATCCCAGCAACTCAAGATCACAACATTATATTAACTTTAAATTGCTTCTTTCCAACATTTCTTACCTTGTTACAGTGTAAAACGTGGATATGTTACAGGTAGGAAAAAGTAGTTTCTTACTGTAATATCTTTAACATATACAGCAGTTATTGTTACACAGTCAACATGATTCCAGTATTTGTAAAGCATTTATTATTGCAAAGCTACATTTCAAACATCTAATCCTTTATCTAATGAGATCATAGGCTCTGGAAGCTGTTGAAGACTGGTGGTGGGGGGGTGGAGGATGGAGAGGGGCACTTAGTGATCTAAAATGGGCAATTATTTATAACTATTTACTACCACAACATAGGTTCACTTGGAGGACATTTTAAGCTTATCCAATTCCCTCTTCGTGCTTGAATTAACATTTTCTGATTGGTCTTACCTATCCCACGGCTGAAAACTGTATATTGGCCCTAGTGAGAATAACTGTGATCATACCATAGATAATTTGAAGGTTCCATGTAAGGGATGCAGCATTTAGAAACTGCCTCTATCCATTAGTGGCATGAGGGGCAATCCTGAAGTACATTTTCTATTACCCATCCTTAGATCCAAGTTGCATTTGAATATAGACGGACGAACTTTGTTTTATTTTTATGGATAGTCTGTTCTGGAACAGTGGTAGCCTCTGTGATATATATCCACCTCTCCACAACATTCAGTTTAGATACCTGGACTGAGTATTTCTGATGCCATTTGACTTACTGATGTTCATTAGGTCCATCTGTATTAGGTTGGAGGATGCCTTATATGCCAGCTACGTCACCTCTAAGCACTCTGTAGTATACTGAGTATAGTAATAAATCTTTGAGGTGGTCCATGCAAGACCTGTTGTTTAGGACTTGTATCCTTTTAGCAAGGTATCTCTGAAGGTATTCCAATTGTTGCATGGGTCTGGACAGATACATGTCAAAGTGGGCATTATACAAAATGATTGATCTAATGAGAGCTTTGTAAAGGGGGACAACAACATCTCTAGATCTAATCACAATCAATTTATTTATAAGCTGTGCAATATAGAAAGACTTTGACTCTGGACACAAGTTGATCAAAAATTAGGTCACTGTACACACAAGTTCCCAAATTCCAAACAATTCGGTCAGTTCTCAGAGGGCATTGTCATGATTTTGACACCAGTTGTTATTTGGGACAAATCTTCCTGCATGATGGTTAAGTAATTTGGGGATTTAATAACTGCTCCTAGCTTGCAGTCATCTCAAACTTAGCCGGCCAAGGACCTTTGATATTTCCTTTTACCTTTGAGATGTATATGCCAAACAGAAGAAGTCTCAGTACCGAACCCTGGGAGACTCCATTGGTGACTGGTCTCTACCCCTATTTTGATATCCTGCATCCTGTGAGCAAATTGGCAATTCAAATAGTGATGAAAGTGTTTGCTCCTACAATATTCATCTTTTGTACTACATCTGAGTAGGCATTGTGTCAAAAGGCTTGGCCAGGTCAAGATAATGTGGTGTGAACTGTTTTACCTTCATCCATTGCTTTGGTAACAAGAGTAAAGCTTAATTGCCCATGATTTTGAGCCATTCATATTTCCTCTGGGCTGTTTTCAAACACATTTTTAGAGCCATGCATATATGTATGCATTATTTGATTCACCTTCTTGATTGTATTAAATTACATTCCTTGTATAATACAGAACCAGTTGTTAGAATGTGTTTGAAATTTGTAGTTTTGAACAGTCTTCTAGTAAGCAATGAAACAAAATGTATGAACCAATAATGATAAAACTACCCATTTCAGAAAATTTCAACCATAAAAGGCCACTCGACTTCTGTCATTGCAATCCACCAGTATCAGTAAATATGCAAAATCTCTGCAGAAGTAAGTCCTCTAAATAATTCCACATTAAAGGGATCTCTAACTAATGAAGAGGTTGCTGCTACAAATAGTGTCTGTTGCCATTGAAGAATAAATTGCCTATGTTACATTAAAAAATGATAAGCTAGTAATATTGCAATAGGGAATGGATGGTAAACTGATAACAGGTTCATTGTTACTAGGTGGTGGTGCTGCAGTAGTGTTGTCGCCTCACAGTAAGACGTCCTGTTCGATTCTCAGCTAGAGCGTCTTCTGTGTGGAGACATGCGTGAATGGGCATACCTTCGTTGAAGGTTGTGCGTCAGGGCCGGCAACTTGGCACATAAAAATCTACTGCCAATCATTAGCAGACCGGAGTTCCGCTGTGGCGACCCCTAACCAGGAAAAGCTGAAAGACGCAATAAGTTACTAGGTAACTCCTCCAAAGGAGGACATTCACAGGACTACAGCATCCCCTCCCTTTCAAGTAATGTACAGTATCAGCGATCCATCTGCATACTGTGGGAGAGTAGAACCCACAGCCTTCTGCATCATTAGTAAGGCTACTACCTGCTGTGCTACTAACAATACAAACAAATTTGAAATAAGCAGCACTAAACTTCTCTTCCCCTGAAGCTCTCAGCTCCTTGTAATTTTTTTTTATTTATTTAACATTTGTTTACCGGGAAAGTCCAACTTGAAATGAAGCCAATTTTCAGCAGAGACCCAGGGAGAAATGCACCAGACATATGTCTTTGTAACATGGGAGGAAACCAGAGCACCCAGAGGAAACCCACACAAACATAGGGAGGACATACAGACTCCACACAGAAGGTACCGCAGCTGAGAATCAAACCAGGGAACCTGTTGCTGTGATGCAACAACACTACAACTGCACCATAGCACCATCCAGTTTGACACAATGAAATCTCTCAATTTCACAGCAGAAGAAATCTGGAAAAAGCCAAAATTTATTTGGGGTGGGGGGCAAAGGCCCAAAACCAGAGACTTATTTTAAATATTGCTTGTATAATCTTAGAAAGTTGCTAAAATTGTGTTTTGTGTTACCATGTGTTTCATAAAAAATAGGAAGACTGAAACTTAAAGGGCTAATATTATTTAGTAAATTCTATTCTCACTGATTTGCCAGACATCCACAAATTTTGAGCCAATTCTATTCTCACTGATTTGCCAGACATCCACAAATTTTGAGCCAAATATTCTGTGAAAATCTAGACAGTTGAGAGGTAACTCATCTCCCTGAATCAGAAATGGTGGTATGGGTAGAGAATGCAGACCCTTGTACCTAAGGTACATGGTTTGAGCCTGGGTAATTCTAACCACCAGCCATAAGTAACTGGAGCATTTTAGCTAAACGGCAGCACACACAGAGCACCATTACAAAAGCAGCTAAGCTAAACGGCAGCACACACAGGGCACCATTACCAAAGCAGCTAAGCTAAACGGCAGCACACACAGGGCACCATTACCAAAGCAGCTAAGCACACACAGGGCACCATTACCAAAGCAGCTAAGCTAAATGGCAGCACACAGAGCAGCATTACAAAACCAACTAAGCTAAATGGCAGCACACACAGAGCACCAAAGCAAGAGTAGTGAAAAAAATACAGCTACAGTTTATTTTAACATGTATTAGATAAAAAGGCAGTAGCAACAGTAAGCAGCAGAAATATCTGACAATCTCAATTGAAGAAATCAAGAAGCAAGTTAAGCCAAGAACTAACAACAGTTCTTGGTAAATCACTCATACGTACATCAAACTGGACACAAAAATAAACACATTTTTGTACTTTCCATGCAACATCTTTACCTTTAACGTATTAAGTCACTATTCTGAAAAATAACAGAATAATATGCATTTCTCATTGTGTCTGTTCAAGGAATAAACCTTTGCCTTACATGCTTTGTGTGAACAGCTTTGGTGACCAACTACAACAGTCTTAGAAGGAAAGAAGCTAATGTGAATGGTCTTTTACACTGTACATGCTGTTTACTGTTAGTATATCTTTGACAAAGTCTAAAATGTTTCAATCAAGACACACTATTCATTGGTTAGCAAGATGATGTCTGGTACCTTGCAAATTAAATTAGCAAGCCTTCCCATTAGCTGCAGAATGCCTCTGTGTCCTGATCTGTTGCATTTGTAGAGCTGCTTAAAAAATAATAATAATAATACAAGAAATTCCCCAGGATCAACTTTTCTAAGCAAGATTTAAAAAAATGCACACTCATATGTGTACTCCACTCTAGTATAAAAACATACTAAATGCGGCTAGAACTAGTAGAGGAAAACTAGTTTCTAAGCCTTTGTGCATATTCTGGCTGGAAAGTGGAGTGAAGGGTTGTTTGCATATATAAGGAGGGAGTATTGTCAGGCAAACAGCTGTGGAAAAAGTACAGAAATGCCTGTGCAACTTCAGCTGGGAATAGGCGCGACTGTAATTGCAAATAACCGTGAGGTGAAAGTGGTAAATGAAATAACGCTACCGCATTTGAAAGTACAGAAAAAGAAAAAGTGGGACTTCTTGGCTATAAATACGGTTTTTAGACACCGAGAGTGCAAGGATAAATAAATGCTAAGAATGCAGAAAAGTGTGTTAGCTTGTCACTGTCCTTAAGTACCTTTTACAGTCTCCTTGTTCTTGCCTCCCCTCTCTTCCTGAAGTAATCTCTTCCTGGTCTCCTTCTTGAATCATTTCTCAGTCACAAAAGGAGACACAGCTAGAGGAGCAAATCACGATCTTAGGATGTTCAGGTCAACTGACTGATCCTCCAGTTCGATTTCCCATTAGGACTTGAGACACAAAATGCAAAAATAAAATAAATAAAGCATATATGTGCTGAAATAGGAAAGTGTACTGCCAAGTACAGTACTGCCTCAACTGAATACTGCTTTGGCAGCACATTTTCCAATTTCAAGTGAAACCGATAAAACGCTTCTGTTTTTTTTTTTTTATTTTGCTCCAGGTTGCACAGCATGTTATTGGGGGGTGCATGCCCCTGCGCCAAGGCCTAAATCCACCACTGGGCAGGGCAGAGCACCATTACAAAAGCAGCTAAGCTAAACGGCAGGGCAGAGCACCATTACAAAAGTGCAAAAGCAGCTAAGCTAAACGGCAGAGCCCATAAAACATCTTCTTACCATGATTGAGTGGCAGCTGTGTTTAACAGCATATTATTTCCACGCACTTTTGTTTTCAAATTCACGTTAGCATGCAAAGCATGCATGAGTCGTCTGTAGCTCTAAAAGTGGGGGGCACTACCTCCCCCTTGCCCTATGGTTCTGGCGCCTATGAATGGGATTGATGTTTTACAGTCTCCCATTTATTCACTAATTTGATAATGTTGCTGACCTTCTTCGTGATCAGCTTCATGTCCCAACCCCAGTCTCTGGTTCAAGTCCAAGGCATTTCTGATTTTTCTAGCCAGCTCCTGTGTTATTTTCTGATACCCAAGCATTTTCCTGTGAGAAAAAACAATCTCTATAGCAAAGCTGAAATTTTAGCTGTTTTTTGTTTGCTGAACTGCTGCAAGATTCTTCCCAGCTAGAGATTTCATCCTTTTCTGGTTGCTTTTCTCTTAATTTTTCAAATTCCTTCTTTGCTGTCACCTAGGCAGTACAATTAATAGTAACCAAATGTTATCCATATTTATAGCTTTTATTGACACTTTTTTCACAATTTTTAAGTTTGTACACTTGGAGAGCTCTAACCTGTTGATCAGTGTGCAGTCACTGTGAAAGTTCCTGTTTTGGTAGATTTGTGAAGTTAGAACTGTGGCCACCACTGAATAGCCAAGCACTTCTTAAAGGGATTCTGTATGTTCACCTGTACTTGGAGAACTCTTCTCCCCCTTTTTGACTTTAATAATTGATTGGTTTGCCTGTTCCATTTTCAAAATGGCTGGTTTGAAGGATCTGAAATTCATCTTTTGGAAGACACTCTTATTGCTGGTCATTGCATCTTCTTATGTAATCTCAGAGCTGCAGGTTTTCACTTGCATAGTGCTCTGGTGTTTCTCAAGGATCATTTTCCGATTAGGACTAACCCTTGCTTCCTTACAAAAGTGGTCACAGACTTTTTCTTATACTCCAGATCAGAATGAACTCTTTTTACCTTTGATGTGTACCACAAGTTCATGTTCCACCTGAAAAGGGTACATTAAGTTCACAAAGAAAGACCAGGTGTTTGACTTCTTTGCCCTGGTAAGGAAGAATCTCTTCAAAGGTTGAAGCAAAACCTATTTTAATGAATTGCTAGCTGCATTTTCTTTTGCCTACAGATGGCTAACCAATCATTGGAAAAAGCTGCTGACAAAGGCCTGTCTAGTAAAACTCGGGTTGCTTCCATTTCAAGAATATTTTGATTCCAGATGTTTGTGCCATAGCAGTTTATGCCATCCCTGAGCAGTATTGCTTGGGTCACTGACTTCCTCAGTATGACCTCTTTTGAAATGACACTGCTGTAACACTCATTTTTCTGACCTTTTATCTTTTGTCCTTCCTCTGGCTCCAGATTCACTGGGCATATTGCTTGAGATTCTTTCCAACATTTATCCATGCCACAGATGGCCTTCAAGTTTAGATGTGCACTATCAGTTGATCTATGAGAAGCCTTTCTGGGCTGGAGCCATGCATACAACCCCCCCCCCCCCATGTGAGAACTGGAGATAATGGAAGAGGAAATCTGAACAGTTAGTAACCCACCGCAGTAGGGCTTCTCACACATGAACTGATATGTTGAATGCATTTATTCATTCATTGCATTTGATAACCGGGTAGATGAGCTGGTCCACAGACCCTTTTCATGCATGACACAAATTGTAGAAATGGTCCAAAACAGAAGAGTGAAACAAATAGCAAGATAGTCAAGAACTTCTAAGATGATAAACAAATGCCAATTAAAACAAGTTACTAATACATACCAATTAGAACATGTTACAAAACATGTATGGATATGTAGATATTTTATATTCTCAAAATTTGGTATACAAAATGACAACTACAGTGCAGACTATTACACAAACAGAACTTGAAGTCATTTTGGACATGCACTTTACAATATGTGCATGCAGGAAGCTATTTTGCATCATATGATAGCAGATGTACAGAGAATGGTAAATTTTTATTTACACATTCTACCAAGATGTCAATAGAGCTTTAGGGGAGACTTTACCTTGAAGGCTGCTACCCTTTGACTTGGTTTCTTACATGTTTAATGTGATATATGTTTAAACTACCCTTTTTTCTTTGTAAGGAGCAGATGCTTCATTGAACAAGATCTCTTTCAGTATACTTTTGAAACTGTCTAGTGTTCCTTTTTGTCTGACTTCAGATGGCAGATGATTCCATACTACTGGGGGCAGTTGAGACAAGTAGTGGTTTTAATTCTGGATCTAACTAGGAATATGGAGTAATCTGCATCATCTCATAGGGAGTAGATTTGTTGTCTGGTTTGTAGTTTGACTTTAGTGTTACGGGAAAAAAAAGAAAGGCTGTCTATTCAATGATGGGTAGCCATTTGCAATGTTCTAATAGGTAGCATTAGTTGGTTGTTTGGTCAGCAAGGAGACAATCTGCATATTTTGTTGATTACTGTTTGTAGTTTATGAATATTTATACTAGAGTGAAATGTTGTTAAAAGAAGTCTGTTTCCCAGTTTGGGTATTAATACATTTTTGGCTAAGGCTTTGTAGGTTATTGAAGGTAGATTGGAGATTTTATAGCAGAGTTTGAGTGGGATCAGTTTGTTTGCTGAAGGAAAGTGAGGTGTCTAAGGACAGTCCTAGATACTTTGTTCTAAGACTAGTGGGAGCACATTCCCAATTAGCTCAGCAATGCACAAGTGGAGAGTTTATGAAGCTTGTTTGATGTACCAAAGATCATCGTGCTGAATTCTAGTGTGTTCAGTAGCCCATTTTCATGAGTCCAAATGGATAGTTTTGTGAAAGTGGTTTGAAGTTTTTGCTTGATGTTGTATAGATTATGAATGAATTTTAGGGTGAGGATGTCATCAAGCATACGTGATAAGGTTAAGGTGTTTGACGTCTGTGGTGATGTCATTGATAGAAAACAGCAGTGGAGCTAGAACAGAACTTGGTAGGAATCCCTGTATTAAGGATAACTTGAGTATAAAGGAGAACTTTAGAGTATACTTGGACTTCTCTGTCAGTAAGGCTTTTTCCGGGAGTGTTGTTATGATGACATCTTTAAAGGCTTTGAAGGAAAATGTATGAGGAAAGTAATAGATTGCAGATGTATGTAAGATGACTTGGTGTATATGCAGCAGACATTTTAAGAATGCAAGGTGCATTGTGGAGAGTACACTGCCTTTATTATTTAATTTCATTAAGGTTTTGTATAAATTTACCTAAAGTAAAAGGTAGGAAAGTAGGCTGCCAGTGTGAAGACCTGCAAGAGCTTGAAAAGCTTGTGAGGAGCTAATGGAAAGTGGGAGAGATTAGATGAGGAGGATTGTCTAATTTCATGTATTGTGTCTAGGAGGAATTTACTCATTTGTAAAGTTGTGAGCATTGTCTGTTTGCTGAGTGGAGATGGGTTGGATGGAGTCTAATTATTACAGTCAGGTGTTTAATCTCAGACTTAAACTGTTAGAAGCTTTTAGCAAGCATGTTTTCTTTCTGACAAATGTTGTTTTGGCCAAATTAGTTTTTATTCTGGTCTTTATATATAGGCAGAGATGTGTGTCATGCAGTAGTTTGTTGGACTCCATTTGTTTCCAGTCTTATAGGTATGTAGGTATATACTAGGCTAATGACCCCCAGAGCCTTTATAAGCCTCGCCATGCAACCCAACCTAGTTATGTTCCTGTGCACCATGGACGTTTAGTAGGAGGGGTACATTAGTAAGTTTCTGGATGTTATGGGGGGTATGGAAGATTGGGCATTAGTCTGCCCCTGTTTGTCAGAGACAGGGTATCCAGACTCGGTGTGACTTTTCGATTTATCATACATTGGTCAAGATTAAGCTTAAATAAGTTTAGGGATGGATTCTGCTTCACTTGCATGTGGAGCTGTTCCAGAGCATGGAGATTCTGTGAGGCGCATCATATCAGTCTCACTAATATGTCTCATGCAAAACTTAAGTCTTTGGATCAAATGGCTGTGATGCTGTTTGTTTTGTGGATTTGAAAAGGTCCATTAGAGCTGGATCCAAGGATGCCTTGTATGCTAGGCTTAGATCGCCTTTCAATAAACTGTAGGAGACTGAGTGCAGAGAAGGGACTTTAAGATGATCTGTATAGGAAAATGTGCTTATACCCTGGATCCTCCTGGTAAGGAACCTTTGTGGACATTCCAACTGTTGCATATGTCCAGTCAGTTATATGTCAAGTGGACATTATATTCAATGATGGATCTGTCAAGGGCCGAATAAAATAGCACAGTGACTTCCTTCAACCTGGATGCCATGCTCTTACTTGTAAGTTGGGTGACAAAGAATGACTTTCTTACTGCCTTGATCACATGTTGCTCAAAGGCTAGATTATGTAGACAATCTACATATATTCTCAGATCCCTATCTGGTCAACTTTTAAGGGTATCGATGGAGTAATTGGTGTGGGTGTCATTTTTCCCAAAATAAACTATGATGCATTTCTTGACATTGAGTTTTAATCTGTGACTTTGGCACCAGTTGTTTGTCTGCATTAGACCATCTTGTAGGGTGGCCGTGGTGGTGCAGTGGTTAGCGTTGCCACCTCACAGCAAGAGGTTCTCCAGTTCAATTCTCGGCTGGGGTGCCTTCTGTGCGGAGTCTGCATGTCCTCCCTGTGGTCGCGTGGGTTTTCTCCAGTTTCCTCCCACATCCCAAAGACATGCAGTAGTTGGATTGGATACTCTAAATTGGCCCTAGGTGTGAGTGTGTGCCTTCTGTGGAAGGTTGAGAGCTGGGCTGGCAACAGGACACCATAAAACTCCACTGCCACTCATGAGTGGACAGATGATCTGCTGTGGCGACCCATAACCGGGAAAAGCCAAAAGAAGACCATCTTGTGAGTTGTTTGTGTAATGGGTGGGATCTATGATGGCTCTCAATTTGCAGTCATCTACGAACTTGGTCCTGAAAAGGCCCCTGACATTAGCCTTTATCTCCAAGAAGTAGATGTCAAATAACAGCAGTCCCAGCACAGAGCCTTGAGGTACCCTGCTGGTGACTGGTCTTTAGTGGAGGTGATCTCACCAGTCCTGACTTCTTAGATCCCATCTGTGAGCCAGCTGGCAATCCAGTGAGTTATGTAGGAGTTTATACCCAGTTTGTTGTGTTTGTCAGAAGCCTATGGGAAACAGGTATGGTGCAAAACAAAGTGGTCTGTTAACCATGTCCTTCCATATTGACAAATATTGAATCCCCCTGGGAAGACACAAGAAACTAAACTAATTATTAAAGTCGATCATCTTTTGTTCATACTGTGGATTCATCCTTGGTAAAGGTAGAATGTTGTTCAATGCAAGGCATATGCCTGCCTGAGACACGTATTCAGAGAGATCAACTGTGTTTGTTTTCATATAGTCCAGTTTTATCTCTAGTCTAGAATAGTTGTTTTTTATTGTCTGGGGTGAGCTAAGAGCAAGTTTGCCCTCTTTCTCTCCTTTTTATCAGTCCACAGTGTTGAATTTGTCAAAGAAGTAATTGAGTGTTACACTGGGTTCTGCTTGTACATACTACGGGAAAAACAGTCTATGTTTTGAAGGTGAGTATTTAATAAAGTAAATCCAAGGTACCAATAGACCAGAAGCAAATGTGTTTACTCTGTGTTTTGTGCACACATTAAATTGGTTTTAAAAGGCTTCTGGCTGGCTTCTGGTCTATTGGTATCTTGGATTTGCTTATTGGTCTTACTTTGGTACCTTTTGGCTGTTTTTAATTATTTAATAAAGTACCTTTGTTGTCATTCGTCAGGAGGAGATAAAGTGAGTTTGGGCTTTTATTTGCTTTGTAGGACCAGAATTAGACTATGGGACAATGATCACTTACGTTATTGGTAGAATTGTAACATTTAGACATCTATGCTTTATATCAGTGATGATTAGATCTAGGGTGGAATTACTCCCTGTTACAGGGTTGGGTCTTGTTGGCTATTTGACCAATTGCTCTAGGTTGTGATGTATTAGCATTTAGTTTAATGATTGGGCAGTGGGTTTGACAGCATTTCTGGAAATCTGCAGGAATAATTGTTATGTGGTATATCTAGTGGGATTTTGCAGAGACTTTACAGAGGAGGTGGGAAGAGATGTTCATAGGTTGGTACTAGGCTATCAGCCCTAGGGCCTATACAAGCCTAGCCATAACAATTCCCTGGCTATTTCTTCCCACACTATTTACTTTCCTGGACCCCTGTCTAGCAGGGTGACTGACATGATCCCCGGGGTGAATTTCCTTTCTCCCATCCAATCGTCAGGGTTCCTTTTGAAGAGGGCCAAAGAGGCACTCTGCTTGACATGTATGGGCAATCTATTCCAGAGTCTGGGGAGTCTCTGGGTCAGGAACCTATCCCTCCAGCATGTTTTGTTTATTGTGATGACAAGGTTTAGATCCCTGGAGCGTGTGACTCTGAGCGATTGGGATTTCTTTAAGTGTAGCATGTCCAACAGCTCTGGGTTTGACATGGCCTTGTATGTTAAGCAGAGATTGCCTCTGAGTAGACGATATGTGACAGAGTATTGCTGGAGTTTTTTAAGGCGGTCAGCATAGGGCATCTGCTTTAGGCCTGTGGTTCTTTTAGTGAGGTATTTCTACGGCCTTTCCAGTTGATGCAGATGTTTTGAGAGGTACATACCAAACGGGGTGTTGTATTCTATAATGGGTCTAATGAGGGGATGAGTACAGTGGGACAATTACCTCCTATTTTCTGGATGAAAAGCCCTTAGTGATGAGGTGTGCCACATAGAAGGATTTCCTGACTGTTTTGGCGATGTGGTTATCAAAGGTGAGACCACTGTCCACTTGTGTCCCTAAGTCTCTTATCACACTGTAGGTGTTTAGTGTACTGCCACCTATGTGGTAATTCAGGGGTACATGTTTTTTCCCAAAGGGGATAACTATACATTTCTTGGCATTGAACTTGAGCCCATGGCTCTGGCACCAAGCATCTGTTTCTGTAAGGCCCTTTTGTAGAGTATCCACATCATTTGGGAATTCAATAATGGCTCCCAGTTTGCAGTCATCTGCAAACTTTGTTAGCCAGAGTCCCTTAGTGTTGGCCTGTACTTCAGAGAAGTAGATGCCAAACAAGAGCAGTCCCAGGACTGAACCCTGAATTACTCCACTTGTCTGGAACTGGATTTGGAGTTGGCTACTTTTACATTGTGGGTTCTATCAGTAAGCCAGTTAGCAACCCGTTGGGTGAAGTAGGGATTAATGCCCAGCTTAGTAAGTTCATCTATGATTCCAGAGTGGGGGATGGTGTCAAAGGCCTTAGCAAGGTCTAGATAGGCTGTGTGAACCACCTTACCCTTGTCCATGGCTCTGGAGACTGATTAGAAGAAGTCAGTCAGGTTCAGGAGACAAGATTGGCCCTTCACGAACCCAAACTGGGTGGGGTCCAGTGTTTGAAGGTTGCCAATGTCTTTGTTTATAAGTTCCATGATATTACGCTCCATGGTCTTGCAGATAAGGCTCGTCAGACTGATGGGACGGTAGTTTCCGGGATCCAAGGTGGATCCCCCCTTGTGGAGTAGGATAACTGCAGCTCTGCGCCACTCAGTGGGCACGAAACCTGAGGTGAAGCTATGATTAAACATGACACTTAGGTGAGGTGTCAGTTCATATTGTAGTTCATGTAGTACATGTAGTACACAGCCCGGGATGTCATCTGGTCCCATGGATGTAGATTATGACAAAGTGTGTATTGGTGTTACCACCATTAGTTATGTCAGCTGATATTCATTTTGCATTATAGCCATTATTGGTTTCTGTTGCAGTTACAAGTTTGACAGTGATTGATTAAGCTATTGTGAAGAAGGAGGACATTGCCTCCACCTGGTCTCTCTGCATGCCTGTTGCTGTTGAGAGAGGTAAAGTTTGAATTTATGTAATGTAATGGCAATAGGTATCTTTAAGTAATGTTTCAGTTATTCATAATACATGAGTTTTTCAGTATTAATCCATGCTTCTCGTCTTGTCCAGTTGTTTAAGCTACCAGTATTCACGTATGCAGTTTTTAGAGATTATGTTGTTTTGAGTGAGTGTGAGCTTTAGCTTGTGTGTGTGTTTCAGTTTGAGACTATATGTGATAGTTAGTCTGGAGAGTTATTATTTGGGCCAGGGTTTGCTTGAATGCCACCAGCTATCATTAGTGTTGTTATCAGATGGAAAAGCCTAAAACAGTTCTGTTTTTTTTTTCAGGATATAAAGTTTATGAAGATAAAACAAAGGCTATAGCTGTAAACTATGTACACACACATGAACTGGTTCAGCAGTACCCATATTTTATGGGGACATGATAAAGTGAAGTATTTAGGAGTATGGGTTAAAAAGGATTCTGTTATGGCAGATAAGGATATATGTGGGAAGAGACTAAACAAAAGATGATACAAAAAAAAAAAAAAAAGAAACTGGAAACCAATGCTTATGGACATGGCTAGCAAGATACAAGCATTAAAAATGTTTTAGTTCTTTTAATACATAAGTCAGGCATATTTTTATCAGCCAGAAGAGACGTTGTAGACAGTAATTAATAAAGAGTTGAAGAGTTTTATTTGGGAGGAGAAGAGTGCAAGTGCCAAGTGGGATAAGTTGATCTTCCCTATAGAACAAGGAGGTATAGGATTACCTGATTTGAAGGGATATTTTAGAGATACACAGTTAAGGCTGTTATACATAACACAAGCAGAAAGCTACAACTCAAAGTGGAAATGGTTGATCATGAAGTGGGGGTAATTCAAGAAATAAGAAAAGAATAACATTTTGGATGCAGATCCTTAAGGAGAATAACAACAGTAATTCAAAATGTTATATTCATAAGGTAGCAGAAGGTATACTAAGAACTAAGCCAATATGGGACTGGATAAAGGAGATTCTTCGATAGAGATAACTTCAATTAGGGGTACAGAGAATAGGCAAGAGGGTCTGGAACTTACTGGAGGAGGCTGGGAAGGGAATCAAAGTATTGGGAACAAATATTTAGAGAGGAAAAGGTAATAGAATGGGAAGAGGCCAAGAAGATATTTGGATTGCAGGCTGATGATCACATTCCCTATCAGGGATTTATATCAGAATATAGACAAAGAGAAAGGGATAGAGGATCCTAAATGAAAGACCTGCACTGGTTGAATTTGTAATTGAATGTAGGGCTGAAGCTGCTGTTAAAAAGGGATAATTATTAGAGCATATAAATATTGCATGATAACTATAGGAATCAATCAGAAAAGATTGTGAAGAGAGATTAGATATGCAGTTTATAAAGAAACAATCGGAGGATGTATGTATGACTCCCAAAATGCATCAAAATAGGAGATTTAGGATTTTTGCTTGGAAATGTCTGCATAAATAATTTTATACTCCAAACAGACTCCAAATAATTTTTCCTTAGGTAGATGGTAAATGTTGAATGTATGATGGGGAAGAAAAAAGTACCTGGGAGCATATATTCTTGGAGTGTAATGAGTTGACAGACATTAAAATTTCCCTCCAGTATTCTGCCAGCAGTACTGGGTGAGCAAATGGCTGCAGCTAAAAAAGTGATCTTTTTAAGCTGGGATACAGGATCTGAATTACCTAGGTACAGTAAGGCCTTGTTAAGTTTAATTCTGGTGGCTGCCAAAAAAAATTACTAGAAAATGGAAATCAAAATCTAAACCAACTATACTTGAAGTAGTGAATATTTTAACAGAGGTAAAAGAACAGGAAGTGATATCTTTAGAATAGGGTAGTAGTGAATTACATGGGAAAATGGAAATTCTGGGAACAATATATTTAGAAAAATGTTTTGAAGGAGGAATGAGGTTTAAGAGAAAGCAAGAATTGAACAGTTTATGTAATGTTGTTTTGACTGTATGATATATAACAATAAATGTGATGTATAATATTTGTAAATTTGAACTTAATAAGGTTTGATTAGTTGTATGTAAATGCAAGTTTGCCTATGTCATAATTTATAATTCAGTGAAGGTATTTAAAACATGCTTTTTTATAATGACATGGGTTTTGAGGTAGTTTTGCAGAAGATACATATGTACAGTAGGCTGTTTTTTTAGTTGTGTATGTGTTAGAAATTTGGAATATGCTTGAAGGTAAAGTGTGTGGTTGATGAAGTTGTAACGAGAGTTGCATTGTATTGCACCAATATTGTTTTGCAGTGGCATAGCATCAGAAAGTGACAACAAGAGAATGTGGCTAAGGAATAGGGTGGTGTTACTACCATGTATGTTTTTATTTTATAGGGTTTTTAATTTTTCAGATGAAAATATTTGCATGGTAATGTGTAATGTCATAGTTAATAGATCATGAAAAATGGAATTGTAGGTAGCAACATATAGATTTGTGAAATAGGCTGAAGATCTAGTTTAGGGGAAGGACGGTCGATTAGTAAAGTTTTGTTTCAGTTATTATGACTGAGAGCTTATGATTGCTGTGTGGTAGAAAGTTTATTATTTGTGAGCTGAGTTGGATAGTGGAGTGGATGAAGTGGAGGTGTGGTCAGCATTGTTTCACAAGGAAATGGATGTGGTAAGGAAGAGGTGTGTGTATGTGTTTAGAATGTAGGTGTGGATTGTTGAGAAAGGGGATTGGCTTAGTGTGTATAAATTTAATGATATGGGGGTTAGGATGGAGAGTGAAGTGAAGCTGTACTAGCCCCTCATGAAAATTCACGTACTTTTTTTTTTTTTTTAACCATAGGTCTATCTCCATCTTGGCCATACTCCTTTAGTAGTAAATGCTTAATTTAGACTGTAGTGTATTAGTTCTAAAACTAAATTCTGTAGTTGTTAGTATAGGCCAGTCTTCACTGAAAGGAATTGTGCCAGTAAGTTTTAAATGCTTACTGCTCTTTAGTAAAAAAAAAGCCATTAACTATTAAGATGTAACAGGTTTAAAAAGCTACATTAAAACATGAAGTGTCCTTTTCCTTTAGTAGCACTGGCTGTAAGCTCAGTGGGTGCAGGTGATTTTAGCAGCTTACCTCGTGGCACACAAAGGTGTCAGTTTACTTACTGCCCAGACAGAGCAACAACTTTTGCAGGCTGCATACCCTCTTCAGTACAAGAATGTTTTTGTACAGAATGAGAGGCATACCGATAAGTTTCGTCACAGTGTGGAAGGGGCAATCTTGCAAGCATAATGCCACCTAGTATATGTTACTGCAATTGATGCTGGTTTACAATCACTCTTTTAAAAGTAATCATTGCAGAGTCTGTACTGAGTCACACATGATGTGCTTCAGAATCAGTGAGATTAATTTCAAGTTAACAGTCCTATTCAAGATTTTATGTACCTTCCATGTATGCCATTAAAGTAATGCTGTATTAGTTCCTTAGCTAGAGTACCCCCAGAAGTCTTTTCCAACATATTTGTAAATTTAGTGCATATAGCAACATTGCTTTAATTTTTAAAATTGATTAAGTGAAATGCTTAAAATGGCCCCAGTGGGTAATGTGTCTGCTGCCTATACTGAAATGCTGGCATTGAGACACCATCAAATTTAAGGGGATGTCTCAGGAAACAGGTTTTGAGGTATTAAGAAGATAACCTGCACTCATTACTTGGTAGGATTTGTTGCAGTTAACTGCATATAGAAGAAAGATTGAATACATGAAAAAAGTAAATCTCCTAATAGACCTAATAGAGTAACTGATTACTTAACTTAGGTGTGCAAAGAGAGAGTTTCAAGCAGGGTCAAACGTTAATAGTCCTTTGGTGTTAAAGAAAACATATGTACGGTATAAAAACGACCTAGATATCAGACTTTATGGTTATTTATTATGTTGATCCCTATATTTCCTTCTTGTAGCGTAACAATTAAAATACTTTTAATCTAAATCTGACAATTGTAGGTCTTGTATTTCAGCACATAATGTTCCAGGACTTCTAAATATATGGAATTAAAATCAGGGAACTATGTTCTTATTCATCAAGATTGCCCATTGCAAGATCATATTCTCTCCATAGTGTGTATTGCAATTAAATGATATAAATTCAGGGAAAGATCCATGTTAAATTTAATGTATTTACATAAATTTACTCATTAAGGTACAGCATTGATCCAAGTGGACTAAAGTTAGGCAGGAGGTACATCCAGGGAAAACGTGTTGCTGAGTGGTCAGTAGATAAAAAGTATAGTTTTACTGGACACCATTTCTATTCAATATATATGTTGTTAAGAATCCTTGCAAAATGGTACTGTTGAGCAGTAAAAATACTGTTAACACTGACAAACATAATATTCAGTGGAAAATCTGAAAGTGTGAAGCATTATAGACACAATAAAGGACAGCTGATTTGATTATACTTTAAGTACTGGAACATTATCTGCTAATCATTTGATCACTGCCATAGTAGCCTTTAGACATGTCGCTTGTATCCTGCATAGGGATGTAACAGCCAGCCACCTTCCAAAGCTTAAGGGCACCTCCTGTTGCTCTTCCTATGTTTACTATGATAAAACCAGCAGTTTGCTGGTTTTATTATAGTAAGACTTCTGGGATAAACGCTATTTTGACAATTGAGCTTTTACTGCTTTGTTGTTCTTAGCACTTAGAACCAATAAATTGCTGATTGGTAATGTGTTTGTCTCGACACAAGTCTCTGGGCAGGTGAACCAAAATGTTTATCACGAGGAATGAGATTTAACAAGTTTAGAAAAATATAGGTATTGTCACTTCTGGATTTCTCTAACAGCTGTTTTGCACTTTGAATTGCACATTCAGCCAAGCTGTTTGACTGAGGGTATTCAAGACTACTCGTAATATGAGCAAAGTCCCACTCTTCTGCAGATTTCTTGAACTGCTGACTAGTAAATTGTGCACCATTGTCAGAAATAATTCTGTGTGGACTACCATGAACAGAAAATTGTCTCTTCAACTTAGCAGTGACAATATTGGAAGTTAGGTTGGGAAGTAGGTCAATCTCAAACCAATTTGTCTGCTAACAACAAATAATGCTGGCTATTCCAGTCAAAGGTATCTGCGGCTACTGTCGACCAAGGTAGTTCAGGAATCTGGCTTAAATGAAGTGGTTCTTTCTGTTGATGTGGCTTTGTGCTATTATATACTGAACAAGATGAAAGTACTTTTTCAATATTTTTTGACATAGAAGGCCAAAATAGTAGACCTCTCACCCTTTTTTTTGGAAGAATCAGTTCTGAGTGGCCACAATGCAAGATCTTAATATACTGTTGTTGCAAGGACTTTGGAAGAATCACTTTAGGACCTTTCACGAGGATACCATTGTCTGACAAAATCTCATCTCTGTATGGAAAATGTGGTTGCACTTCTACTGGTACACAAGATTACTTAGAAGGCCATCCTTGACTGATAAAGGTGTTTAATTCTGGAGAATTGGAGCTGAAGCTGTGTGAGTTCTTAGCTCATCAAGACGTGGAAGAAAAATTACTCACTTCCATGACCTCAAAATCTAGTTGCTCATTGTTATGCTGTTCTGTGGTCTTTCTGGATGATCTAGATAAAATATCAGCAAGATAAAGAAGTTTGCCTTTTGTGTAAACAAGACTAGAATTGTACTTTTGCAATTTGAGCATCATGCATTGCAGTCTAGCTGGAGTTTTCTGCATAGGCTTTTTCAAAACAGTAACTAGAGGTCGGTTCTCAGTTTTGATCTGGATAGGTCAACCATAAATATAATCAAGGAACTTTGAACATGCAAACACAATTGCCAAAAGCTCTTTCTCGATCTGGGCATATTGCATCTTAGTCTCAGTAAGAGTTCTCAATGCATAGGTTTGGTCTACCCTCTTGAAGAGTGACTGCACCTAGCCAAAACTTAGAAGCATCACAAGAAAGAGTAACTGGTTTGTGAACATCATAGTAGCTGAGAGTTGGTGGGTTAGCAATTTTCTGCTTCAGGACAGCAAATACTCTTTGGTACTGTTCTGACCATGACCAAATTACATCTTTGCATGTCAGCTCTCGTAATGGTGCTGTAAGTTGGCTGAAATCTGGAATGAACTTGCCTTGACCATACCAAGAAAACTTTATAGTGCTTGGACATTGCCTGGAGCTAGCATCTCGAGAATTGCTGTTTGCATGGAAGGATTTGGTCGTAAACCCAAATTGGTAAACAAGTGACCAACATTAAGTAACTTTTCATAGCCTGAACTTGCACTTCTGAGGATTCATCTTAAGATTCACTTCATGTGCTGCTTTCACAACTTTCTTGAGGTTTCTTTTCATATTCGGCCTTGCCATTGATTCCTACTAGAGTATAATTTACTGTAATAGCACAGGGATAACCAGAAAAAATATACTCCATTGCACGCTGGCTTTACTGGCAGAATTTATTCCAAATGGCATTCTTAGAAATCTGTAGCTTCCAAATGGTGTACCTAATGTGGTTAACAGTGAAGATTTTCAGTCACGCAAAATTTGCCAAAGTGAACTTTGCATCTAAGACTTATTTATTTATTTATTTTATTTTACATTTGTTGACCGGGCTAGTCCAGCTGGATACATATCCATTTTTTCAGAGGCCGGGGGGAAAGAAAAAAAGTACAAAACAAACAATGTAATGTCAAATAAAAATAAAAAAAAATAAAAAATAAGTTTAACAAATAGAGAAATTACTATATACAATTTAGCTATTTTATAAAAAAGAACAATAAATAAAAAAAAAAGTAAAAAGTAAAAAGTAAGTAAGTAACACAGTACAGGAACAAAGAGAAAGAGGTGTGTTATAAAGATATAGAGTGATAAGAGAGAGATATTAAGATATAAGAGATAGTCCAGTTTAGTTAAAGACAAGTTTCAGCTTCTGGATGCAGCGCAGTTATGCAGAGATTTAGATATTTAGATTTAGAGAGTTAAAGACAAAGGTTTAGAGTGAGTTTTAAGACAGGTGATAGTAGCAGCTTTTTGGTAGGGATTTTTTAGGATTTAAGTAAGATTTTGATGGTACGTAGGTGAGTAGGTGGAGAGAGTTTAGGTTTTACCAGCGATAGAGAGTATAGAAGAAAGAGCTGGTCCCTTATACAGGATTTTATGGGCAATTATTAATTGATTAAGTAGAAGTAGGTTGGGTAACTCTAGCCATCCAAGATTTTTATAATTAATACAATTAAGACGGAAAGAAACAGTGGCGTTTGGCATGAGGGCAGCAACCTCTTCAACTGGGAGCATTGGATGATGAGGTCTTTTCAATGCTTTGTTCAGATCTCTTGGATCAGGACATATTCTGATATCATCTGAGCTTTTCTTATGAGCTATCACCATGAAGAGGCTACCCATTCAGTAGGTTCTTCTACTGGACAAATTACTCCTAGCTGCACCATTTTGTCTAGCTTGTCTTTGACTCTCCTCTGCATAGCTACTGGAACTTTCTGTGCTGGTCTGATAACTGGGCTGACCTCTGGGTCTAACTTCATAGAGTGCACAACTGGTAGTTTGCCTAGTTTGTCTGCGGAAATATCAGCATAATCAGAAAAAATAGTTTGGGCGAAATTTGAGCTGTCACGCAGGCTTACATGGTGGACTTTTGTTATGTGAAAGCCTTTCACTGAAAGGAGTCCCATTTTCAAACTGTCTGTGAAGCCTAATAATGACTGCACGTGTCTCTTGACTACGAAAATTTGCAAGTTATAGCTGTTCTCATCAGGGTAACATGAAAGCACTACTGAGCCTTTGGCTTGAATCTCTTCACCACCATAAGCAACAAGTTTTGCACACTTTGTCAAATCAAGTTGTTATGCAGCTTTTACTCTAGCAAATGTTTCTGCTGACATAACATTGCACTTTGAGCCAGTATCTACTTTGAGCTTTACAGGACTCCCATTAATCTAAACAGTGCAAAAGATCTCATTCTTTGTCCACACACTTACTGCATTAACTGTTTCACCAAGCATAGACACACCATCAACATAAAAAGTAGGATCACAGCTTTCTAGTTGATCAACTTGCCTCTTGGAATGCCCTCTCTTAATAAAAGAATGTGCCTCATTTGTTTTACAAAATCTTTTGAAATTATTCTACTTATTACAAAAATGACACTGCTGACCAAAAGCTAAGCACTTTTCTCTTTTGGGTTCATGATTTCCACCACCATTACGACAGTTGATATAAAGCAGGGTGGGGGCACATGTTTTAACTTTGCTGACTCACCCTTGTGCTTCACTGACCATGCTCTGGAATTTGCTGAAAAGACTCAGGGTTTCCAAGGGTGTGTTAGAGGACCTGCAGTCAGGGTTGCCAGACGTCCCTATTTGGGCGGGACTGTCCCGAGATCAGTAGCCTGATCCCGAGTCCCGCCCTGCCGGGTTAAATCCCGGCCAGCCTCCACTTTGTTTGTTTTTTTTTTTGATTGACCCGTATACCTGGCATACGGGCCAATCAAAATTACTAAACAGGCTTCTTGTGTTCTGTTCGTACCGCAAAGGAACGAGAGCGTGTTTGATTGCGATTTTGGCCCTTATGCCGGCGGTTAAAAAGCAAAAAAGCTGAACTTCGCTGTTTAATGCGGAACTACAAAATGTTTATTGCAGGCAGAGTGAGCTCAGTTCTTTAATGGAACTATGTTCCGCATTAAAGACCTTTTTTTTTTGGTACAGAGATAAAATATCGCCTGCATGACTGACATAATCCAGTATCTCATCAATCAACACAGCTGCCGCTCTAAAACATCGTATCTGGCAATTTATAAACCTTCATTTCAGCTTAATTATTAATTACTTATGCAGACCTCCATATCATGAGGACTAGGGTTATTTAGAAGCGGCAAACTGCTTACATAACAGACTGGCAGATACAAAAGGTCAGTAATATAGAATTTTGACATGTTGCTGGCGAGTTCTTACAAATTTGCAGATTTCATTATTTGTAAAGGTTTTGACATGAATAGACATGGCATGTTTTGTTATAAATTAATATGGAAGTTGGACTTGAACAATGAGGGAGTCTTTCTTGAAGATTTTGCTTTTCCTGCCAGTTTTGTTTGTTTACAGAAAGAATACAGGAGGCATGTGTTTACATAAATTCCTCATCAGATGTTGAAGGTACACATTTCAATAAAAATGTGTCTGTTGAATGAACTTCTGCCACCTGCAGAAACTGCTTGGATTACCTTGATAATGCCCTCAAGTTACTGTAAGCCATTTCTGAGATTGCAGTATAAGGCACATTTGTTGTTTTACAGAATGGAATCTTTTTTTACCTATTTGAAGTTCCAGTGTTTTACTTTCTACATTTTAACATTTTTGTCATTTACAGTGGTTATTCTGTTACTTTATTTATAATGACTAATTTCTTTTTTCACCAGTCACCATGCAAAAACATACCATTCATTTGTCGACCCCCCATGAAGCATTCATATTAATTCAACCTTCAGATATCCTAATACTGTGGTTATATTGGTACCTTAAGCTACTGCAGTTGAGACTACTCTAATGTGGATTTGCCCCAGTGCATGATTGATGGAAAGCTTCATATCTGACAGGCAGAGTGAGCTCAGTTCTTTAATGCGGAACTATGTTTTTTTTTTTTTTTTTTTGGTCTTCACTTCGTGAGAGACCATCTTTTTTTTTGTCCCTACCTGGGTTGCTGGAAATCTGGCAACCCTGCCTGCAGTAGCTGCCATGTGCTTGTTTCTTTTAACCACGTGCTGCATACTGTCAACATGAGCTTTGTCACTGTGCCTTCCGCAGGTATTCTCATTTGTAAACATATCCTGTAAGCTCATATGTCTGACAAATATCAGCAGTCTTATTTAATGTTAAATCACTGTCTTGAAGCAAAATCTTTCTCACTTTGTCATTATTAATACCACACATAAGCCTGTCCTTTATCAGCTCATCTCTCAGATCACCAAATCTGCATGTTTTAGCCTTATTTCTCAAGTCAGTTATATATGATGCAAAAGTTTCACCAGGCTTTTGATCCCTTGTGTAAAATACGTGCCTTTCCATTGTAACAGTTGATCTGATATTGTTAATCCTCGGTCATTCCTTATGTGTGGGTATTGGTTCCGACCTCGGAACCGAGCCAGCCATCTTCCAAGCTCACATCAGCTAAAACCCTTACCCAGAATTCCCCTCTCCTAGTTACCTCAGATTTCATTTGCTGCATCGCCATTCGGTCGTGTTAAGCTACTTCTCTTGAGCTAAGTACAATATTTTTCATCATACTAATCAAAAACAACTTTTTCTCACAGAAAAGTTACTAGATAGTTTTCTCTTACCTTATTGTATTTAGCGACTATCCCTTCTTGAATCTTTCTGTCTCCTTCCTCCTCTTTACCGCGAGGTAATTTCTTATTTACCATCATTGGTAAACCCTTTTCCTCCTTACCTTCAAATATTTCTTGTGCCATTGCTGGTATTTTTTCTGTTTTTCCTTCTTTCCTAACATGGCAGATAAAAAAGGTAGTCCAGGATTTAAGAGATGTTCAGATTGTGGCCATAAATTACCTACTTCAGATGCACATTCCCTGTGTGTCTATTGCTTGGATGTGCCTCATTTAACAGTTGACCCGCCCTGTGGGATTTGTAAGAATTTCTCTAACAGGACGTTGACTGAGAGAAAAAAATAAATTATTGAAGGGGGCTACTTGAATCTCCCTTTTCAAAGGCCATTTCTGGGTCGGAGGCTTCAACCCCCTCCATGATCCCATAAGAAAAAAAGGGATGAACATATTAAGGCCAAGTTTCTTCCTTCTTCCCCGGCTGGGGACTCCCACAAACCGAGACCCAAGAAAGCTAAGCTTTCCACTTCGGATCTGACTTCTTCAGCTCCAGTGCTTTCGGTGCCTAGACCTTCGGCACTGAGGCCATTGGCGCCACCTGCGTTTTTGGCACCGACTAGTGTGTCCTTTACCGTATCAGTACTGAGGGGCTCCTCGGTTCAGACTTCTCCACCAGCACCAACTATCCAGTCGATGCAGACTGTTACGACATCAGCTCCGACAACTTACCCGGCACTGACTACCCGCTCAGCACCAAAAATTCAATTATCAGCACCGATTTTTTCAGTTCCAGCCTAATCGCCCACAACCACTTTGGCACCGACCTTATCGTCGGTGCATTCCATGACTTTGGCACCAATGATTTCCTTGGTGCAGGCACCTGTAGTTCAGTCCCTTGCAGCCCCGTTGTTTTTAGTGCAGACCTGCTAGGTGGGCTCAGAGCTTGCTCCATCTTTGGATAGACCTGACTCCCATGAAATCCACTAGAAGCCTCTCTGAACATGACGTGTTGCGTCTTGTGGATCAAGTGCTTTTGGCCAGAGGTAACCCACCCCCCCAGGACCTATCCTTCCTTGGAAGGTGATCACCCTTTGCCAAAGACCCCTACTTATTCTCCTCCTTCATTGCCTTTGAAGCCCCTTGATTTAGCAAAGTCTTGCCCCTCTACGGTTCCCTTTATGGACCTCACTAAGGAACTGCAGTTGCCTTCATGGCAGGAGAGTTTTGCTATGGCCCAGGATGTCCGCTGTGGCATACGTAATTTGGTGTTTCACAGCCATCCAGGGACTCCGAGTCAGCAGGCTGAGCCACTTAGGGGAGGGGTGACCCCTGTCCTGGACACTCACCCCTTTTCAGGTGGACCGGCTTTTCCACTAATGGAGAAGGCTTTGGCATCGGCTGGCAATCTTGTGCTATCAATCTCCCCACCCTCCTCTGGACCGCTATGTACACAAGTCGCTCCTGGCGGATACTGGGCGCAAGGGCCTCAGGATATACTCCCACAGGAAACCCTTTTTGTGCTGTCTTCCCCAGTTTCTCCCTCTGAGGAAGTTCATCAAAAAAGCTTGTGCAAGAGGAAGCACATGGACTCCACAGAGGAGTCCCTTACCGAAGACACAGACTTTGATGATGGGGAAGGGTCCCCTCACTCACCCTGTGAGGTATCCTTTGGTGATATTCTCGAAATTCTTAAACAGAAAGGTGACTGGCAGCCCTCGAACCTGACTCCTGAAGAGTCTGTGTTCCTGCAGGCCTTTCACGCCCAGCCCCCTACCTCATGGGTTACTCCACTTGCTGACGAACTGGTCCGGCTTGTCGTGCAGCATGCGTGGAAGGCTCCTGACACTGTTGAGGCCATTCCCCAGAGGCCAGATAAAATTTTGTCCCCTCCTGCTACTGACCCTCATTGGTCCAAAGGTCTTCCTGTAGATGCTTTGGTGGTGGCGGCCACAACTAAGAAGGACCTGGTGGAAGAAGAAAGCCAGACTGTCCATCCACCCAACAAAGAGTCCCAGGCTCTGGACAAAATAGGGAAGTGTACTTTTGCATCAGCATCCCTTGCAATCAGGTCCCTGAACTATATGGCACACTTTACCAGGCTTCAAAGAGATTTAATTTCTGAGCTCTCTGAAACTTTGGCTGGTGCCGTGTCTGATGAGGTCTGTGACAAAGTGGCCTCTCAGCTGGCCACCATTGATTCGATATCTAACTCCTCCATGTGCCTGATATCTCATGCATCAGAAGGAGCAGCTAGAGCAGCGAGTTCAGGCATTGTTCTGAGACGACATACCTGGATGCGCTTATGTAATTTTACAGAACCCTTCAAAGCTTCCTTTCTCAATGCTCCCATCGAAGCCTCTTCATTGTTTGGACCCAAGGTTAAAAAGCACACTGGCCAGATGTGAACAGGACGGTAAGACCCTTTCTGCCATGGGTGCCCGTTATTCTTCCCCTCAACGGGCTTTGTCCAGAAACCAGAAGAGTGGGAAGATATGGTACAAAACGTCTCAGGGTCCTTTCCGTGACACACAGGCCGAGTTCTCCCCTAGAGGCAGAGGGGGAAACTTACAGGGAAGATGCCTTTTTCAGGGCAGAGGGGTCCACGTAACCAGGATTCCAGGGACTCTCTTCCTGGCCAGTCCTACCAGCGCTCCTGAAGAGAAGCCCAACTGCTTTCCTCTGGAGGTGGTTGGGGGTTGTTTCTCTTTATACCCTTCTGCCTGGCTAACCATCACCACCGATTCTTGGGTAAAAAGAATAATAACCAGAGGTTATCATATTCCCTTCGATCTTTGTCCTGCCCCCCCCAACAAACTTACCCGACGTTCCACCCACTCAAAGGGAAGAAGCAGCATTAGAGATATCAAAGCTGCTAAGAAAAAGAGTCTTCCAAATAGTCCCTCCAGACCAGATAGGATCCGGATTCTACTCAAGATTATTTTTGGTGCCAAAGAAAACCTGGGACTGGAGACCAGTTTTGGATCTCAGTGTATTGAACAAGTTTGTAAGAGTACAAAAATTCCGGATGGTCACAATACAGTCTATCCTCCCGCTTTTGGAGAAAAATGATTGGATGTGCTCGATAGATCTTCAAGATGTGTACTACCACATAAAAGTGGACAGGCCATCAAGAAGATTTCTGCACTTCCGTGAGGGAGACAGTCACTACCAGTTCAGAGTACTGACCTGCAGACTCTCTACAGCCCACAGAGTGCTCACAAAGTGTATGGCAGTCATCACAGCTCACTTGCGACTACAAGTATTCCAGGTGTTTCCATACCTAGACGACTAGCTCATCTCCGCCCCCACCACACATCTATTGGAAGAAGCCCTTGCATACTCTCTCCTCGCTGCAGAAAGGCTAGGCATAACCATAAATTGGCAAAAATCCAATCTCACCCCATCTCAGCCCACAGAATGCGTAGGGGTCATCTTGGATACAAAGAATTGCAGAGCATCCATTCCAGAGCACAGAATTCTAAGAATAAAACAACAACTGATCCCATTCCTTTCAAGGGAGAAATCCACAGCTCACTCTGTATTAGAGCTGTTGGGTTCCATGGCAGCCTCCATCACCATTGTCCCCCTGGCCTGGTTTCACATGAGGCTTCTACAATGACTACTGCTCACCCAATGGTATCCTTTTCAGTATCCTCTTTCAGACAAGATTCGGGTAACTCACAGGTGCAAACAGGATTTAAATTGGTGGATGGCCAACAACCTGTCACAATGGTCTCGTCCCTTTTCCCCCCAACAGCCCAAGACTACAGTGACCACGGACGCTTCCCTGATGGGGTGGGGGGCTATGTAAGGGACAGACAGTCCAAGGTACTTGGTCCGAATTGGAGGCCCATCTGCATATAAATGTTCTAGAGCTGAGGGCAGTACTTCTAGCGTTGCAAGCATTCCATCCCCTGCTGCTGTCTGGGACTATTGCGATACAATCAGGCAACATGGCGGTGGTCTGGTACATCAACAAACAGGGCTGAACCAAATCTTACCCACTCTGTCGAGAGGCCATGAGGATATGGCAATGGGCAATGGCTACCAACCGTTTTCTTCTAGCAACGCACATTCCTGGGAGTTCCAACGTGATAGCAGACAGACTCAACAGGTGCATTCTACAATCACACAAGTGGTCCCTGAATCCCTTGATAGCGGCGGAGATCTTCAACCGCTAGGGTCTTCCTTGCTGCGACCTCTTTGCATCCCCGACCAACTACAAATGCAGCAACTTCTTCACCCTGATTTCCCCCTCCGGGACAGTCACCCAGGGATGCTCTAGTCCATGATTGGCCCACAGGTCTACTTTATGCATTTCCACCTCTCCCCCCCTCATTTTCCAGTTTCTGAAGAAAGCCCACCAGTTGAAGAGCAAAGTGATCCTCATAGCACCATATTGGCCTCGTCAGATTTGGTTCTCCTTTCTTTGGCCTCACCTGTTAGATCAACCGTGGATTCTCCATCCAACCCCGGGGTTGATCTCCCATCCGCAGAATCTTATTCACCCCAACTTGGGCAGCCTGAAGCTCACAGCTTGGCTCCTCCAGTTCCCTTGATTGCCAGGCAGAATGATCTTTCTTTGCTAGTATGTGACATTTTTATTGCATCTCACAAGTCTTCCACCAAAATTACTTATCTAAGCAAGTGGAAAAGATTTACCTTTTGGCTGAAGGAAAAGCAGGTAGATCCCTTTTCAGCACCAGTGTCGATAGTGCTGGAGTATTTAGCCGACCTATTTCAATCAGGTCTATTATACCATTATACCATATTATATACCATTAGAGTTCAATTGGCTGCAATATCTAATTTCCATGGTGGTGTCCAAGACTCCTCTCTTATGTCACACAAATTATGCAAGACCTTCATAAAAGGTATGAATCATCTAAAACCCCCTTTTAGAGAACCTGTTCAACCATGGGACCTGTCATTAGTCCTACAAGCTTTGACAATGCCATCTTTCAAACCAGCTTCTTTTTGCAACCTCAAATACTTGTCATGGAAAGCCTTGTTTTTGGTCGCCATTACTTCTGCCAGATGTATCTCTGAGCTTTCAAGCCTTATGCATCAAGAGTCCATATTTGATTTTTCATAGAGATACAGTGTCATTGAGAACTAATCCTTCCTTCCTTTCTGCCAAAAGTGATCTCTGAAATGTCCATTAATCAAACCATTGAATTGCCAGTTTTCTTCCCCAACTATTCAAACAAAGGAGAGTATTGCCTACATACCCTAGATATTCACAGGCAAATTCGCTTCTACTTGAACAGGATTAAGGCCTCTCGTAAATCAGACCATTTATTTTTGGCCTATTCTGGACCTATATTAGGATGTGCTGTTGCTAAGGTCACATTGGCTAGATGGTTGAAAGACTGTGTGACCTTCATGTATACACAACATAATATTCCATTAGCTACTACCATAAAGGCTCATTCTACAAGGTCGGTGGCAACTTCTGCTGCCTTCCATGCCAGAGCTTCTTTACATGACATCTGTGCAGCTGCAACTTGGACTACTCATCATACCTTCATCTGTCATTACAAATCGGATTTGGCCTCCAGGGGAAGAGCATCTTTTGGTTCTGTGGTGCTCAGGAATGTCCTTCCATGAGAGCCTTCCAGGAATAGAGGTAGCTGGGGACTCTGTCCCACATGTAAGGAATGAACGAGGATTAACAATATCAGATAAAGAAGTTATGTCTTACCATAACATTCCATCTGTATTGTTGATCCTCGTTCAGTCATTATGGCCCTCCCTCCTTCCCCTCCTGTGGATTCTAGTGGATCTCACCATCCGGTTCTATTAGGTCATTTGACCAGAGGTAGCCTCTACCTTCTTTTGACTTGCAAACTCAATCTGAGGTAACAGGGAGAGGGGAATTCTGGGTAAGAGTTTTAGCTCGAGAGTTTGTAGCTGACGCAAGCTTGGAAGATGGCCGGCTCGGTTCCGAGGTCGGAACCGATACCCACGCATAATGACTGAATGAGGATCAACAATACAGATGGAACGTTATGGTGAGACATAACTTCTTTTGGGGGTTACACATTTCTCAAAATTTACATTTTAAGCACTCTGGGTCTTTCCTTGTTTCAACCGGTACCACTATATGGCAGTCTTCTCCCTCCCCTGCAAACACAACAGGTGCATAGACAAATGAACGCTGTCTTTCAATGGCCTCTGAACCTGCTAAATTAAGCAGAATAAATACTTTTGTATGTGCATCTTTGCCAGAAAAGGCAGCCTGTATGAAAATATCATATTCCTGCTCAGAGACACCAATTTTCTGCAATATTGTTATCAAACACAAGTGGTGCAAATCTGTGAAAACCTTCTGCCATGCCCACAGATTATAGTAAAACACAATGCAAAATGGCCCTCGTAATTATGTACAAACATTCACACACGCCGGGTACTTGTAATAATATTCAAATACACAGTAAGCACTTCGAAATATTGTACTCTGCAAAATATGCTTTGAAAAAGCTGTACTTTGTGAAGTATTCTTTGAAATAATTGTACTTTATGAAATAACTGCACTGTAATACTGCACACACTTGTAAACATTTTTCACACTTCGGATATTTTGAAAAGCTTTAGTTTATACAAAAAAGTATCACATAGTGGAGAAATACAGTACTTTTCCCCTTTTTTATACATTTTATGTGATTCTGATGTTTCAAACATTTCCCTAATTATTTTCACTATTTTTATCAATATAGTCACTGTTTTGGACATTTCATTTAAAAAGAAATTCATTTTGAGCTTTCTGAGTGCTTCATTTTATATTTGTAGTGAAATAAATCATTTAAGCAAGTTTTAGTACCTGGAATTTGTTTCTGACCTATTTTGCAAGTCATTTGAGCAGTAGGGATGATCCACTCCTGTGTATTCCTCCAACTTTAACCAGTTGCCTCATGGCTGTAACTCGGGATCCCATTCTGACACCATGTCGCTCTTATTATGTGCATTAAGAATATGTTGAGGCTTGGATGTTCGTTTAAGTAGTTTATTGTATACAAATACATCAGGATGGATGGCAGGAACATTTAACTGTTTAACTGACTGACTACATACTTGCATGCTCACACACTGGCTGCTCACTCAAAATGACACTCTTACTTGCACATGCTCAGTACTTGTATGCATGTGCTAACTCACTGGAAAACTTCTTAAAGGTATATCACACACAATGACCTACACCTCCCACATGCCAAGATCATTGAGAGCCCAAGCACAAGGCATCAAGCCCTTCAGAGCTTTTCTGTCGCCGAATAGTGCTCCATCAGTGGTCAGCTAGCATTTCTCCACTGCTGGAACAAAAAGTTTCCTTCAACAAAGAAAAATATTGCATGCTTTATTTTTATTACCCATTCAATATTGTTTTGTGTAAAACTGTTTGCTTTATACTTTATTGGACTGTCATATGACTTTTCTGACAGTTGAAAATCCGTAGTTCTTGTATTACGTTTGGTGTAAACTTTGTTATTTTAACGTTTACTCGAAATTTTTGTGAGAAAATTTTTGTAAATTGTATTGAGGGGCTGAGATAATTTTCTTGGGTGCCGAAAGCCAAAGTACCATTTGGCTAGGCTTATATAGGCCCTAGGGCCAGTAGCCTAGTACCTACCTCTGAACCTTTGAGATGAGTGTATGATGTGCTTGCCAATGTGTTTTTAATGTGAAAACACTACCATTTTGATACTTGCCTTTTAACAAGTGTTGCTGTCACTTTTTCCTGGACTTCAAGCTTCCATATTGGCTTTACTCACTAAGCAACTTAATGGCTCCTTAGTTGTTCCTTCCTCTGGCCACAAAAACAGCATTTCTAGACAGTCTTTACCCTTTCAGCAGGCTACTACTTTGCCTCAGCAGGCAGCAGATGGGTGACTCTGCAGTTGCCATTCCTGGTTCCTCAGTCCACTCATCTTCCTTGGTTTCCTCTGGTGTAATCCTTCAGCCACCATGGACTGGGGTATTGGAGTGTCGTTGGTGGATGTGGGAGAACCACTTTGTGGTCCCTGAATATATAAATATAACCATTTTATTCCCTCATAGCACTTCAGCATTTCTATGCCTTTTTGGGGAGATAAGCCACCATATTGCAAACAGTGTATCTGAAGTAGGAACTTCATTTGTCAGCAACCTTTGGGATACAGATCCGATCTCGGATCTGAGCTGGCAACTTTTACCACAGCATAGATCCGAGCTCCTAGCTCCTCCCTTTACCCATAATCCCCTGCCAACCCTAACTGACCTCAGATTTAGTTTACCGCGCTTCAAGCCAACAAGCTGGATTTTGAACTCCTGGCATTTGGAAGATTTTTTGTGAAAAAAGCTAAGAAATTTTATTTTTTCTTGTGTGATTGAGTGAGTTTGTGTAGGTTCCCTCTTATATATCTAAATTTTGTTAAAATTTTTTCCTCCCTACCCTCGCTGTTCCGTAGTGTGTGTTTGTGGTGTGTTAGGGGCCTAGTGAGTGTGGTTTACGTTAGACATGTCGGAGGCCCCTAAAGCCATCTTTTCAGAATGTACCGAGTGTGGCCATAAGCTCGCACCGGCAGATGGCCACACTCGGTGCATTAGGTGCCTTGGGGTTGAACACCTCTCTTCGGGATGCACGATTTGTGCAGCGTACAACCCCAGGGCATATGGACCGGAGATCAAAGCTGATTCTGGCGGGCCTTTTGCCCCCAGACTCGGCTCTGACCTCCAGTTCTTCGGTGGCCACTACCCAGTCCTTGGTAGCGACCACCCCTGCCTCCCTCCCTCCGGTCGGGACTCAACCTCCCGTTTGGCCCGGAGGATAGGGAGGCGGAAAAAAAAGAAGGAGAAGCACCATAAGCGGCGGGCGAGGACTCTTCCTCGGCCCGCCCTGCGGGCTTCTCCTTCCAGGGTTTCTGGATCACCTCCTTGGCTCCGGTCCCCTTGTTTTTCACCGGGACCTGGGGAGGGGGCAACCCGGTCCCCATCGAGGTCATCGAGGCGTCACTCTAGGTCTGCCTCGGTGGTCTCTTCGAGGTCTATGTTTAGCATGACAGATGCAGACATGGACAGGATGATGAGGAGGATCATCCAGGCCCAGCTGCAGATGGGAGTGCTCTTGCCTCCCCCCCCCTCTGGGGGGGGAGCTCGACCCCGTTTTTTGTCCCAATCGCTCCTTCTCCATCCCGCTTCCCGGGTTCGGAGCACTCGGAGCCGAGCCGCGTCAGATCCGGGGGTATGTCAGAGCTGACAGTACTAGTTACTTCGGCTCCGACTGGTCCCTCGAGTTTGTCGGATCCGACCACTCGGAGCCATGGGCAGAGCTTCGGATCCGAGGAACTTTGTGTGACTTCGGCTCCGTCCCGGTCAGAGCACATGGGTCCTTCGGATCTGAGGGTCTCGGCCCCAGATCCTGTCCCCGCCTCGGATCCAAGTGGGAGCCGACTCTCAGAGCCTATTGAGAGTAGCTCCCCCTCGGCTTTCACGGTGGTGGAAAGGGCACTGTTGAGTGTATCCAGACCCCCGGTCCTGACTTCGGCTCCTCCCTGCACTCCCCCTCAGCTGGTCCAGGCTCCCATCACCCGGCCTTCGGGACAGCCTGCTAGATCAACCGTGGATTCTCCATCCAACCCCGGGGTTGATCTCCCATCCGCAGAATCTGATTCACCCCAACTTGGACAGCCTGAAGCTCACAGCTTGGCTCCTCCAGTTCCCTTGATTGCCAGGCAGAATGATCTTTCTTTGCTAGTATGTGACATTTTTATTGCATCTCACAAGTCTTCCACCAAAATTACTTATCTAAGCAAGTGGAAAAGATTTACCTTTTGGCTGAAGGAAAAGCAGGTAGATCCCTTTTCAGCACCAGTGTCGATAGTGCTGGAGTATTTAGCCGACCTATTTCAATCCGGTCTGTTGGCCTATACCATTAGAGTTCAATTGGCTGCAATATCTAATTTCCATGGTGGTGTCCAAGACTCCTCTCTTATGTCACACAAATTATGCAAGACCTTCATAAAAGGTATGAATCATCTAAAACCCCCTTTTAGAGAACCTGTTCAACCATGGGACCTGTCATTAGTCCTACAAGCTTTGACAATGCCATCTTTCAAACCAGCTTCTTTTTGCAACCTCAAATACTTGTCATGGAAAGCCTTGTTTTTGGTCGCCATTACTTCTGCCAGATGTATCTCTGAGCTTTCAAGCCTTATGCATCAAGAGTCCATATTTGATTTTTCATAGAGATACAGTGTCATTGAGAACTAATCCTTCCTTCCTTTCTGCCAAAAGTGATCTCTGAAATGTCCATTAATCAAACCATTGAATTGCCAGTTTTCTTCCCCAACTATTCAAACAAAGGAGAGTATTGCCTACATACCCTAGATATTCACAGGCAAATTCGCTTCTACTTGAACAGGATTAAGGCCTCTCAGAATCAGACCATTTATTTTTGGCCTATTCTGGACCTATATTAGGATGTGCTGTTGCTAAGGTCACATTGGCTAGATGGTTGAAAGACTGTGTGACCTTCATGTATACACAACATAATATTCCATTAGCTACTACCATAAAGGCTCATTCTACAAGGTCGGTGGCAACTTCTGCTGCCTTCCATGCCAGAGCTTCTTTACATGACATCTGTGCAGCTGCAACTTGGACTACTCATCATACCTTCATCTGTCATTACAAATCGGATTTGGCCTCCAGGGGAAGAGCATCTTTTGGTTCTGTGGTGCTCAGGAATGTCCTTCCATGAGAGCCTTCCAGGAATAGAGGTAGCTGGGGACTCTGTCCCACATGTAAGGAATGAACGAGGATTAACAATATCAGATAAAGAAGTTATGTCTTACCATAACATTCCATCTGTATTGTTGATCCTCGTTCAGTCATTATGGCCCTCCCTCCTTCCCCTCCTGTGGATTCTAGTGGATCTCACCATCCGGTTCTATTAGGTCATTTGACCAGAGGTAGCCTCTACCTTCTTTTGACTTGCAAACTCAATCTGAGGTAACAGGGAGAGGGGAATTCTGGGTAAGAGTTTTAGCTCGAGAGTTTGTAGCTGACGCGAGCTTGGAAGATGGCCGGCTCGGTTCCGAGGTCGGAACCGATACCCACGCATAATGACTGAATGAGGATCAACAATACAGATGGAACGTTATGGTGAGACATAACTTCTTTTTTGGGAGTTACACATTTCTCAAAATTTACATTTTAAGCACTCTGGGTCTTTCCTTGTTTCAACCGGTACCACTATATGGCAGTCTTCTCCCTCCCCTGCAAACACAACAGGTGCATAGACAAATGAACGCTGTCTTTCAATGGCCTCTGAACCTGCTAAATTAAGCAGAATAAATACTTTTGTATGTGCATCTTTGCCAGAAAAGGCAGCCTGTATGAAAATATCATATTCCTGCTCAGAGACACCAATTTTCTGCAATATTGTTATCAAACACAAGTGGTGCAAATCTGTGTAAACCTTCTGCCATGCCCACAGATTATAGTAAAACACAATGCAAAATGGCCCTCGTAATTATGTACAAACATTCACACACGCCGGGTACTTGTAATAATATTCAAATACACAGTAAGCACTTCGAAATATTGTACTCTGCAAAATATGCTTTGAAAAAGTACTTTGTGAAGTATTATTTGAAATAATTGTACTTTATGAAATAACTGCACTGTAATACTGCACACACTTGTAAACATTTTTCACACTTCGGATATTTTGAAAAGCTTTAGTTTATACAAAAAAGTATCACATAGTGGAGAAATACAGTACTTTTCCCCTTTTTTATACATTTTATGTGATTCTGATGTTTCAAACATTTCCCTAATTATTTTCACTATTTTTATCAATATAGTCACTGTTTTGGACATTTCATTTAAAAAGAAATTCATTTTGAGCTTTCTGAGTGCTTCATTTTATATTTGTAGTGAAATAAATCATTTAAGCAAGTTTTAGTACCTGGAATTTGTTTCTGACCTATTTTGCAAGTCATTTGAGCAGTAGGGATGATCCACTCCTGTGTATTCCTCCAACTTTAACCAGTTGCCTCATGGCTGTAACTCGGGATCCCATTCTGACACCATGTCGCTCTTATTATGTGCATTAAGAATATGTTGAGGCTTGGATGTTCGTTTAAGTAGTTTATTGTATACAAATACATCAGGATGGATGGCAGGAACATTTAACTGTTTAACTGACTGACTACATACTTGCATGCTCACACACTGGCTGCTCACTCAAAATGACACTCTTACTTGCACATGCTCAGTACTTGTATGCATGTGCTAACTCACTGGAAAACTTCTTAAAGGTATATCACACACACTGACCTACACCTCCTACATGCCAAGATCATTGAGAGCCCAAGCACAGGGCACCAAGCCCTTCAGAGCTTTTCTGTCGCCAAATAGTGCTCCATCAGTGGTCAGCTAGCATTTCTCCACTGCTGGAACAGAAAGTTTCCTTCAACAAAGAAAAATATTGCATGCTTTATTTTTATTACCCATTCAATATTGTTTTGTGTAAAACTGTTTGCTTTATACTTTATTGGACTGTCATATGACTTTTCTGACAGTTGAAAATCCGTAGTTCTTGTATTACGTTTGGTGTAAACTTTGTTATTTTAACGTTTACTCGAAATTGTTGTGAGAAAATTTTTGTAAATTGTATTGAGGGGCTGAGATAATTTTCTTGGGTGCCGAAAGCCAAAGTACCATTTGGCTAGGCTTATATAGGCCCTAGGGCCAGTAGCCTAGTACCTACCTACGAACCTTTGAGATGAGTGTATGATGTGCTTGCCAATGTGTTTTTAATGTGAAAACACTACCATTTTGATACTTGCCTTTTAACAAGTGTTGCTGTCACTTTTTCCTGGACTTCAAGCTTCCATATTGGCTTTACTCACTAAGCAACTTAATGGCTCCTTAGTTGTTCCTTCCTCTGGCCACAAAAACAGCATTTCTAGACGGTCTTTACCCTTTCAGCAGGCTACTACTTTGCCTCAGCAGGCAGCAGATGGGTGACTCTGCAGTTGCCATTCCTGGTTCCTCAGTCCACTCATCTTCCTTGGTTTCCTCTGGTGTAATCCCTTCAGCCACCATGGACTGGGGTATTGGAGTGTCCTTGGTGGATGTGGGAGAACCACTTTTGTGGTCCCTGAATATATAAATATAACCATTTTATTCCCTCATAGCACTTCAGCATTTCTATGCCTTTTTGGGGAGATAAGCCACCATATTGCAAACAGTGTATCTGAAGTAGGAACTTCATTTGTCAGCAACCTTTGGGATACAGATCCGATCTCGGATCTGAGCTGGCAACTTTTACCACAGCATAGATCCGAGCTCCTAGCTCCTCCCTTTACCCATAATCCCCTGCCAACCCTAACTGACCTCAGATCTAGTTTACCGCGCTTCAAGCCAACAAGCTGGATTTTGAACTCCTGGCATTTGGAAGATTTTTTGTGAAAAAAGCTAAGAAATTTTATTTTTTCTTGTGTGATTGAGTGAGTTTGTGTAGGTTCCCTCTTATATATCTAAATTTTGTTAAAATTTTTTCCTCCCTACCCTCGCTGTTCCGTAGTGTGTGTTTGTGGTGTGTTAGGGGCCTAGTGAGTGTGGTTTACGTTAGACATGTCGGAGGCCCCTAAAGCCATCTTTTCAGAATGTACCGAGTGTGGCCATAAGCTCGCACCGGCAGATGGCCACACTCGGTGCATTAGGTGCCTTGGGGTTGAACACCTCTCTTCGGGATGCACGATTTGTGCAGCGTTCAACCCCAGGGCACTTATGGACCGGAGATCAAAGCTGATTCTGGCGGGCCTTTTGCCCCCAGACTCGGCTCTGACCTCCAGTTCTTCGGTGGCCACTACCCAGTCCTTGGTAGCGACCACCCCTGCCTCCCTCCCTCCGGTCGGGACTCAACCTCCCGTTTTGGCCCCGGAGGATAGGGAGGCCGGAAAAAACAAAAAGAAGGAGAAGCACCATAAGCGGCGGGCCGAGGACTCTTCCTCGGCCCCGCCCACCAAGCGGGCTTCTCCTTCCAGGGTTTCTGGATCACCTCCTCCTTGGCTCCGGTCCCCTTGTTTTTCACCGGGACCTGGGGAGGAGGCAACCCGGTCCCCGTCGAGGTCATCGAGGCGTCACTCTAGGTCTGCCTCGGTGGCCTCTTCGAGGTCTACGTTTAGCATGACAGATGCAGACATGGACAGGATGATGTGGAGGATCATCCAGGCCCAGCTGCAGATGGGAGTGCTCTTGCCTCCCCCCCCCCCACCTCTGGGGGGGAGCTCGAACCCGTTTTTTTGTCCCAATCGCTCCTTCTCCATCCCACTTCCCGGGTTCGGAGCACTCGGAGCCGAGCCGCGTCAGATCCAGGGGTATGTCAGAGCTGACAGTACTAGTTACTTCGGCTCCGACTGGTCCCTCGAGTTTGTCGGATCCGACCACTCGGAGCCGTGGGCAGAGCTTCGGATCCGAGGAACTTTGTGTGACTTCGGCTCCGTCCCGGTCAGAGCACACGGGTCCTTCGGATCTGAGGGTCTCGGCCCCAGATCCTGTCCCCGCCACGGATCCAAGTGGGAGCCGACTCTCAGAGCCTATTGAGAGTAGCTCCCCCTCGGCTTTCACGGTGGTGGAAAGGGCACTGTTGAGTGTATCCAGACTCCCGGTCCTGACTTCGGCTCCTCCCTGCACTCCCCCTCAGCTGGTCCAGGCTCCCATCACCCGGCCTTCGGGACAGCCTGCTTCGACGTCTCTGGCTGTTCCTGCGGAACGTGATATTGCTGGTGAGTCTTCCTCAGACAGTCCCCCCGAAGAGGTATCTCACAAAGCCAAGTATAAGAAGAGGCACATGGACTCCCCTGAGTCCCTTACCGAAGATACGGACTTAGATGAAGGGGAAGGCTCCCCAAGGTCACCCCCCTGAGGATGTCTCCTTTGGAGACAGCATGGAAATGCTCAGGATTAGGGGGGGTGGTCTGCCCCCTAAGGCTTCCTCCGATCAGTCCGTATTCCTAGAGGCGTTCGAAGCAGGGCCATCTACCTCTTGGGTGTCCCCTCCCCCGATCCCCTGGTGGACCTTATTGCCACCAGGGCTTGGAAGGAGCCGGACACTGTGGAGCCTATCCCCAAGTGCCCGGACAGGATCCTGAGTCCCCATGCTGAGAGAACCCACTGGAGCAGAAGTCCCCCTGTGGATGCCATGTTGGTGGCGGCGGCCACCAAGAGAGAGCTGGCTCAGGAGAGCTCTGCGGTCCACCCTCCGAGTAAGGACTCTCGAGCGATGGACCGCCTGGGGAAGCAGGTCTTTAGTTCAGCAGCCTTCTCCATGAGAGCGCTGAACTGTATGGCACACGTCATTCGGATGCAGCGGGATCTAATAAAAGAATACGCTGCATCCCCCCCAGAGTCCATGTTGGAAGGAGACAAGCAGCTGTACTCCTCCCGAATGTCTACTCTACGCTCAGTTTCTAATACCTCTATGCGGCTCTTGTCATACGCCACTGAAGGAGCAGCTAGAGCCGGCGGAGCCGGCCTGGTAATCAAACATCAGGCCTGACTCCGACACTGTGACTTCTCAGAACCCTTTAAGGCATCATTCCCGAATGCCCCCTTTGATGGTTCTGCACTTTTTGGCAAAACCGTTCGCGACACCTTAGTCCAGAGCGAGAAAGACGGGAAGATGTCTGCCGTCTGAGTCCACTTCTCTGCTCCCCCGAGGCCTTTTTCTAAGAACCAAAAGGGTCAGAAGAAGATGTGGTTCAGAAAATCGCATCAGTCCCAGTCTGCTCCGGACAACCAGTCCTCTCGTGGCAGAGGAGGACAGGGAGGACGCCGCCCAAGAGGCAGAGGGGGTCCCAGAAAGTTTGGGTCCAGAGAACACTTCTCTGAGAGGCCCACGCAGAACCCCTGAGGGGTTGCTCGGCTGCTCTACTCTGGAGGCAGTCGGGGGGGGTGTCTTTCGAAGCACCTACCAATGTGGGAGTCCATAACAACAGATCGCTGGGTGCTTCGCATCATATCCAGAGGTTACCAAATTCCCTTTATTGTAACCCCCAAAATCAGAAGCCTCCCCGACGTACCACCCAATCAGAGGGAGGCAGCTGCTACAGAAATTCAGCAGCTTTTACAAAAAAGAGCCATCCAACCCGTCCCCCAGATCAGTTAGATTCGGGGTTTTACTCCAGGTTCTTTCTGGTGCCAAAAAAGATGGGGGACTTGAGACCCATCCTCGATCTCTCTCTCCCGAACTTGGCAGTACCCAAGGAAAAGTTCCGAATGGTCACCTTACAATCTATTCTCCCCCTATTACGGGGGAACAATTGGATGTGCTTAATAGAACTCAAGGATGCGTACTACCACATCCTAGTGGACAGACGCTCCAGGAGGTTCCTCCGCTTCCAGCTGGGAGCCAGTCATTTTCGGTTCAGGGCCCTTCCTTTCGGTCTCACCTTAGCCCCCAGGGTGTTCACCAAAGTCTTAGCGGTCATAGCGGCCCACCTGAGGCTTCAGGGAATTCAGGTCTTTCTGTACCTGGACGACTGGCTCCTCATCGCCCCAACAAGGCATCTACTCTGTTCAGGCAGGGATTACTTCCTCGACCTTGCTCCACGTCTAGGGTTAACTATCAACATGACCAAATCATCTCTAGTCCCCTCACAGGTGATAGATTTCATAGGGGCCAGATTAAACTCCAGGGTAATGCTTGCCTTCTTAACCCCCGATCGGCTTCAAAACCTGAGGTTGCATGTCAAGGCCATTCTCATTCTTTCCGCTCCACCTGCGGAATTGATCCTGAGGGCTCTAGGGTCCATGGTGGCAGATTTTCCTCTACTACCCCTAGCCTGCCTAAATATGAGGGTTCTGCAGTGGACCCTCCAAGTACAATGGTCCCTGTCTCGCAACTCCCTGTCTCATCCTATTCCCCTAAGCAGGGCTTGCAGAACGTCACTCATGTGGTGGCTCTGGTCCCCGAGTCTCCACATGGGACGACCATTTTCGATGCCTTCCCCTGTCGCCACAGTGACCACGAACGCCTCTCGCCTGGGGTGGGGGGAGCACTATTCAGGCAGAATGGTCCAAGGCACGTGGAACGACACAGAGACCTCCTTGCATATCAATGTCCTAGAGATGAGGGCGGTGCTTTTGACGTTGCAGGCACTTCACAGCCTTCTACCGATTGGGAGAATTGCAGTACAGACGGACAACATGTCAGTTGTCTGGTACATCAACAAACGGGGGGGGGACCAGGTCTTATCCCCTTTGTCGCGAGGCCATGAGAGTGTGGGAATGGGTGATTTCCACCAACCGCTTTCTTATTGCAACTCACATTCCGGGAAGGTCCAACATTCTAGCAGACAGGCTCAGTCGTTCGAGTCTGACTCCGTACGAATGGTCTCTCAATCCCCTAATAGCGAAACAAATATTTGCCCTATGGGGGCAACCCTGTTGTGATCTCTTTGCCTCTCCTTCAAATATCATATGCAACAGTTACTTCGCTCTAATTCCCCCTCAGAGGGAGTCCCCGAGAGACTCTCTAGTACATGCTTGGCCTCCCGGTCTCCTTTACGCTTATCCCCCGTTGCCCATGATGCTGAAACTCCTACAGAAAGCCTGTCGGCTGGGGAGCAAAATGATCCTCATTGCCCCATTCTGGCCTCGTCAAACATGGTTCCCGTACCTGTGGTCTCACCTAATTCATCCACCATGGATTCAAGATCTACTCCCGAATCTCATTACCAACCCTCTGGGTCTCCAGACCCCCACCCTTGTCAACCTCAAGCTGACGGCTTGGTTGCTCCAGTTCCACTCCTGATGAAGACTCCCGGAATTTCCTCACCTGTCGAAGCCATCCTAGTAGCAGCACATAAACCTTCCACCAGAAAAGTCTATCGAAGCAAGTGGAAGCGTTTCTCCATCTGGGCGGAGCACCATCACTTGGACCCTTTCATGGCGCCTCTCACGTCGGTTTTGGAGTTCTTAACTACCCTCTTTCATCAAGGGGCTAGCTGCTGTACAGTCAAGGTACAACTGGCAGCGATTTTGCATTATCATGTAGGGCATGAATCAGGCCCTCTGATGACTGCTAAGCTTTGTAAAGCGTTCCTCAAGGGTACTTTCCTTCTCAGTCCTCCAGTCAGGGAGGTAGTACCACCATGGGATTTGTCCTTGGTCCTCCAAGCCTTGACTAGCCCCCCTTTCGAACCGACAGCCATGGTTGATCTTAAATATCTCTCTTGGAAAACAGCCTTCTTAGTGGCCATTACCTCAGCTAAAAGGGTTTCTGAATTTCAGGCTCTATGTGTTAAGCCACCTTATTTGTCCTTCCACCCGGATAGAGTTTACGTCAGGATCAATCCGTCTTTTCTGCCTAAGGTGTCTTCAGAAGCTAATATTAATCAATCCATTAATCTTCCCGTGTTCTTTCCCCATTACCAGAACAAAGGAGAATATAAACTGCATTCCTTGGATGTGCACAGACAATTACGTTTTTATACTCATCAAACTGCTGGTCATAGGCAATCTGACCAGTTGTTTGTCTCCTTTGCCAAAACAAGTTTAGGCAAGTCAATTTCTAAAGTTACTCTATCACGGTGGATAGCTAATTGTATCCTTTTAGCATACCAGAGTTCGGGAAGGCCTGCACCTCAAGGGGTTCGAGCCCATTCTACTAGGGCCATCGCTGCTTCGGCGGCTTTTAAATCTAGGGTTCCCTTAGATGATATTTGTTCCGCAGCCTCTTGGGCCTCATCTCATACTTTTATCAGCCATTACAAACTGGATGTCGTCTCCAGAGGCAGGGCGTCCTTTGGCTCTGCAGTGCTCCGGAATGTTCTTCCATAAAGACCACCCAGGATTCAGGTAGCTGGGGACTCTGTCCCAAAGGTTGCTGACAAATGAAGTTCCTACTTCAGATTTAGAAGTTATGTACTCACCATAACGTTCCATCTGAGTAGGTATCTTCATTTGCCTGCAACCATCCCCCCTCCTTCCCCCTGACCTTTAGGATCTGTCTTGGATTAGCCCCTTCCGGGGCACCTTTATATTGCTTATATCGGGCAAACTTGATCTGAGGTCAGTTAGGGTTGGCAGGGGATTATAGGTAAAGGGAGGAGCTAGGAGCTCGGAGCTATGCTGTGGTAAAAGTTGCCGGCTCGGATCCGTATCCCAAAGGTTGCAGACAAATTAAGATACCTACTCAGATGGAACGTTATGGTGAGTACATAACTTCTAAATATATATATATATACACACACAATTCATTCAATTGACTCAATTAACAAGTAATTCAATCCAGTTTATATACTGATTAATTGCTGGTACTTATTTTACTATGAAGACAGCTCAAAGATTAGTTCATGTATTTATTAAATGCTGATACTTGCTTTATAATAAAAACAGCTCAGAAATTAAACATGATTAATAAACTTCATAATTCATCCCCACAGGGAACATTGTATTAAATTTTAAAACAAACTTGGTTTCCAACTTTTCTAACTGTAAACATTTATCACTCTCCTTGCATTTCTAATCTTTGCCAACACCACACATTTAACTGAATCAATTCTGCCCCCATGTACTTCCCTTAAATGTTGAGCTACAGTGCTTCTCGGTTAAACCACTTCTGACATCTCTTATGTTCATGCATCCTAAACTGTACCCTCCTTTTAGTTTGTCCAGTATACCATTTGGTCTCTGTACAACTTCATTTAATAGTGTATGCCACCACAAAACTCTGACAGTTAAAAAAAAAAAAAAAAAACATTTCAACTGCCTTGGTGGTGAGTACTTAACTGCACATATTACATTTCCCACATCTGCACATTCCACAAAAATTAAATGTGGATTGCACAGGCTATACTTTGTAAGATAACATTTCTCCCTTTTTTTAATTTCTCTGTGTCTTTTGGGTTTCAAATACCATGACAGGAATGAACCCCAGTGATAAGTCAAAGTATGATTGAAGTTCATGAAATTAGTATTGATTCAATCTTTGATGTTAGCCAGAAGTGCTCTTCGTAGCAACCGCAGTGTGCCCAGTAATGACTCCTTTGGCAATTTGTATGGAGCTGCATGTATCGGTAACATATCTAAGTATGATTGTAAATTCTTATTTTTGTAAGACCCGTTGCTTCTACTACTGTTGGAACTGATTGGGTATCCTCCTCCACCATTTCTGCCTTCACATCCTGGTATTTTATGACTTTGTCTCTCTATGTACGTAAGACACTGTAGTCGCTGCATGTAGCAATTTCAATGATCAATGCCACTTTTGTGGTCTTTTCATGGACTACTATATCTGTTTTTCTCTGATGTATTTTTTGAACTGTTGGTAATGGGTGATCCCATTTGATATAAACTTCATCATTTTCTGTTATGCTTTGTGGCTTATGTTTCCAGTGTTTTTCAGATACTTTAATATTATAATGTTTGCACAATCCCCGATGCAATAGTCATTATTATGCCTTTCAGTATACAATCCTTCGACCATTAATATATCACAACCAGTAAAAAGATGTACAACTGTTTCCAATTCTCTTTTAGAAAACCTACAATTGTCTGTTTCTCCCACATGTTCAATAGACCTAGTGGACTATGTACACATTGATTTAAAATCTTGGGTCGCCAGTATTGACCTTTCCTCTTTTGGTTTGTTTGCCTCTCCTTAACCATTCCTGCATTCGATCCTGATCAACATGAGGTTGTTCCAAGAGTTTTGTCTACTTGCTTCTATATTTATGCATTTTCCACATTTCTTGCCTTCTCATCTGATCCTTCACCTTATATTCTATTATTTGTTGTGTTTTTTTTTTTTTTTGGGGGCGGGCAAATCCAGTTGCTGCCTGATTTTTATCTACTTCTGGTTTGATTTCCATTCCCACATGATGTCGATATCCTTCTGCTAAACTAAGCAGGGAGGTTGCCTTAGACTTATTCTCCTTTTGTTTAAATACTTTTACTATGTTTGGGTCTTGTGAGGTCAATAGATATGTATGTATGCAGTCCCACAATTGCATATCTATGCATGTAATCAATTTCAAGGAGGCCCATACCTCCTTCAAAATGGGGAATATGTAATCTTGGTATGCACTAATTTTTATAAATCATTTGATAAGCATGAAGCATCCTTCTTGTTTTCCTGTCCAACACCTTTTGGCGCCAGTCAATCACTCCAAAACTATCAGTTAGGTTAGGAAGAGCAAACTGTTTCATAACTTGGTCTTTGTTCCTAGGTGTCGATGCTGTTTTCAGTATTAATTTTCATCTGCTAAAATATTTATTACTAAGATTTATTCACATTTGTTCATGCTTTAGTGTTGAACCTTCATCAGTTTCCAAATATGTACATACCCTCTCTTGCTCAAGTTCTTTTACTATCACGTTCCTATCCCAAAGTGATGTTTTCTTTAAGGGTCGCTTTTGCATATTTATCAAGTCCAAATGACATTAACATCATCTGAAAAAGTTTTGACCACTTGCAGTCATAGCCGGCCTTAGGCATAGGCCAACTAGGCGGCCGCCTAGGGCGCCGCTCTACTAGGGGCTCTTTTCCAGTATTTATTTGGTGTAGGTAGACTAAGATGGGGGCACCAGATGGTGTGGTGGGGGGCGCCGTGGAGCCCTTTTGCGTAGGGCACCAGTTGACCTAAGGTTGCTCCTGCTTGCAGTTGTGCTTTCAGTTCCTTATCTCATGAGCTATACAGTTTTAAATCATCTGCAGAAAGAAGAGAAGTCTTTACACTTTGTAGTTTTCTGGGAGCCAAATTGTAGCTATGACCTAATCTATTAAGTAGACAGCTTAATGGGTTAAGAGCAAGACAAAAAAGCAGTGGTGACAGTGTGTCACCCTGGAATATCTCCCTTTGAATTTTTATCCCTGGAGTAATAATTTTTCCTTTATCATAGCTTAACTGCAAAGTGATTTGCCACTGTTTCGTGGTTGCTGAAATGTAACCAATCAGTGCAAAGTGTATGTTATAGATTTTTAAGCACTCTTTTATTCAAGAAAGTGGGATACTGTCAAATGTTTTTTTTTTTGTAGTCTACCCATGCCATATTTAACTTCTCCTTTGTACAGTTCTCCATTATGATTTTATTTAACAACAAATGATCCTTTGTTCAATATGGCTTTCCTTTATTACCCTTTTTGTTCATTTGCCATGATTGAGTTTTCTTCTAAATGACTAAAACTTCTGTTGCCATCAGTACCAGTGTACAGTTTATATGGTGTTGGAAGGCAAGTTATTGGTCTATACTGTCTAGGATAGTTTGCAGGTCCGCTCTTATGTAGGAGCATTGTTTGTCCTGTTAACCAGGCTGGCGTCTGTTCAGGGTGCACATATAAATAGTTCTTACTCATGGCTAAATCGTAGCGTAAAGATGTTAATACTTGAGCCAGAAGTGAAATACTACATTTGGGCCTGGGGTTTTCCGATTAGGAGCTTTTCTTAACTTTGTTTAAATCTCCCTGGCCATTACTTCATCCCATTTCATATCGTGTACATTTGAACTTCTTATTCTTTCTTTTACTGCTTCTGTCCATTTAGCATCTTTATGTTCCACCAGATCTTCATAGATATTTCTCCAAAATGTATCTATTTCTTCTTTTTGGTGGTGTTTCAATTCCTTTTGCCTTGTTTCCCAATTATGGGCCATCGATAAATTGCTTATGCTGTACTTTTCCTTTATATTTACCTGCATATATTCTAAGTTTTTCTACCTGTGCTGGTATTTTTAGTTTATTTGCAGTAATACATGATAGATCCTGATCTGTTCTCGTACTGCCATTGCTTTTATCCCATCTGTGTTTGAGTATTTTTGTTGATCTGTTCCCTCTTCTATACTCTTCTAACAGTGAAACCTCTTGTCTTAATTGCTTTATAGTTTTCTCTGTTCAATACTTCTTTGATGGCATTTGATTTCTCCCCTTCCTTTCTCTTAGTGCCCTGTGTTTTTGTGTCATTAATTTAGCTGCACAGTAATATATTTTCTTCTGTGATATCACATGAATTTCTATATTCTTCTGTGATATCACATGAATTTCTATGAACAGTCCTAATTACTGTGTTCATTTGTTTTATCAAACCTCTAAAATGAAAGAGTTAAGAAGATCACACTGACAAACCAGTAAGTAAAAACTTCAAGAAAAATCCAGACAAGTAGAGTTGTCACTTTGTGATACCTTAAACCACCTGAAAAAGATGCCCACTGGATATGCACAAATGACTCCTTAAGAAAATCAAGTGTTTCACCTGTGCCGCTCGTCTGGTCAGGATAAAACAGACAAACATCTGTGGGTTCTATTTAGGCAGCTTTATTATGTACACACACATCAGGATTTAGGCTTAATAAATTTAACTTGGATAAACTTATAAACAAACTAGCTATCACACATGCTCACTGTCTGACTGCACTCTCAAAATGGCACTGAAGCTAGCATGTGCTTGCTATTTCTGCACATGCTGTCCTGAAATGCTTGTTAAAGGTACAATGCGCACACACTGTTCTACATCCTTCCTGTTTGAGAAATGAGTCCTGCATTATTGACTACATTAATTGGCATGCAATTGATACAAATAATTCTTTGCCATGCAGTTATACAGAACTAAATACATATAAATAGTTATGTCCAGGTTGCTGTGTATTTCATACTAGGTCGGGAAATATTACCAAATCGTGTGACATAGAAATTAGAACTAGTTCTAGCAACTAGGACTGTCTTTGCTCAATGTTCAACTTTGGGGACATTAGGAACATCATCAGGAAAGGAATTAGAAGTTAAGACATGTTTTGCAACAGAAACATTGTCTGGATTGCTCTGAAATATAGGGTCTGTATCACAGGAACAATGCTGCAAAATCGATTCTGATATAGGAAAATGTCTGCGATTTCTCCTGTACTCTACATCCTCAGATTCCACAGAGTAGGATCTCTGCTAGGCACATATACCCATTACTTGACCAATCCGTTCAAAACCTTTCACAGTTTGTATCCTCACTGTCACTCCTTTCAATAGACAAAGAAATCTGCTTGATTTATCATGGCTGGACTTCTGGAAAGAACGATTTCTGAATAGTTGGGCTTTGCTTGTTCTGTTATTCTTTGCTTTGGGCCACAATAAACTGGAAATGATAGGCAATGTTGTTCTAGTTTGCCTAGATAGAAATCTCTTGACCAGGCAAGCTAATTATATCAACATGGGGTATGTTTCTGATATTGAGTAGATTCAAAAAGACATCGGTGTTATCACACTTTGACGTCTCTAGTAATTGCTTTTCACTCTGTACTGCACATTCAGCTAGCCCATTTGACTTTGGGTATTCTGGACTACTAGTAACACGTACAAAGTCCCATTCGTTTGCAAATTTCTGAAAGAACTGACTGGTAAATTCGGTACCATTATCAGAAATAACTGTGTGTGGACTACCATGGACTGAGAAATTGCATTTCAACTTGGTGATAGCAATGGCCATTAGGTTAGGTAGTAAATCGATCACAAACCAGTTCGAATAAGAGTCTAGCAACACTAAGTAATACTGATTGAACCACTCAAATATATCAGTGGCTATTGTTGACCAAGGTAGTCCAGGAACCTGACTTAGCTGAAGTGGTTCTTTTTGCAAATGTGGTTTAGTACTATTGCATACTGAACAAGAAGAAAGTACTTTATCAATATCTTTTGCTAGAGAAGTCTAAAATACTAGTCCTCTTGCCCTTCTTGTGGTAGATTCAGAACCTGGGTGACCACAATGCAAAATCCGGATACATTCACGTTTTAAGTAAGCAGGAACAACAGTTTTAAGACGTTTGAAAATAATGCCATCTTCCATCAACATCTCATCTCTGTAAGGAAAATAGGTTTGCACTTCAGGTTCTAGTGGTACACTAGATTGCTTTGATGGCCATCAAACATTAATGAAGTAGTTGAGCTTTTGCAAAACTTGATCAGTCTTTGTAGGATCTCTCAGCTTATCAAGTCTTGTGGTAGAAACCGTACGCACTTCCATGACATCAAAGTGAAAATTTACTGCATTCTCTGCATCTGTTCCATTGTATTTCTGGGTGATCTGGATAAGGTATCAGCCAAATAAAGAAGTTTGCCTTTTGTATAGACCATTTTGAAGTTGTACTTTTGTAGTCTGAGCATCATTCTTTGTAATCTTGCTGGAGCTGAATGCAAAGACTTCTTTAAAATAGTGACTAGAGGTTGGTGATCAGTTTCTATCTGAATGGCTCGACCATAAATAGAATCATGAAACTTTGAGCATGCAAATACTGTTGCCAAAAGTTCTTTTTCAATTTGAGCATGTTGCATTGCAGTTTGGGTAAGAGTTCTATATTCATAGGCTACTGGTCTGCCTTCTTGAGGAATAACTGCGCCAAGACCAAATTTTGAAGCATCACAGGAAAGAGTTACTGGTTTATTGCCATTATAGCATCTTAATGTAGGTGGGGTGGCAATTTTCTGCTTAATATCTTCAAATGCTGTCTGCTGCTGTTCCAACCAAGACTGTGTACCATCTTTGCACTTTAGCTCTCTCAAAGGCGGTGTTAGCTCAGTGAAGTCTGGTATAAACTTGCCTAAATAGTTGACCATACCAAGAAAACATTAAAGAGCTTGAACATTATCTGGTGCTGGTATCTCCAGAATGTCTGCTTGGTTAGATGGGTCTGGTCGCAAGCCAGTACTAGTAAATTAATGACCTACATGTGTAACTTCTGGTAGTCTGAATTTGCACTTCAGAGGATTGAGCTTCAAGTTCACTTCACATGCTCTGTCTATACCTTTCCTAAAGTTTCTGTCATGCTCTGCTTCACCATTGCCTTCATCCAATAAATCATCTGCTATTGTGGCACAAGGATAACCTAAAAGAATTTGCTCCATTGCACACTAAAAGACTTCACTTGCAGAATTTATTCCAAATGGCATCCTGAGGAATCTATGTCTTCCAAATGGGGTACTGAAAGTAGTCAGTAGTGAAGATTTGCAATCAAGCATCAATTTCCAAAATGAACTTTTTGCTTCCAAGACGGAAAAAACTGTGGCATTTGGTATTAAGGCTGCAACTTCGTCGACTGTATGCATAGGATGATATGGTCTCTTTAATGCTTTGTTCAAATCCCTTGGGTCAATGCATATTCTGATTTCATCTCAGCCTTTTTTGTGGGCTGCTACCATGGATGACTCCTATTCAGTTGGTTCTGTAACTGGACAAATTACACCTCACTGCACCATTTTATCCAACTGAGCTTTGACTTTATTCTGCATAGTTGTTGGAATTTTTCTTGCTGGTCTGACCACTGGACTAGTCTCTGGGTCTAACTTCATAGAATACACAACTGGACGTTTGCCTAACTTGTTATCAAAAACATCAGCATACTCTGAGAAGATAGCTTCAGTAAGGGTCACTTAAAAAGCAATTGGTCATATAGAGAGCTACAACCCTACTTTCTATGTAGATAGTGTATCAGTAATTGGTGAAAAGGCTGATGAATTAAATTTTTGGCAAAGAATGAAGTGTTTTGTACTGTCCAGATCAATGGTAAATCTACCAAGCTCAAAGTAGACACTGATTCAAAGTGTAATGTTATGTCAGCAGATACATTTGCCAAGGTGAGTGCTGATGAGCAACTTAATGTGGCCAGTTGTGTGAAACTTGTTGCTTATGGAGGTGGATTTATTTATTTAAATTTGTTGACTGGCAGTGTCCTACTGGACGTAGGTCAATTTTCAGCGGAGGCCTGGGGAGAAAAGCTCCACAGTAAAATAAACAGACAGTAGTTACATTGGATTACATAGCGATTAACAATTTAACATAGCAAGTGAGAAATTCAAATTGAAGGCTCAGTAGTGCTTTCATGTTATTCACCTAGGAACTGCTACAGCTTACTATTCTATGTAGTCAGAAGACCTGTGCAATCATTATTGGGTCTCAGAGACAGTTTGAGAATGAATCTGCTTTCCTTTACCAAATAAGTTCATCATATAAGCACATGTCTCAGTTCCAGTTTTACCAAAGCTATTTTTTTTTAGAGTATGCTGATGTTTTCGATAAGAATACAGGCAATCTTTCAGTAGTGTATTCTATGAAGTTAGACCCAGAGGGCATTCCAGTTGTCATACCAGCAAGAAAAGTTCCAATAGCTGTAAAAGATAAAGTTAAAGCTCAGTTGGATAAAATGGTGCAGCAAGGTGTAATTTGTCCAGTTACAGAACCAACTGAATTGGTATTGTCCATGGTAGTAGCCTACAAGAAAGGCTCAAATGAAATCAGAATATGTATTGACCCAAGGGATTTGAACAAAGCATTAATGAGACCACATCATCCAATGCGTACAGTCGAAGAGGTCACAGCCCTAATACCGAATCCCATGTTTTTTCTGTCTTAGATGCAAAAAGTTCATTTTGGCAAATGTTTGTTCACAAATCCTCATTACTTACCACTTTTGGTACCCCGTATGGCAGATCTAGATTCCTGAGGATGCCATTTGGAATATATTATGCAAGTGAAGTCTTCCAGCGTGCAATGGACAAATTGTTTCAGATTATCCTTGTGCCATAATAGTAGATGATTTATTGGTTGGAGGAAATGGTGAAGCAGAGCATGACAGAAACCTTAAGAGGGTTCTAGCCAGAACATGTGAAGTGAACTTAAAGCTCAACTCTCTAAAGTGCTAATTCAGGCTATCGGAAGTTACATATGTAGGTTATTTATTTACCAGCACTGGCTTAAGACCAGACCCATCTAAGCAAGCAGCTATTCTTGAGATGTCAGCACCAGGTAATATTCAAGCTCTACAGCATTTTCTTGGCATGGTCAACTTTCAAGGCAAGTTTATACCAGACCTCAGTGAACTGACAGCAACTTTAAGAGAGCTAACATGCAAAAATGTTACATGGTCTTGGTTGAAACAGCACCAGAAGGCATTTGAAGACCTTAAGCCGAAAATTGCCACCCCACCTACATTAAGCTACTATGATAACAATAAAACAGTCCCTCTTTCCTGTGATGCTTCAAAATTTGGTCTTGGCACAGTTATTCTTTAGGAAGGCAGACCAGTAGTCTGCATCTAGAACACTTACCCAAACAGAGATGCAGTATGCTCTAATTGAGAAAGAACTTTTGGCAATAGTATTTGCATGTTCAAAGTTTCATGATTATGTCTGCAGTTGAGCTATTCAAATTGAAACTGATCACCAACCTCTAGTTACTATCCTAAAGAAGCCTATGTGTTCAGATCCAGCAAGATTACAAAGAATGATGCACAAATTGCAAAAGTACAACTTCAAAATTGTCTATACAAAAAGGCAAACTTCTTTATCTGGCTGATACCTTAACCAGATTACCCAGAAATACAGCAGAACAGCTTGACACAGAGAATTTTGACTTTGATGTAATAGCAGTGCATAATTTTTCTACCATGAGACTTGATGAGCTAAGAGATCATACAAAGACTGATCCAATTTTACAAAAGTTCAACCACTACATTAATGCTGGATGGCCATCAAAGCAGTCTAGTGTACCACCTGAAGTGCTAACCTATTTTCCTTACAGAGATGAGATGTTGATGGAAGGTGGCATTATTTTCAAAAGTTCTAAAATAATTGTTCCTGCTTCCTTACAATATGAATATATCCAGATTTTGCATCATGGTCACCCAGGTTCTGACTCTACCAAAAGAAGGGAGAGAGAACTAGTATTTTGGCCTTAGCTAGTGAAATACATCGACATGCATTCTTATAGGTTCATTGGATGATACTAGGATATTGGCCCAGAGGCCCTTATAAGCCTAGCCAAGAATTTCACCCATGTTCCCTCCCCTCAAAGTCAGCACCTGTTTCCCCTGTCTAGCAGGGACATAGGTGGGATCCCATGGGTGTATTTTATGTTTCCTATTCAGTTTCCCAGGTTCCTCTTAAAGAGGGCTGGAGAGGTACTCTACTTGACATGGAGAGGGAGTCTATTCCACAGACAGGAGAGTCTTTGGGACACAAACTTGTCCTGCCAACAAAGTCTATTAATGTCACAGACCAGGTTAAGGCCTCGCATGCAAGTTGCACGAGTGGAGTTTGTCTTACGGATATGCAGCAACTCCATCAAGGCTGGGACTGAAATGGCCTTGTATGCCAGACACAAGTCACCTGTGAGCAGTCTGTATGAGACTGAGTAGAGGGACAGGGCTTTTAGCCTATTTGAATAGGATAAGTGTTTGAGACCCTGGATTTTCCTGGTCAGGAGCCTCTGTGGTCTCTCCAACTGCTGCATGTGCTTGGCAAAGGAGGAATTGTACTCTATAATGGGTCTTATAAAGGAGGAGTACAGGGATGTTATGACCTCCTTGTTCCTGGATGAAATACCCTTATTTATGAGGTGGGCCATGTAGAAAGCTTTCCGTACAGCGGAGGCAATGTGGTGGTCAAAAGTCAGGTTGCTATCGACCTGGGTGCCCAAGTCCCTCACGACTGATTGCATACTTAGTACGTTGCTAATGTGATAATTAGTGGGGATGATATTTTCCCCAAAGGGGATACTGATGCATTTTGTGACATTCAGTTTGAGGCCATGCTTCTGGTACCAGTTATTAGTTTGGGTAAGGCCCTCTTGGAGGATGTTCACATCACTAGGGGAATTTAAGACAGCACCCAGCTTGCAGTCATCAGCAAACTTGGTCAGCCACAGACCACTGGTTTGGGCTTGCACCTCAGAAAAGTATATCCCAAACAGTAGAAGCCCCAAGACCAATCCTTGGGGTACGCCACTCATTATGGGTCTACTACTAGAGATGGCTTCCCCTACTTTGACTGAGTGAGTTCTATCAGTGAGCCAGTTAGCTACCCATCTGGTAACATACAGGTTGATGCCTAGCTGGTAGAGTTTATCTATTATGCCCGAGTGGGAAATACTGTCAAAGGCTTTGGCTAGGTCAAGGTAGATGGTGTGCACCGTCTTCTCCTCATCCATGGCTTTGGTGACTATTTCGAAGAAGTCGACCAAGTTTAACAGGCATGATTTCCCTTTGACAAAAACAAACTGTGTGGGGTCAAGCGTTTGGAGGTTGCCAATGTCCTTGTTTATAAGGTCCATGATAATGCATTCCATGGCTTCGTAGATCAGGCTAGTTAGGCTGATGGGCCTATAATTGCCTGGGTTAGTGGATGCTCCACCTTTGTGTAGAGGGATGACAGTGGCTGTCCTCCATTCAGCTGGGATGAAGCCAGTGCTCAGGCTTTGGTTGAATTAGGGTATCTAATGGAGCTGAGAGCTCATGCTTGAGTTCATGTAGGATACAGTCAAGGATGTTATTGGGTCCCATGGAGACTGTATTTTTTGCCTTTGAGAGGGCATTAAGGACCTGCTCCCTGATGATGAGGGAAGGGGTGCAGGTGCTGGGGATGTCCTGGTTTACTGATAAGGGGATGGGGGGGGTGAAATTTTCACTGAACCTAACATGAATAAATCCAATAGCCGAAAAAATACTTGAAACAAAACAGCTAAGACCAGCTCTTTCGTACGCCAGTTTATTAAACAGATTAAGTGCTTTTGTCAGACTATAACTCAGACTTCATCAGAGTCCATATTATCTACACTGAACCTGTCTGCCAGCAGGTTGGCTGTATCTATGGTATGTGGTGTTATTGACCACCAGTTCAGAGCAGATTTGGGTGTTGCCTTTGAGATTGCAGACATATGTGAAGAAAGACTTGAGTGTCCTTGGTGGATGTGGCCAGTTTGGACTCGAAGTTAAACTTAGAGGATTTCACCAGTGACCATATGTGCTTGTTCAGATAAAGGAGAGATTGCTTCCCACTTGGGACCTGCTCCTTCTTGGCCCTGGACAGCAATTTTTTTTTCCTTCTGTTACAGAGTTTGTTTATTGCTGCTGTCCACCAAACAGGTTTACTCTTCCTTGAGGACGATGATTTGGTCCTGTCAGCTACTGCTGAGTCCATACAGCTATGTAGGTGCTCATACAGTTTTTTGGTGTATGCTTCGACATTAGTGCTAATTCTAACTGAAAAGACCGTGTCTGTGAAGCTGCTTATACCTGCTCTGAGGAGATTGTTGTCAGCTTTGGAAAAGTTTTTTCATTTGACCCTGATGGGGGGGTTGTCAGGAGAAATGGTGACTTCAAAAGTGATCGCTTTATGGTCAGTTCTTACCAAGGATGATGACAATGTAGAAGTGCTACAGTGGCTACTCATGTTGGTTCGGACCAGGTCAAGGATATTTTCACCTCTTGTAGGGTTGTTGACCAGCTGATCCAATGCATTTGCATTGATGAAGTCAAGGAATCTTTGGGCATTCATGTTTGGGCTAGAATAAGTCTTCCACTCTATGGTTAGATAGTTAAAGTCACCCAGGATCAGGGTAGAGGGTTGAACCTTGATGGTTTTAAGTAAGTCTCCCCGGGCCTCTGCTGAAAATGGACATATATCCAGTCGGGCTATCCCAGTCAACAAATGTAAAATAAAATAAATAAGTCCAGATAGGTGGTGTAGACATCCTGAGTCATGGTTAGGGGCCTGTAGCAAGCTGTGATTTGAATAGGTGTTTTTTCAACAGTTAACTGCAGTTGGAGTGTCTTCTGTGTGTCATACAGTTTGCCCAGCCTGGAGGTGTGTGTCTTAGATAAATATTGAAACTCCACCTCCTTTGGCTTTGTAGCCCTCCATTTGGGGACTGAAAGTATGGTAGGATGAGTAACCTGGTAAGGTTGGGGTGCTGTCCACAGCTTTGAACCAGGTTTCATTGTCTGCACAAATGTCAACTTCCTTCAGGGCAAGGAATGCTTGCAATGAGTGCAGATTCACGCTATGACTCCTAGCGTTTAGCAGCATGACCTTTAAATTTCATTTTCATGTTGGTAATTTTGTGCTCATGACTTTGCCTAAAAAAAGCACTATGGGGGAGGCACAAGCCTTTGCCCGAAGCCTAAAACCCAGAGGAGACAGGTGAAGGCCATCTCTGGCAAAGCATTATAGTCTGTCAGTCATGTCCTCCCAGGCTGTCAGGTACTGGATCCCCTTGGAATGACACCAGAAACTAAGCCAATTGTTAAAATCAATCATTTTCTATTTGTACTGAGGTATAATTTTGGTAGGTGAATTTTATAGGAAGTCATAATTTTTCTACCTGCTTGAGAGCATCTAAGAGATCCTTTTACAAAGTTCACTACATTGTTTGGATAAACATTGTAAAGTAGTTGAGCTTTTGCAAAGAAGCGATCAGTCTTTGTAGGATCTCTCAGCTTATCAAGAGTCTTGGCGTGAGCGATGCAGCACTTCATGACGCATCAAAGTGAAAATTTACTGCATTCTCTGCATCTGTTCCATTGTATTTCTGGGTGATCTGGATAAGGTATCAGCCAAATAAAGAAGTTTGCCTTTTGTATAGACCATTTTGAAGTTGTACTTTTGTAGTCTGAGCATCATTCTTAATCTTGCTTTGGGCTGAATGCAAAGACTTCTTTAAAATAGTGACTAGAGGTTGGTGATCAGTTTCTATCTGAATGGCTCGACCATAAATAGAATCATGAAACTTTGAGCATGCAAATATACTGTTGCCAAAGTTCTTTTTCAGATTTAGGCATGTTGCATTTGCAGTTTGGGTAAGAGTTCTATATTCATAGAGCTACTGGTCTGCCTTCTTGAGGAATAACTGCGCCAAGACCAAATTTTGAAGCATCAGGAAAGAGTTACTGGTTTTGGTACCATTTATAGCATCTTAATGCTTAGGTGGGTGGCAATTTTTCTGCTTGATGTCTTCAAGTAACTGCCTTGCTGTTCCAACCAAGACTGTGTACCATCTTTTGCACTTTAGCTCTCTCAAAGCTGTTGACTCAGTGAAGTCTGGTATAAACTTGCTAAATAGTTGTCATACCAAGAAAACATTGTAAGAGCTTGAACATTATCTGGTGCTGGTATCTCCAGAATGTCTGCTTGGTTAGATGGGTCTGATGCCAAGCCAGTACTAGTAAATTAATGACCTACATGTGTAACTACGGCAGTCTGAATTTGCACTTTAAGGATTGAGCTTCAAGTTCACTTCACATGCTCATCCATGCAACTTTCCTAAAGTTTCTGTCATGCTCTGCTTCACCATTGCCTTCATCCAATAAATCATCTACTGTTGTGGCACAAGGATAACCTAAAAGAATTTGCTCCATTGCACACTAAAAGACTTCACTTGCAGAATTTATTCCAAATGGCATCCTGAGGAATCTATATCTTCCAACTGGGGTACTGAAAGTAGTCAGTAGTCAAGTGTTTGAGAATTTTGACTTTGATGTAATAGCAGTGCATAATTTTTCTACCATGAGACTTGATGAGCTAAGAGATCATACAAAGACTGATCCAATTTTACAAAAGTTCAACCACTACATTAGTGCTAGATGGCCATCAAAGCAGTCTAGTGTACCACATGAAGTGCAAACCTATTTTCCTTACAGAGATGAGATGTTGATGGAAGGTGGCATTATTTTCAAAAGTTCTAAAATAATTTGTTTACCTGCTTCATACAATATGAATATATCAGATTTTTGCATGTAGTCACCCAGGTTCTGACTCTAGGGTTTCTGACTCACCACCAAAGAAGGGAGAACTAGTATTTTTATTGCCATCTAGTAGAAATACATCGACATGCTTTCTTATAAGGTTCATTGGATGATACTGGATATTATTTAGAGGCCATATAAGCCTAGCCAAGAATTTCACCATATTTCCCTCCCTCAAAAGTCAGCACCTGTTTCCCCTGTCTAGGGGACATAAAATTAGGATCCCATGGTATATTTTTGTAAACCTATCCAGTTTCCCAGAGTTCCTCTCCCAAAGAGGGTGGAGAGGTACTCTACTTGACGCCCAGGAGAGTCCTTCACAGACAGGAGAGTCTTTGGGGGACACAAACTGTCCTGCCAACCACGAAAAGAGTCTGTGTGTCACAGACCAGGTTAAGGCCTGCATGCACATTTGCATGAGTGGAGTTTGTCTTAGGATATGCAGCAACTCCATCAAGGCTGGGACTGGGAAGAAATGGCACTTTATGCCAGACACAAGTCACTTGCCTGTGAGCAGTCTGTATGAGACTGAGTAGAGGGACAGGGCTTTTTAGCCTATTTGCTTGAATAGGATAAGTGTTTGAGACCTGGATTTTCCTGGTCAGGAGCCTCTGGTCTCTCAACTGCTGCACATGTGCTTGTAGGAGGAATTATGCTCTATAATGGGTCTTATAAGGAGAATTACAGGGATGTTAGACCTCCTTGTTCCTGGATGAAATACATGGCTATGGTGGGCATGTGAAGCCTTCACCCTTTTGAGGAGGCAATGCTTGGTGGTCCAAAGTCAGGTTGCTATGCGACCTGGGTGCTAGTCTCATTCTGTTGCATACTTAGTACATTGCTAATGTGATGGTGAGTAGGGGATGATAATATTTTCACAGGGGATGCTAGTACATTTTGTGACATTCAGTTTGGAGGGCCATGCTTCTGGTACCAGTCATTAGTTTGGGTAAGGCCCACTCTTGGAGGATGTTCACATCACTAGGGAATTTAGGGCAGGCACCCAGCTTACAGTCATCCCAGCAAACTTGGTCAGCCACAGACCACTGGTTTGAGCTTCCACCTCAGAAAAGTATATCCCAAACCATTAGAAGCCCCCAAGACCAGAAATCCTTGAATGCGCCCTCATTATGGGTCTACTACTAGAGATGGCTTCCCCTACTTTGACTGAGTGAGTTCTATCCAGTGAGCCCGAAGTTAGCTACCCATCTAGTAACATACAGGTTGATGCCTAGCTGGTAGGGGATTTATCTATTATGCCGAGTGGGGAATACTGTCAAGGCTTTGTAGCTAGGTCAAGGTAGATGGTGTGCGTCTTTACTCCTCATCCATGGCTTTGGTGACTATTTAGAAGAAGTTGACCAAGTTTGCTGCAGGCATGATCTCCTTTGACAAAAGCTGCAAACTGTGTGGGGTCAAGTGTTTGGGAGGTTGCCAGTATGCTTGTTTATGAGTCCATAATAATGCATTCCATGGCTTCGTAGATCAGGCTAGTTAGGCTGATGGGCCTATAATTGCCTGGGTTAGTGGACGCTCCACCTTTGTGTAGAGGGATGACAGTGGATGTCCTCCATTCAGCTGGGATGAAGCCAGTGCTCAGGCTTTGGTTGAATTAGGGTATCTAATGGAGCTGAGAGCTCATGGGATTCATGTAGGATACAGTCATGGATGTTGTGAGTTATGGAGACTGTATTATTTGCCTTTGAGAGGGCATTAAGGACCTGCTCGGTATTGAGGAAGGGGTGCAGGTGCTGGGGATGTCCTGGTTTACTGATGGGGGGACCAGTTCTTTTTTATGCCAGTTTATTAAACAGATTAAGCACTTTTGTCAGACTATAACTCAGACTTCATCAGAGTCCATATTATCTACACTGAATCTGTCTGCCAGCAGGTTGGCTGTATCTATGGTATGTGGTGTTATTGACCACCAGTTCAGAGCAGATTTAGTGTTGCCTTTGGATTACGAGACATATGTGAAGAAAGACTTGAGTGTCCTTGTGGTGGATGTAGCCAGTTTGGACTCGGGGTTAAACTAGGATTTCACCAGTGACCATATGTGCTTGTTCAGATAAAGGAGAGATTACTTCCCACTTGGGCCTGCTCCTTCTTGGCCCCTGGACAGCAATTTTTTCCTTTGGTTGTAGAGGTTTGTTTATGGCTGGGGTCCACCAGACTGACGCTGGGCTCTTTGGGTACAAAGCGTGAGTCTTTCGCTTGCTTGGGATTGCCTATCCATGCAGTCCTGCAGGTGCTGGTAGAAGGCATTTGTAAGTGATTCATGCTTGAGTGATTGTTTCTTTCCTCACTGCCTGTGGCCTTGAAGGACCACACACTAGTTCTAGAAGTGTGAAGTCGGCTTTCGAGAAGTTCTTCTTACTGTGGTCTTTTTTTTATTTCAGGTGGGGTGGGATGAGGACCTCCAGCTTAGATTAGTTTGTGATCTGATCTCACCCAGTGAGGGGTATATTCCTCCGTAAAGTTGAACATTGTGCTCCCATGTTCGATGGCTGGATGAGATCAAGTGCATGTTATTCCTCTTGTGGGGATGTGGCAGGACGAAGCTTGTTCCATGGCATTTGAGTTGGTGAATTCCAGGAACTTTTTGGGCTAGGGTAAGTGTTTGGGCCTGAGTAGTAGTTCCTGCAGTCATATTGGGGTAATTAAAGTCACCTTAGTATGATGGTGTTTGGTGATACATTTATCCCCCAGTGTTACTAACTTCTAGTGTTTTCAGGAAGGCCATGTGAGGTTCTGAGTTTGTGCAGGGTGGCTCTGTAAATATATGTGCTACAATTTGCAGAGCAGTCTTGCCTCATGGTTAATTGCACCTGGATGGTCTCCATGTATGCATCAGGCGCTGTTACCAGTCTTGAGGTGTGGGTGTCCTTGATATCATGGATACCCCCTCCTTTCTTGGTATTGTCCGATTTTTGGGTCCGGAACGCATGATATGAGGTAAAACCCGATAGTGCTGGGTGTGCTCAGGAGCCTTGAACCAGGTTTCTGTCACAGCACAGACATCAATGTCTCCATACTTGAGAGAAGGGGCCCTTGAGTGCGTAGTATTTTGAGATTTAGACCTCTGCATTGAGCAGCATTGGCCACTCCTTTAGTTTATTTCCTTTTGTGTTCTAGGGTGGTAGGTTTAGAATTGAGCCTGCCTAAAAAAGGCACTATGGGGTGGCAAGAGCCTTGCCAATATCCGAAAATCCTAGGGTGACAGGTGCAAGCCGCCTGCTATGGGCAGCGGCTTGGTTCGTCCAGCATGTCATCCCAGGCAGACAGACACTGATCCTCTTTGAATGACACCAGTGTTTAAGCAACCATTAGCAAAGCTGAGATCATCTTATCTCTGTATTGTGGCATCATTCTGGTGGAAGGTAGGATACTGCCTGGGTCAAGGTCATTTACACCTGCCTGGGCTACATAATCAGAGAGCTCCTCAATGTCTCTTTCATGTAGTCCAAGTGAAAGGTACGCTCCTCAGGCCGGCTACGTTGACAACCAGCGTGGACAATGGCACTGTTTTCATATTTGTACTTTCGCTGCTTGCCAGAGACCTGAGTGCTTGAGCGCGCCTGGGACCACATTCAGCAAGCTCAATCATGTCTCTCTTCAGTAGTAGTCCAGAGAGGGTATGTCTCAAGTCATTCACACCAGCATACGGACTATGACAGAGTCATAACAGTACCTGTTGTTAAGAGACGAGTGCATGTGTGATATGGTGGATTCTAGCACCTGACAAGCAACTTACTGTTACTTTCTCCTTGTCTGTCCTGGTGAGAGGCACATCTGTGTGTCTCATGAGTCTCCTATGACTAGTATGTTGGGTTTGTGGTTGGGCCCTAGAGGCTGTAAGACAAAGAGGTGTGTACTATGTGTGATGCTTGGTGCTGTGGGTTGTGATGTGCATGTGTGTTTTTGCTTCGGAGGTCTCTTTTGTTTGGATATGTTTTTGTTGAGAAGCCCCACATATGTAGGAGTATGTTGTACAGATGGTGGTGGTGTTAGAGGTGTGGTGTTCATAGTGTTTGTCCAGACAACCTTCTCAGTGCCAGATGTACTGGCTTGTGACTTGAGACAACAAGGATTCTAGGTTTTTAATGTGATTGCATCTCTCACATATTGTGTTCCTAGGTGGTATAGTAAATGGTTGTCTGTGTACATAAGGCACTTAAGAAGACTGTCCTCGGGGATGTCCATATCAACCAGACTAGCAGGAGAAACCATAGGAAATTGTCCATCCATGGCTATCAGAATTTGTGGAAGAGAGGTCAGGGATAGTAGAGAGGGTACTGCCTAAGGAGAGCACCTATAGGTGTGAGTAGGGCTGGATAAAATTAATACAGTAGCTGAAGGCAAGGGCCTCACTCACATAGGAGTGCTGGTAAGGTAAAAAATGCAACTGAGATACCTCGCAAAGGGTTAAAACAGCACAGTGGCAGTGCGCAATGGCAAACAAGCACACACCCATGCAGATACTGGGTTTAAATACCACAAAAACGAAAGTAAAATAGAAACACTGGAATTGACCAACCAACCCTTGTGCCTGAACTCTTAGCTCAGCACCCTATGCCAGACCAGTTCCAACCAGTTCACTTACTCCCACTAAGTGCAGGCAGGCCCTGGCCTACACAAGATGGCATAGCAGGAAACACACAAACAGATCTAAATACAGCAAAGCCTGTAACAAGACTAAGCTAAAGATATTTAAACTCTGTTTAGGTCACTGTACATTTTGTGGTGGTTAGGTCAATTTAATACAGAAGAACAGATACACACTTAAATATAGCAGTAGCAAACAAGAGCAATCTGATTTAAACAAATTAACCAATAAAAAAGCTCAAACCTGAGCCTTGTTCCAGCAGTCTTCAATCAGACAAGTTCTAACTGCACACTCCTGCCACTAGGGTGCAGGAGAACCCTCTCCAAAAAAAGATGGCCTGGATTAGTGCTCAAGTTATATAAACATAGCTAGATTCAACAGGTCTGAATTTAGTCTATGCTACAGCAAACAAGATGCACCAATTTCAGAAAGAAACAGTACAAATAAGCAGACACAATAAGTCTTTAACCAGCAATTCCTAGCTCAGAAGTGCAGAATCCACCTTCTTCTCCCAAAAGAGTGCAGACCCCATACCTTCTTAATGTAAAATAAGTGGCCTGAAGCCCAAGTGCTTAAACCAGAACTAAGACACTTTTAGAATAATAGACACTGTGCATTCAACCAGCAACTCCCAACTTAGAAGGATGTAAGCTACCTCTCCTGGCAAAAGAGTGCAGACCACAAACCTTAATGTAAAATAACTGGCCTGAAGCCCCAGTGCTTAAACCAAAAGGCTTAGAATAACCATTACAGTTTAATCAGGCTACTAACAAGCAGTAATAAATGCAGCAGAATAAGTGCAATTGAGTACTTTTAAGATCAGGCAGCAAAAGCAAAATAAATTAGGAAGAAACACAAATACAGTATTTTTTAAGGTTAAGTGGGAAGGAATGAAATACGATAATGTAAGTTTGAGAAACTAAGGGGGGTGGGCCTTCCCAAATTATCTCTCTCTCTCTCTACTCAGTAGAATAAGCTGATGAGATGGGACTGGGAGGAGTGTCCAAAGTGAGATTTATAGTAGGGGGCTGGCAACTCAAATGCCACCACATTTAAGAACACAACAAGGACTGGGCTGGTGGGAGAGGGAACTCTTAAAATTCAAACAGAGCAGAAAACTTAAAACAAAACAAATGTAATACTAGAATAAGATACAAATAGAAGTGATCAAACCTTAAATAAAGAGCTTCAAACAAAAATTAAATGCAGAGATGAGTGATACTCAGAGTAATGCAGACCACACAAAGACTTCAGCTAACTACAGATATTTCTAAATAAAAGAGCAATGCTGTCTCTCAGCTCCTCCCACCAATTAACTGATGCTATTCACAGTTTGCAAAATAATTCTTTGCTAACTTTAACTGACCCTAGCCAAGAACTCTTAAAACTCCAACAGAACAGAAAACTTAAAACAAAATAAATGTAGTACTAGAATAAGATACAAAATAGAAGTGATCAAACCTTCAATAAAGAGCTTTAAATCAAAATGAAATGCAGAAATGAGTGATACTCATTGCAATGCAGACCACACAAACACTTCAGCTAACTCTTCTTGTTCAATATGCAATAGTATTAATCCGTATTTGCAAAGAGAACCACTTCAACTAAGTCAACTTCCTGAACTACCTTTGTCAACAATTGCCACTGACATATTTGAGTGGAACAATCAGTATTACTTAGTATTGGTAGACTCTTATTTGAACTGGTTTGAGATTGACTTACTACCTAATCTAGCATCCACTACTGTTATTACCAAATTGAAACATCATTTCTCAGTCCATGGTAGTCCACACACTGTTATTTATGACAAGGGTACTCAATTTACTAGTCAGTTATTTCAGAATTTTGCAAGAAAGTGGGACTTTGTACATGGTTACTAGTAGTCCAAAATATCCACAGTCAAATGCACTAGCTGAACGTGCAGTGTGGTGTGCAAAGCAATTACTTAATAGGTCAAAGCGCGACAATACTGATTCTTTTTGAATTTACTTTATCTCAGAAACATACCCTGTGACGGTATACTTGGCTGGCCTGCTCAGAGACTTCCATCTGGCAAACCAGAACAACATTGCTTATTAATTCCAGGTTATTGAGGCCTAAAGCTAAAAATAACAGAACTATCAGAGCCCAATTATTGAAGAAGTATTCTATCCAGAAGCCTGTTTATGATAAATCAAGCAGGTTTTTTCATCCATTGAAAGGAGGAAAGACAATGAGGATACAAACGGCGAAAGGTTTTGATCGGATTGGTCAATTAACAGGTATATGTACCGAGCCAAGATCCTTCTTTGTAGAATCTGAGGTTATGGAGTACAGGAGAAATTGCAGACATCTCCTTCCTGTACCAGAATTATCGCAGCATTGTTTCTGTGATACAGACTCTGGATCTCAGAGCAATCCAGACATTGTTCCTGCTCCAGAACATGTTTTACCTTCTGATTCTATTCCTGAGGATGTTCCCGAAATTCATAAGGTAGAACAGTTTCCAAGTCTAATTCCCAGTTTTATATCACATGATTTGGTCACACGTCCAGACCGGGTGTGAGATACATGATGACTTGGACATAATTGTATATACGTACATAGTTATGTATAATGCATGACAATAAAGCTGTTTGTATTATTTGCATGTTAACTGATATCCCCTGCAATGCATGAGCATGTTCTCAAAGAGGGAGGATGTAGAGCACGGTGTGTGACATGTCTTGAAGAAGCACCACAAGTGATGAACATGCATGTATAAATAGCAGGCACGTCTTGTACCTAGTGCCATTTTGAAAGTGCAGCCAGAGAGTAAGCATGTGAGAATGAATGTAGTTAGCTTATGTATGTTACCTAAGTGGAAGTTAGTAACTGTAATCGTAATGTGCTTGTACATAATAAATCTGCTTGAACAGAACTCACAAAGACTTGTCTATTATATCCTGACTAGATGAGTGACAAAACCATTCTTTTATAACTTGAAAGCATACTTGTGCACCTTTCTGTAACTTCATGGATTTGAAAAATATCAATAGCTTTGCTCACCATTAAATCACTGTCATGAAGCAAAATCTTTCTCACTGCAGCACTATTAAAACCACACACAAGCCTGTCCTTTATCAACTCATTTTTTAAGTCACCAAACCTACATGTTTTAGCTTTGTTCCTTGGGTCAGTAATTTAAGCTGCTAAAGTTTCTCCTTGCTTTTGATCTCTTGTAATAAATACATGCCTCTCTAATGTCACATTTGTCTGGGATTGCACATTTTCCTGAACATTTGGGGTCTTCCCTTGATTCAGTCTATACAATGATATGATGGTTTTCCCCTTCTCCTTCACATACTTCTGGTGCATATACAAATTAACACTCTTTCAGTGGCCTCTGACCCAGCTAAGTTTAGCAAAACAAATGCCCTCATGCATGCATCTTTGTCAGAATAAGCTGCTTGTATAAAAATATCGTACTCTTGCTCAAATATTCTCCAATTCTCTGTAATATTCTGATCAAATGCAAGTGGACCTGGTCTGCAAAATGCCGCTGCCATATTAACACATACCAGTGAAGGCTTTTGCAAGTATGCATGAACATACATATACCAGAAATTTATGCCAGTACTTGTAACTATGCCCAATAGCACAACAAGCCTCTGAATAACTGAACTTTGCCAAATAAGTCTCCTGGGCACAAGAATACTCTTGAAATCACTGTACTATAAGAAATCGCCTCTTATCAGTGTAAGAAACATTTCAAAATAACTGCACTTTGCGAATAAACTGGGCAGAAGAAGCTCAGAGTAAAAACATTTCAAAGTAATTGCACGTCACGAATAAACAATACACAGCACACTGAAACTTTCCCAAAATGGTTCTACTCTGCTAAATAATTCTGTACAGTGCAAGAAGCACTCTGTAGTGGCAGTCCTGTGCAACTAGACACACCCAGCACAAGAAACCTTTTTCGAAATGGCTGTATTTTGACTGCAGTTTACGAAATAGTTGCACTTTGCACACAGTAAACTCTTTGGAATAAATGCACAGTAATAAGCACACACTGTAAGCACTTTTATACACTTTGAGACAATTTGAATAACTCTAGTTATGCCCTGAATAGCTTCAGTCAATGCGAGCAGTAGTTTATGCCAAAACACAGTATCTTGCCAAAAATCATGCAGTTTCCCTGCTTTATTTATGCTTAATGTTCCCTTTTCCCCCTTTATATTCGTTTTGCTCATCTAACCCTTATGCCCATTATATTTTTCTTGTACTCATTTTAAACATGCTCATTTTGCACTTCCGAGGTAAAAAACCCTTATGTGCTTTTCTGATAATTGTTTTCTCAGATATCTTAATTTTAAACATTTTGTTTGATAAACCTTTTGTGCCTTTCACTTGCTTAATAATGCATTTTGTGCCCTTGTAATGTTCTGTTTTATCTTTTTAATAAAATAGATCATTTGTCCAAGTTTTCATTACCTTTGGTTCATTTCTGGCCCTTTTTTATACTATGTTGTCTTAGTTTACCTTCACAATTAACTCTGCACCTAGCTCTGGATAGCAGTCCCCGGAATCCCTCTAACACCATGTCACTCATCTGGTCAGGATAAAACAAACTAACATCTGTGGGTTCTATATAAGCAACTTTATTATGTACAAACACATTAGGATTGAGACTTAACTCTGACTTAGATAAACTTTTAAACAAACTAGCTATCACACTCATGCTTTCTCACTGTCTGGCTGCACTCTCAAAATGGCACTGAAGCTAGCACGTGCTTGCTGTTTATATGCACGTGTTGTCCTTGAAACGCTTCTTAAAGATACAACACACACTATTCTACAAGGTATATAGCTTTAGAATATCCATGACTTTTTACTTTTTCATTTTAAGTCTTTGTGGATACATTCAGGACAATAAAACCAAACCTCTCCTTTTCAGGGGATTCCTTTTCATCCTCCAGATCAAACTTGTTTTTGTCCTTCTGTTATTCAGTATTTACCAACACAGTGAGTCATATAGAGCCTGTTCTTGTTCCTCTGACAGGGAAATATTTTTATTCAAGAATGTTTCTGGTACAAACGAAAGAAGCCTCATTGAGACTAGTCCTGTATCTTTCATTTCTAATCAGTTTGTGAAAGCTCCAAAGTTTAAAGGGTTATCCTTTTACAACTTGTAACCACTTGTTTGCTTTTCCATTTGTTTTGGTAACTGTAAATTTAAGGGATGCTTATCATATTCCTGTAGCCTCAGATTTCAAATCTTTTAAGGTTTTCTTATCTTGTTTACACTATCTGTTCTCTGTATTACCCTTTGGGTTGTCCATCTCATCCACTGGTGTTCACAAATTGTTTGGCTAAAGTGATACATTGCAAACTGCAAGGTTTTCACATTTATTTTCTAAGCCAGTATGTAAAAATCTACTGCCATTCATTAGCGGACCGGAGTTCCGCTGTGGCGACCCCTAACCGGGGAAAAAGCCGAAAGAGACAAACAAACGAACAAAGTCCAGTTTAATACTGGGACGCTGCCCTTCTCTCACTTGATCTCCTTATTTCCGTACGTCTCAATCTCACCTTCATCCTATACCTCTTCCTTCCTCACATCTCTTATAATTATACCTACCTGTACCTTACCCTTGCTGTACTTAATGACAGCTGTTACTATTACTTTCTGTTGTAGCTAATATTTTAAATTGTTGGTGCTACTATATACTATTATGTCATATGTTAAATAGTGCTACTTGTCATTAATGGACTATACTGTGTGAATTCAAATTGAAGACTGTTATTGTGTGTGTAAATGTTATTTGTGGAACTTTTCTCCCCAGGCCTCTGCTGAAAAAGGACCCATGTCCAATCAGACTTTTTCGGAAACCAAATGTAAAGTAAATAAAATACATTTAGATGTCTTACTTGTCTTTGAAGTATTTTTGAAAGTGGCAGGAAGCTTTCACTTTTTGTATGAGAGATGATCTTCACAGACTGGGTTTTTAGGAGAATATTCAAATATTTTTGTGTGAGTCCTTCCCACAGGATTGTATTCTGGGGGTGTCTCTAAGATCCTTCAGTTTTCTTCCTCTGGACAAAGTAGATCTATATCTAGTAATGTTCCAGAGTTTTTCTACTCAGCCCATGACTTCATCAGGAGAATTTCTCAGTATACTAGGCTTCATGGCATCTATGATTTTCTAGCCAGACTCTCCATGTGAGAAAGATTTAATAGTACCTAAAGTCTGCATGGGCTCAACATGAATACGTCCTGATGTTTCAAATTCTAGTTTTTTGGGTTTGTAAAAAGGGAACTGCTTTGGTATAAAGATCATTTTTATACAAATCCAGGTCTGCCGTATTCCCTTCCAACTCCAGTGCAGACTGTAGCATCAGATGCCTCTGACTTTACTTGAGGAGATATGTCTTTGGGGGTGCAGGTTCTTTGGAGCAAAAAAAAAAAAAGACCAAAACACGCAGGTATAAATCACTCCACTCTCTGTCATTCCCAGGACCACTGCAATTGATCTCAGACAACACAGAGATGTGGTACATAACAAAAGGACGTGGGTTCCAGATGTTGCCATCTGCGCAGATTAGCAATGGTAGCCTGGGATATAGATATTCAGCACAGTCTCATACAGGTATTGTAGCAGATAAACTGAGCAAAGCCAGAATGGACCCTTATGAATGGAAACTGAATCATGGGGTTTTTTTTCCC